>NC_056727.1:1130671582-1131041582 GCF_019279795.1 Protopterus annectens | reverse complement strand
GAAAATAAGCAATAGTTCCATGTGCACTTAATATTTCAAATCCCAAGTGACTTGCAAACTGCTACATGGCATCAGGTGAAACCTGAAATGTTCTCGAAGAAAACTGTCTTTGATATTTGCATTTTAGGTTGCATACCTTGAGAGGTAGTCCATGTTATTTATATTGGTAATTACATAATTAAGCATATGTTTTCATATTTCTGTAAATATCTAAATAAACATACATACATACATACATACATACAGAAATTTCAGGCATGGGCATTAATTCCCTTCTAGTCTGCCAATATACAAAACAGTTGTTCCTATGATAAGTATCCAGGCTGTTCTTAAAAATGTCTACGACTAGTACTTGCTTTCATGTAATTTGGTAGTCTGTTCCATGCATCAGCTGCTCTCTCACAGAACCAATTAGTGCACTTCTCATTGCCAATAGAATCTTCTACATAGGTTGTCTGGTGATTATCTACTACTTTTTGATAACTCCAAACATTCACAGAGGTAGTCTCTAAATCCCCTATATACCTGAATAAGATCTCTTAAATATTTATATGAGACACTGTACAAGTTCAGATGTTTTAGTCTTTCATATAACTTAAATTTTCACATCCATGGATGCCCTTTGTATATTTCTGTTGTACTCTTTCCAGCTTATTCATGCTGTTTTCTTATAAGACATCTATTTTGTTATTCCACACAAGTTTAGGTCTAATGTAACTAACAAATAATAACTTCATCATTTCTGATTTCCTAAAATTTATAAATCATTTTATACTGTCTATAGTTCTATAACTATTATTAACTCATTGGTTAATATGATTAGAAAAACAAAAAGCTGGATCTACTCATAAACCCAGGTCCTTAAATGAATCTACAGTTCCAATCACTCTATGCTAAATATTCACCTTTCAGTTTATGCTTCCCAAATCTCATATGTTTATTTTTTTTTCAAATAATTTTATTGATTTTCAAAAAGACAAAAATGTAAATTATACTAGAATGCAAATAATTCATATAACAAACGATATACAATATAAACATATGGCCTATATGAAAAAATAAGGGGATATTTAGTTAGAGAGAATTAGTTACAAAATTATAAAAATATCAGTGTATTTTCTTCTAGTACTAAGAAATTGTGGAAATCTTTAGAGTCTCAATGAGAGAAAGAACTTTCTTCCAAGGGTTGTTGATCCATTTATTAGGGAATATTCCTGCTTCTTTTACTTTTATTTCCAGATATATTGTTTCTTTTAGTAAAGTAAATTCTTGAACATTGAGTTCAGAAGGAGTTTTACATTTTCTACTTAGTTTTTTTATGTATTTATCAGCATATTATTCTACTGTGGCCAAATGGTCAATTTGGTGAAATTCTTTTGCAGGCATACCCTATCTATAATGCATATAATCATTTTACACAATTTCAAGTCATCTGCATGCAGACTGTGGAAAAAGATATATCTGAAATATACAATCTAAACAAGTATGTGCCTAGGACAGAACCCTGATGGACATCCTCACTGTAACCAAGAATTTCACCTGTCCAGTTGCTGTATTATACTTGCCATGTCTTATTTGTAAGCCATGCAGCTATCCATCTTATCAAGAGTACATTAATACCTATTTGTTCTAATTTATTGATCAGTGTTTTGTGTATCAAACTAAATCTATGTAAATTACATCACAAGTTTTTTTATTATGTTGTCATAGAACATCATGTTACAGGTGGTAATAAATCTATTTTCAAAATATGCATGTTCATATATGGTTTCAACTCCTAACCTTTCCAATTTTGACAATAACTTATCCCATATTTATGTTTTATTATTTTTCCACAGCATGAACGTAGACTTAAGGATCTGTATGACTTTGGGTTTGTCCTACTCCTGTTTCCCTTAAAGACAGGTTTAATAATTGCATCTCAATCTTGAGGAATCTCACCTTATTTATATGACATAGAAAATAAGTATAATAGTACTGTAAGTTCCTGCTGAAGTGTTCTCAGGTCATTATTACTAATTCTGTCTCCTCCCTGTGCCTTGTTTGTAACCAGTTTGCATAGTTCTTTCTCAATATTATTGTTACAAAGGGAAATACTGCCAGCCCAGCTAGCTGGAATTTTATAAATAATTATATGTTATTTGTGAATATTAATAAGATCTATATGGAAGTGTGACAGAAGGAGATATTGCCAGCCCAGTTATCTGGAATTTTGTAGGTGGTTGTGTGTCATTTGTGAATGTCAACATGCTCATGTAAGATGCTTCTGTTACAGATATATTAGAACTGTATGTCATATTGTACAGATATCTATACTGAACAGATATTTAGTAAAGTACTGAGCAGAAATGTGTATGCGCTATTGAAACTGTTTAGATGTATGTATTTTAACAGGGAAGACTGAAACACGGAAGATTAACTTGCAAACATTCAGAAGAATGTTTGAGGCTGAATTACTTTACGGCTGGGCTGTAAACAAAAGAGATGTTCTCTTTCACTTTCAGTGCAACAGGAGACATAATATCTAGAACTAGAAGTTTTCTGTATTGTCTTTAAACGTGGAGGCATGTAAATTAGTTTACGACTTCCACCATTTGCTAAAAGAGCTGAGGTCTTTGTATTTTCACAGGTGGATGCTAAATGCTGCCAGCTGCATTTGGGGTTTTCATCTGGGATAATCAGAACACAAGAAGTGATGTCAGTATCCCAGCAGCAATATTTGGGATATTAATTTAAGAACTCTCTAAGAGTGACTGTGCATTCTGTATTTCTCTTTGACCTGACAACATCAGCTGGAAAAACCATTCACCACACTTGCCTTGCTCTGGAAGTAAGTTAACTAGGGTATAGTAATTTCTCTTAGATTCAGACAGGAATATAATGAAGTATAGCTTAGATGTCTTCTTTATTTATTTGAGAGTGTCCAGCAATGTTGTTTTAAATATTTCCTGTAATTTTGAACTCTGGTGTAACTGTGATTGTTTACTGAGTATTTATTTATTTATTTATTTTATTTATTTTACATTTGTTGACCGGGCTAGTCTAACTGGATATATGTCCATTTTCAGTAGAGGCCCGGGGAGAAAAGCTCCAAAGACAGATACATTATAATAAAATGTATAAGGTTACAAATACGAAAAGTGTTTGTCAGGTTACAATCAAATTAATATAGCAGTAGATACAAGCATTTTACAGTTTATTACAAGACAAATATTTACAATAATATGGGATAACATATTCACATGAGGTAGATTAAACTTAAGGTTTACAATTTCATGAGAATGGTTGTATAAGTGTATTGATAACATGTTGAATGAGATATCCATGTGAGGTAGAACATCACTAAAGTGGGTTTGCTATTTTTCTAAAGTTTGCAGAAAGAGCATTAAATTATAATTGAGGAGGAGTTAGGAGAAACTTAGTCACTGAAGTTATATGTTAGTCAGGGTTAGTGCAAGGGCATATCAGCTACTTTAAGGGTTTTCTTGCTATTTTTATTATTCATTATTAAATATATTTAAACCCTTCATTGTGGCTGGTCTGTCTAGCGATATTTAACTCATTCAATCCAGTTTAACTGTTTTGAGTGTGTACCTTTAACTCTTAGTGGGTGTGGCCTGAGCCTTTAAAAATGAAGTTATCACCTTACAATTCTAACAAATACTCATGGACAGAGGTCAAATATCAATACAGTTATGTTTGCCATCATGTATGCTTCAAGATAAAATATTCTGAAACCTTGTATGTAGCATAGTTTTGGAATTATTAATGCAAGTATAAGCAAGTACTATTTGATGCCTAGAGGAGCAGTAGGAGGTAACTGCAGATGTACCTGGAGACGTCACTCAGATGTAATGAGTTAAGCTCATAGAGTACTTGCATAATTATTTGGTGACCCTGGGGGCCGTTCCTAATAGCCTTGCTCTTGGTCAAACTACAATTTGGATTCATAGTAACAGTACACAGTAAGATTGAACACCCTTAAAGTAGCTAATAAAGGGTGGCTGGTGGCAGTCAAAACTACCTTATGGTTTGGGCAGAAGGGGGGCATAGCTAGTAAACCTGTACCAGCCTTTCCTAGGTGTGAGTGTATGTGTGTGTGTGTGTGTGTGTGTGTGTGTGTGTGTGTATGTGTGTGTGTGTGTGTGTGTGTGTGTGTGTGTGTGTGTCAAACCTCAACATGTGTGTGTGTGTGTGTGTGTGTGTGTGTGTGTGTGTGCATCTGTATATAAATCAAACCTCAACATGTGTGTGTGTGTGTGTGTGTGTGTGTGTGTGTGTGTGTGTGTGTGTGTGTGTGTGTGTGTGTGTGTGTATGTGTGTGTGTGTGTGTGTGTGTGTGTGTGTGTGTGTGTGTGTGTGTGTGTGTGTGTGTCAGCTACTTGGGCAGTGACATGAAGCACTGGTTGGACAGAGAGGATGCTGGTGGTCTTGACTTGGCCACTCAGCTGTGATTTCAACCCTATAGCTGTGCCAGTAGGGACTCTTGTTGGGGATCTGGAGAAAGAGGAAGAAACCAGCCCCAGACTAACTGTGGTCTCTGTGTGCTCTTAAGGGAAATTGCAGTTAACTGTGTATGTACTTGTCATCATCCCAGTGTGTACATCCTCAACTATTGCCAGTAGTGAGGATTGAGTTTCCTTGATTACTGGGCCAGTGGTGGGGTGTCACAATAATCTAATTTGATTTCAATGTCTGAAATTTCTGGATGTCACTAGTACAACTTAACACCCCCTATGTGAAACCAAACTGTTTTGCATAAGATTTTGTAAATATGTCTATAATCTGTTGTGTTTAAGAATAAATTTTAGAATATGCACACAATTTATCAGTCTGTATGTCTTTATTTCTTCCACATTGTATGTATCTATATAATGTTTTCTCTAATCCTCAATATCTTTATATACATTTTCTTTAAATGTTCTTGATCTTGTCCCATACTATGCTTAATTTGTTGTCCAGCTTGTTTATTTCAGTTCATTTTTTTGCATGTCATCTTAATCAAGTATCTTCTTCTTATGGAAATATAATCTCCTGACATTGTATGCCTAGTTCTTGATGTTAAACATTTTTTTGTACATTCAAACAATTTCTCTTAAAAAAACTTTTCACATTTCTTCTGCAGTTTTTCCAATTAATGTATCACTTCAATTAGTTTTCTTACATAGTGATTGGTTTGCTTCCATATACTCTGTTCTTAATCTTTTGGCAATTGGTTTAGATTTCAGTTTGGCAGAATTATGTACCAGCAAATTAACCTTTACACCCCCATGATCACTGCACATCAATGGTAGCAAAACTTGACATGAAGTAACAATAATTTCTTCAGGAACCTGTTCTGTTCTTTGGTAGTTTTTTTTTTTTACAATCTGAAACAATTGTTATTCCTGAACATACATTGTGAATAATTTCCTTACTGATGTTGTTATATCAATATTATTCCAGTCTGTTTCTGGTAAATTTAAGCCCCCAGCAACTATTATTCTTCCGTCCTGTTTTTCATGCAAGAAATGGATTAATTCCTGTAGGTTATCAGCACTTGACTTTGATGGTCTATACACTGCAGCAATTGTTACATGTTCCAAGGTTGACTTTATTGTCACAATCACAGGTCCCATAACTATCTTTAATCCCTGTCATAACACCACCATCTGATTTTTAGCTAGAATGCCTGTTACAGTAAAAATATTTATACCCTGACAGAACTAGTTTCCAGTCATTGTTCTTTAACCATGTTTCACAAACAATAACATCAATATTGTGGGTGCAGCATTTTTTTATTATTAATGATTTTAGTATTAGCAGCCATCAGAGATGCATCAAATGCTGCTATCTGAGACATGCTACATTTTTGCCTCAGCAAAAATACTGCCTTGTGTTTGTCAAATATTGCAAAATATCTGCTACAAAATGCTTCTTCCCTGAACTTGACAAGTGCATGCCATCCTGTCTAAAATCACGTGTGTCCAAAATAAGTCTCAGATCCTCTATACATTTCCATTATTTAAAACTGGACATTTTTTTCATGTAGGTATTGACCCAAACAATCTTTTCATTCATGGTGACCCGACTCTCCTTTCTATATGTGATCTGTGAAAAATGTATCCTATTATCTGTACAAACTGTGTTTATCATGCGAATGGCTATGGAAACACAATCACAGTTGTTCCACATGCAATCAGCTAGAGGAGGACTGAAATAGGTGCAGAGGCTATCACCTGATCATGTCCACCACTTACAATACACATGCTGCTCCTGAGCAGGTGTACACGTCCACATCCACCAGAGAGTGTCTGGGAGCGACAGACAAAGTACACCAGAGAAGGGCTTGGAGACTAAACCCTAAGCATCGTCTGCCACATATACAGTGGGTCAAACCCTGACTGACTTGTCATTACTATTACATGTGCATGAAGTTACTACATGTGCCACAAAGCCGACATGTTGCTGTGCTGTAAGAACATATATGTGCGTAGGTGTGAGACATCTGCAACAGAGATATAGTAGATATACATTAGGTGTAGCACACATGGCTGTCCACGTGAATGGATGCCATTGTCACCACAACCATATTCTCTAAGGGACTCACATTTACACTCTTTGCCAGGGCCACAAATACACTCCCTAACTACTTAATTTGCCATGCTGTAGTAATGCACAGGACTACATGCACCACAGGGATATCTGGAGGTTTTATGGGCTAGGGCATGTGAATGTGTTTGACATCTGTTGGTATACCAATGAGGGTTATACTGGGAGTGACTGTGGTTGGGAGCATCATAACCCATACACAGACACAAGGTGCCAGTACTGACATGCATGTATGCATTGCTTCATGGGTGTGTAGTGGTTGGCTGTGCAAGATGGTTGTACAAGGCTGGGTGAGGGGCAATCCTTGGCATCGTGCCACCCGACAATGGTGTGCAGTGTGGTACAGGGATGTAGTGTCTGCAATGTCCCACACAGATGGGTACTGCATGTTCTGCCCTGACATCCTGGTTACCATTGTGTATGGCCATAGCTTTGCAATGCATGCCATGTCTGTGTTTGATAGTACTTCACATGGACATTGCCTGGGATGTGCATGTCCAACAATACTGTACAGTGACATGTACAGGTGTACCTGGATAGGCAGGAACATGTTGTGTACACAGACTGTTATCCCCCGATATGCCAGTACTGGCCTGGTGTGGCGAAACCTGCTTATATTCAACTGGTCGACCCTGCACCTGCATTGATAGCATGATACAGGTATTCCCTGGTGTCAGTGGCATTGGTCTATACAGGGCTCATGTACGGCATTGTATGGCCTCTGTGGATCACATTTGATGGCACCACATATGTTGCAGGCATCCAGTGGGGAACATAGAGAAGGCACATTGTGTCTTGTGCCTATTGTACCACTGTACAGGGTGCCATGTCCTCTGCAGCCCTGCATTCACACCATGCCTACTATCTGTCATCAATGTGCATGGTACTAGCAACATAGCGGATATCCTAGGCAAGTGCGTTTGCGTATGGCACATGGGTGCAGGACATATACCGGGTACTAGTAGGGTTGCATACTTTGTTCACCAGGCCTTTTGCCAGATGTAGGGGTATGGCTTGCCACACAGTCCATGGCTGACTGACATCTGTACTCCTCGTGAGGTGGAATGTGTCATAAGATGGACACCATATAGGAAAACTACAAAATCCTCTCCCCATGTAAGACACTCACAGCCACCTCCACAGGCTCTGACAGCCACACACACACACACTTGCCATGTCCTGTATCAAACCCCTACCTACCATATCACTGCAGCAATACTTTTAGGGCGCTACGGTGAATACTGGGTTACAGCACTCCTAGAGGTGTATTCCTAGGTGGGTGACAACAGCAGACAAAGGTGGTCATGTGATTTGTACAGAGTGCATACTCTACAAAGCACTGTACTTGTCTCATGAACAGACACACACACACACACACACACAGTCTGGGACTAGAACACCGACCTAACTACTTTATCACACTACAGCATGAAGCAGTTACAGAACGCGCTCCCAAGATTACTGGGTCACAGCACTCCCAGAGATGTATTTCTAGGTGGGTGACATCATCGGCCTTGCCAAAGTAGGGTATAGGAATTGTATGGAGTGTGAGCAGTCTAAAAGCATTATTCTGTCCTCAGGCAGATGGAGGCACACACACACACAGATGGCATGTCTGGGACTAGAACACCGACCTAACTACTTTATCACACTACAGCATTACACAGTTACAGAACGCACTACCGAGATTATTGGGTCACAGCACTCCCAGAGGTGTATTTTTAGGTGGATGACATCATCAGCCTTGCTAAAGTTGGTTATAGGAATTGTATGGAGTTTGAGCAGTCTAAAAGCATCATTCTGTCCTCAGGCAGACGGAGACACACACACTTGGCAAGTCTGGGATTAGAACACACCTAACTACTTTATCACACTACAGCATTAACAGTTGAAATGCCACTGGTCACAGCACTCCCAGAGGTGTATTTCTAGGTGGTGACATCATCAGCCTTGCCAAAGTTGGGTATAGGAATTGTATGGAGTGTGAGCAGTCTAAAGCATTATTCTGTCCTCAGGCAGATGAAGACACACACACACACAAGTCTGGGATTAGAACACCCACTAACTACTGCACACTACAGCATTGCAGTTACAGAATGGCTACTGAGATTACTGGGTCACAGCACTCCCAGAGGTGTATTTCTAGGTGGGTGACATCATCAGCCTTGCCAAAGTTGGGTATAGGAATTAT
Source organism: Protopterus annectens (assembly GCF_019279795.1). Lineage (NCBI taxonomy): Eukaryota > Metazoa > Chordata > Ceratodontiformes > Protopteridae > Protopterus > Protopterus annectens. Next base: position 1,131,032,800 of record NC_056727.1, on the reverse strand, counting down.
GGAGTGTGAGCAGTCTAAGCATTATTCTGTCCTCAGGCAGATACACACACACAAAGCTGGATTAGAACACCCTACTTGCACTACAACACAGTTACAGAATGCGCCACTGGTCTGTGTGTCTGAGGTGTAGGTGGGTGACTGTCAGCCTTGCCTGGTATAGAATGTATGGAGTGTGACATCTAGTCCTCAGGCAGGCACACATGGTGTCTGGGACACACACAACATCACACACATTATGCAGTTACAGATGCACACTGATACACATCAGAGTGTACAGGTGGGTGACATCACACACTTGCCAAGTTGGGTATAGAATTGTATGGAGTGACACTGCATTATTGTCAGACAGACAGCACACACACACACAGTGGATCAGAACACCTGCCTAACAGATCACTTTACAATACTACATAGTTACAGTGCATACAGACTACTCATTTAGGCTGTCATTATGACCTTCTAGATACAGACATCAACAGGGATGCTGGCAGTTAAGATACATACCTGTGAACCATCCATCCTGAACTGGAGTGTATCTGTGGAATGGATGACTACTATCACTATACATTACAATGGCCATACCCCTTACACATAAAGGCACATAACACACAGGTGTCACTGCATGCTCACACACTTAGTAAGGGCTGTGATACTGTGTCCATCTACACAAGGTTATACTGGGCATGTTTGTAGCACAGCTGTTTATGTCTGATTCTAAACAGAAGGTACAGTGGCCATGCTATTACTGTTAGACACAAAGAACACATTGTTAGCAGAATGCTGCATGCATATATCTGACACAGTCACACCAGTCTGCTGCTGTCCCTTAGATGTACCATTCTATACAAGCACAATGTATCACAGTGATGTCTTGCTAGGGTGCAACTGCTTGACCAACAATGAGCCAATGTCCTGCTGTAATTACAAGTTGTCCAGTGTTTGTCATTCTGGGAACATGACTGGTGTAGACAGGCCTGTCATATGCATCCATGATTCAAGGGAGTGATACCTAGGTACATTAACATAGTGCCATTCCAAACAAATGTCCTAACACAGGATAACACCCTGCTGAGGACAACTGCATTGTATGCTTATGCTAACCAGTGCTAGATGCAGCAGTAATCACAGCTGCTCACTGTAGATCCAACAATGGGAATACTGACATATCTGCAGTGAGGACACCATGAAGGCTCTGTAGTGCACATGTACTACCACCATATACCTCAGAACCAGACATGTGGGCCATAACACAGGTACCGACCACTCCAGGTGTGGTGTCCCCACATACATAAAGGCCACTCACATGTACTGACCAGTACTACCACAAAGCATCACAGATGAGTCAGGTGCAGGTCACAGTGTCAAAGCTGCATTCTAGATGTAACCCTCAGACACCACCATGCCTCGGACCACCAACACACATCCATACATGTGGTACATAATAGTACAACACCATGTGACCTGACCAGTGGACTGTACCTAGCGCTACATCAGCTGTGCAGAGTATCCCTGTACTGACACAGTTGCATCATGTGTTATGCAATGCAATGATACCACTGTTGTAACCAGGTCAGCTGTGACATACCAGGGCCTCAGTTATTTACAGCATTAACAGATGACTGTTGCTGCACCAGTAAACACCCTCATGTTTGGATATGACATACATGTACCTGCCCTGGATATGTACATGCCACATACAACATATATGTAAATAGCATAGCTGTTGTTGTCCTTTTGCAGACAGGTGGCTACAGCCATTACACATGCACATGGAAGGTAGGTCCATGGCTGCTGAATGCTAACAGTACATAAGGTGTGATATCAATGTTGACAGAGGTAACATTCCTCTGTACTGGTCACCCATACACCTATCATATCATACAACAGTCCATGTGTCATGTATGTTACATATCCACCAAATGCAATGCCTACAAACATGCCCAAATGACAGGATAGGACCTACACACATGTACATGTAGTGGTGTGTGTTCAGATACCATGTGTGCAGTTGCTGATGTTTGCAGGTGATGTGTCTTAGTACATCATGCAGTTGCAATGCAGCCTCAACATTGCCAACTGTATATGGTGATATGCTGAAATACGGTAAGATGTACTTCAGGTATGGACAGATGTGTGGACATAAGTGGTGGGGCATCTTTGCAGATGGATGTTTGCTGAGGACAGCTCACAGGTGTGTCACAAGCATCCTACAATAACCTGTGTAACCCTAAGCTATGGTTTTGTTAATTGAAGGGACACAACTTAGACAGCGGTCAGGGTGACACGGTAAATCACTTGACACCTGTAACAGTTAAGACCTCCCATGTGCATATATCAGCACAGTTGCCAAAGGAAGCATCAGTACACTTTGCAACATGGACAATACTGCTGTAAGTCTGTCATACATATCATGAGCTAGGCAGGTGTTTGATTCACAGTACTGGCATGGTTGTGTGTGTGTGTATATATATATCACGTATGGTGGGAATACATCTCAATTGTTACTCACTCTCCTGTACACTGTTGTAGACATCTGTACAGACTGCAATGTAGAAAGCAGGACATAGGCATGGGCGTGTATCTCGCACATGTGAGGTATTTGTATGTGCGTGACATAGGTGTATTCAATAGTGAATGCCACAGTGTGTGTATGTCTGTGTGTGTGTGTGTGTGTGTGTGTGTGTGTGTGTGTGTGTGTGTGTGTGTGTGTGTGTGTATGTGATAAATATTTTTCCAGTGAGAGTGGGATTCTCACCTCAACAGTGCCAACTATTAGTGTGTGTCACTGTGTCAGTGAATCCGTCAATGTGTGGGTGTGTTACTGTGTCTCTGAATACATGTGTGTGAATACCTGAGTGTGTGGGTGTAGTTGTGTGTTTCACGTCCTGTCATGAGAATGTACTGGCACAATGAGCATCCGCGCTTTCACTGGCCTCTACCCGCCATCAGCTAGACACTCTCCGCCTCCCACTCCGTGTAACTGTACCTGTGATACTTTCCGCGAAGAGGCTATGGATGTCGCGTCTCCCAGCCACAGCCAGCTTAATACACAGCTATCGCTTTCTTGGATCAGTAGATCAGTAGATGTGTTTGGAATGTGGGACTTTCTAACTGTGATGTGGAAGCACAAAGTGCATGCTGGTGTTTCATACATACCTGTGAGTGGTCCATATTTACCATATAGGGCTTAACTGCAAAACACTGACGTCCACCGGCACATGCTATTGAACCTGAGGAGGAAGGAAGAACATCAAGACCAACATGCAGTTACTGTTGTTACACATGACCCCATAGTGTTAAAAGTAAAATGTTTGACTTCTGGCGGTATGCTGTCAATAGTACACCAATAATTGTAATCTGCATTATCTTCTAGTCTATTAACCTATGCATCAGTTCATATGGTATGTCACATGATGGTATGGATGACGGGGATGCGGCTTTGACATCATCATATGAACAGGGTGATAATGACTTTGCCAGAGGCCCTTGGCTACACCATTGGATGACATCATGTGGCGTTGGGTTGGGGCCTTTACCTGATCTCATCCGGGCATGTGTGGATGTTTGCATGTGTGTGTTCGCAGTTAATTATGTTTCCTAGTGTGTGCGTGTATGTATGCACACAGTTCTGCATAATGTCTGGCCTACACAGGAGGTGTTGACAGCTGTGGACTGTACAGGTCAGGTTTACAGTTCACGGTGTCCGGCGCGGCCCGCGTGACCTGGCACCTGCCAGGGATTGCAGGCACTACCAGGCAGAGAGGTGAGGGTGGGTACTTATCCTGATGACTCATGTCCAGTAGAACTGTGTCCCTGTTGGGACCATCCACAGTCATGTGCATGTGGACTGCTGTGTCCTGGTGTGGACAGTACAGCACCAGCTGCACTGCTGCTGCTACCACCACTATGGGAGTGGGTATGTGAGGTAGCTCATTCACATAGACCTGCAACAGGTGATGTAGCTGGCCTATGTCCACATGCCTGAAGCCTCACTCCTACCACAGACATCTCACACTCACAGATTGTCATGCCACGGTCAAGGACTGCAACCATGTCACCCAATCATCTATCCAAAACTTCAGCAATCTGCTGTTGAGCATTTGCCATTGCCTGGATGTTGTTGTTTAAAGAATGGACAGCAGCTCTCTGAAGCCTCTGACCTTCTCTGTTGTGCCGTTCAGCATGTGCCTGTGCCTCCATTACAGCCTGAAACATGCATCTGGTGACACCAGCTGCTATCTTGCAGGGGCATGTTGGCCAGAGGTCCTCCTATGAGCAGCACTGGTCACATGCCTGTGTGGGGCATGACCAGTTAGTTGGCTGACACCATGGTGTGCAGGCACACCTTCCATAGCCTCCACACTTTCCTGTTCCAAGCTACTACACACCACGCCAACTGTCCTTCCTCTATGGCCACTGGTGATGCGGTATGTCTATGAGAACTGTGTGGGGAGATGAGGGACATATAGATGGAATGGCAACCAATGGCACAAATTCAGCCCCTGACAACCCTGCCTGTGCCTCAGTCATATGTTCATCATCACTGCTAGTGTCTGTGGGGACACTAACATCAGATGGACCGCAGGAGGGAAACTCACCTACATCACCTGTGAGGGCAGCCAAGAACTGTATGTTACAATCTATACAATAGACACACACACACACAGACACACACACAGACACACACGCTCGTGATATGACAAAAGGCATACAACATGCATATGATATGGCAGACAGCATGCAGCGCAGACAATAATAGTGGTAGTTATCATACATCCCTGGGTTGCACACAACAGCATGCATGTGTCATAGCAGACGGCATGCAAATTACACAATCATAGTATTAGTTAGCATGTGTTACACATGTGGCCAGCCATATAACATGTATATGGTGTGATGTACATGATGTCATGTGCACAGAATGACAGCATGCACACAATATGCAATCAATATGTGTATGACATGTGGTTGCATATAGACATTCACAAATCACCTACATGTGATTGTGTACATGAGCTGACAATAGCTAGATTATACTACAGTGGAGTGTACAGTGACATGTGTGTATACAGATACTGATGATACACCCTGACATACTCACATCATACACCTGCTGATGTGCAGCATATGTGTGATCACATGGTACATGGACTGCACATGTCACATGCATACTGTAACACAACCACAAATATACATGACACACACACACACACCATGACAACATGGGCAGTGTTGTCTGCACCATGACAAGTGATGTATACAGGGAATGTGTGGTGTCCATGTACATGTGATACTGTCATGTGATGTGGATACTCTATGTGGAATGTGTGTCATGTATCACACTAAACCATGATGTGGAATGTGTCACAGGCACTGAGGTATGTGTGATCTGCAATGTATGCTGCACACAATATGTACATGATGTGGTACACCAGTCATGACAATGTACACACACAACACACACACACACACACACACACACACACACACACACACACACAGACAGTGATGTCCACACCACAGGGTGTGCTATCTGTCTGATGTGTTGTGTATTATGTGTGGATACTGTATGACTGCTGTCATGTGTGACACATGTTCAACACATCTTATTGTGGATTGTTGCCTACACAAGATGTGCACCTGTATGCTAGTGTTCCACATGATAACCATACACAGGCCATAGTTGGACCATGGCAATATACAACAGGGTGTACACAAGATATGTCTACTGTGTGTGTTGCTTCATGTCTCTGGCCATCCTCCATGGCCATGTAGTGTTGGCCAGTTGTGACATCTGTTACATGTCTGTGTTGTCCCATATGACATACACCATAGATGTCATATGCTCCACATGACAGGTTATGCAGACAGTGGTATGTATGTGGGATATGTTTTCAGGATAGTTACAGTGTTGCAGCCTCACTAGATGTCATGGACATGTCAGATAGCACATCATTGTGTGCATTCATAGCAGGTATAATCCACGGTGAATCCTGTGGGCTGGCCATACTCAGCTCATGTGTACTGTTTCTATTCCCACATGTGTAGTTCTGATCAGTACATGTCCCTACAGTGAACAACACCTCCACCATTGTATGCAGCTGTACATGCAATGACAGTTTGTGAGGTTTCATTGCACATGGTTTGCAAATATTACATGGGTAGCCATTGATGCATTGCAGGTCCAACCTGTATATTGTGACAGGACCATACATTATGTGTACATGTGGTAAATGGCCACATGGCAGATAGATCTGTGCATTAACATGTGATAAATAATAACAGTCTCACCTGCAATGGGCTGCTGTCACAGCGGAATGCCAGAGGTACCTAAATGTGACACAGTATGATCATTATCCACATGTATGATAGCTACAGGGTGCAATGTGCATGTTAACACATGCCAGTACAATAGACTATACTATGTATGCACATGTGTGCATACACAGAGTATACTATAGTATGCGGCATGTGTGTATACATGCCTTGCATATGATGTTACATTACATATTGTACAGTGACACATGTAACTATATGGAATATAGCTGTTATATGTGCAGTAGTGACTTACCAGGCAACTCCAGGCTCGGTGGTTGAGAGACACCCACCTCCATGATATCAGCTAAGTCTTGTGGATGTTGTTCTGTAGGTGTCCCCAGGTTTGCCAGTAGCTCCTTGGTACATGTGAGTGGGGGCTGGGTTGGTGGCCCACCACCTGTTGTACCTTGTTCCCTGGGGATTGCATTTGCATGCTGTTTCACCCATGTAATTAGGTCTGTACAGTGTCTGCACACCTGCTGGTATGTGTGTGCAGTTGTACCCACATCATTAACCCTCCTGCAAAGTTCCTGCCACAGGGCATCCCACTGCTGTGCACCCTGTGGCACATGGCTGAACAGGACATCATGATAATAATGTAGGTATGGGATGAGGGCCTCATCCTCCAAGTGGGTATAAGGTGGTAGCCTTGCACATGGCATACCTGGAAGACATAATGATGGAGACAGGTCACAGTAACTCACAGAGATGTACAGAGCTACAGCTGAACATACATGTATCACATTTATTATGATTAAATAGTTGTCTTTGCAAATCTACATGACACTGACACCACTGACATGTTTGTCTGGTGATTGGATATTATCACCATATATGTGTGCATGTCACCTGATTACATTGCTCATACTCCATGTGGATGCTGTCTTGATGTGGGCATGTCTGTTTGCCTGTACTGGTGTTCTTACCTATCAGCACATGCCTGGATGTGTCCACATTAATGCAGTCAACCTTGATGCTGTGTATATGTCACATATAAAGACTTACACTGCCTTAATGAACATGACCTGTGACCCTGCAGACTTGCTCATGGAAGGTTTTACATGTATGTGTTTTGCCATATACATCTACATGGCACTGTACAGCAGTTCAACATCCTGCCATGTATCACCTGTGTTGCACATGTGATACACATGGGACACTGGCTAGCCTGATGGTATTTGCAGGGATGGATATCAACTATAGCATGTACGGTCAAAGTCAACTAGTAGGCTATATGCCCTGGGCCATATATGAGCCTAGGATGAAAGGTTACCTAGCTGTAGCTGACAGGTGGGTTTCTGGGGCCAGGTCAAGCAGTGCCACATAACTGATCCACAGGGTTAATGATATATTTACCATGCGGTCATCACACCATGTCTGAAAGAGAGGCAATGTGCAGCTTTGCTGGACAGGGATGCATAGTATGGCAGGAGTATGTAAAGTGTATGGGACAAGGATCTGTCCAGCATGTGGTGATCCTTGTACTAGGAAGGTGGATGTCCATGAAGTATGTGTTTGAGATCAGGATGTGTACGTGTAGCATGTCCAACATCACTGGGTTGAACTTGGCTTTATTCAGGGTAGGCATCATGCTACATAGTGGAGATGGGGATTGGGAAGGTTGGTGTAGGCCATCTGAACATGGCCAATTCCCCTTAAAGGAAATATGTAATTTGATATGGGTCACTTGAGTGTTGAGTATGGCTGAACAATGATCTCTATATTCATGGATGGCACCCTGTCATGATTAGGGTTGTTACTTACGACTACCTGACAGGTGTGGTGACATAACTATCACAGGAATGACAACTGCCTAGCTGCATCCCTTACACACAGTGTCCATTATGATGACCGCTGCCTAGGTGGTAGTTCATGGGTACAGGGTTATTAACATAGGGGTGACAATGCAATATGTAGCTGTCAGATTGTGCCCATATGTCACACACCTCACCCACAAAGCCTCTTCTGTCTATTGTCCACAACACTCTGAGTCAGCTATTGCTCAAAGGTCATAGTCATTCACATACTTCAATAGGCAGATGCCTTCTGTTAGTCTGTGTGTTATAGACTACAATGAAAGGGAGTACAATGAATTAACCCTGTCTTACTGTAGCTGGCACTGGTGTGATGTGCATGTATTATTCAGACACCTTCTGTAGTGTTGGTTCTGCCAGCAGTCCAGTTGAAAAACACTCCTGTGACATAGGAATGCACATCTACTACTGAGTGTAGGTGGAACACAGTATGGTTAATGATGTCCTATGACCTGGCAAGGATATGATACGCAGAGTGAAATCAACCTTACTGTCATCTACATCTGTACTGCTGACATCAAATAAGTTGATAAAGGTTCATGGCCTTTGAGACCAGACTCAGCGGGGTAGTAGTGCAGCACTTCCCATTATCAGTGGTGTTTCCTCCTTTGTGGGTTGTGATAACTGTTGGTGTGCACCATTCAGTGTGTACACAGCCTGACATGAAGCTATGTTATACATGATGTGTATGTGGAGAGCAACTTGTTTTGCCATATGTGTATGATGCAACCGGGGATGTGGACAGGTCCCATGCAGCCTGAGTGCAGCTTGTACCTGCATAGTTGTGGTTACAGGGGCTCTGTAGTGTACATGGATATATGATTGTGTACCTGTTGGGGGGGACAGTGTGTTTATGTAATCCAAGACCCTATCTGGATTGATTATTCATTCTCAGCACTTGTTCAGAACTTGTAAGCACTAAATAAGCTACTAATTACTATAGCACTCAATCTGCCTCATTACCTAGAGGTAAACAGTTTTGTATTACTTTTCTACTTGCTTAAAGGAAAACAGCTCTTGTACTAACTTTCCTCAATTGTTAGGGAAAATAGTTTTTATTCAGGCATGTCAAAGGGACAGCTCCCAGTGTCTCCTGTCTATCTGATGAATCTGACATCTTGAGGCAATGTAGAAATTGCCTCATGTACACAGACAACCCTCTCCTCTACCAACACTACAACCTGTGAGAGATGCACTTATCTAGCCAAACTGGAGGTAAAGCTCTCTCCAACCAAGACTGAACTTGACAGTCATGTGGAGAAGGTAAACATTTGCACCACACCACACTCATCACATAGTCTCACTAAATCTAAACCACCAAAATCCACACATAGTAACACAAAAACATTTGCAGAGGCTCTCAGTAATAATCTGTCTAAGCAACAGAGACCTCCAAAGCAGAACAACAAGCAGCCTCCATCCCCCAACACAACCCAAATGACACATAGCCCACAGACTCAGTGTGCCACTCAACCACAGCCAATAAAGCAAAAAACGTACCCAACACACTAGTCATAGGTGACTCTATAGTCAGGCACACTGATGTCCCACTCACCTGGCTAAACAAGGAGAAGGTTACTGTCAGCTGCCTGTCAGGTGCCAGGATCCACCACATAACCCACAGACTCAGGTCACTCCACAACAAGTACAAATATGACTCTGTCATTGTCCATGTTGGTGAATGACCTGAGATACCTCCCTGGACTACATGAAAGAGACATGGAAGAGCTCATCTTGTAGCCCAGGCAGGTATGACCCTGAGTAGCATTCTGCCATGCAGAATGATACCGCAGTACAAGGACAAAATGATTGACTTCAACAATTGGCTAAGCTTCTGGTGTCATTCTAAGCGGATCCAGTATCTGTCTGCTTGGGATGACCTGGTCAGACCATGATGCTTTGCCACAGATGGCCTGCACCTGTCACCCCTGGGATTCGATACAGGCTAAGGCTCTTGCTGCCCCTATAGTGCCTTTTTTAGGCAAGGTTCAAATAACATATTCACCATAACAGGAACAAGCAAGCAGAAACTGAGGGTAATGCTACTCAATGCTAGAAGTCTAAATCTCAAAATGCACTCACTCAGGCACTCCTGTAATGGAGAACATATCTGTGCAGTGACTGAGACCTGGTTCAAGGCTCAGAGCACCCCTGCACTACCAGGCTATAACTCATACCTCACTTTTATGTAACCTGGACCGAAACACCCAAGGTGGAGTGTGTCCATATTCATTAAGGATATCCACCTCCAGGCTAGTTGCTTAGCACAATGCATCCGAGGTTATCCAAGTGCAACTAACTCTGGGCAAACTGCAATCCAAATTGTAGCTTGCTACAGATCCCCACCATGCCCCAAGATTCCCACTCCTCTTTCTTGATGTACTGGAAATTATTAGGGTTCAACCAAACACCCTACTAATGGGTGACTTCTACCCACCATTAACTGGGAAAACTACTCATGTACCAACTCATTAGCTCAAACTTTCTGGAATTCATAAACTCCAATGCCCTGGATCAACTTATCCACACCCACCAGGGCAACAATATCCTAGACCTAGTCATTACCAACATGAGTGACCGTGTTCCACACCTGAAGTCAACTCCTCTTGGTCGATCTGACCATAAGCTAATCACCCTTGATATCCACATCCACCCCCATTAAGGAAACCACAGTAAATATTTCTACAAAGCCAACTTCATGCTTCTTAAGACAGAAGTGGTGAACTTCATGACACCCATGCAGATGGACAATACAGTTACAACTGCTGAATCCTACACAAATGCACTCTATAAGCACTTACACACAGTGCATGGATTGTGTGTAAACAGAACCAAGATGCTATCCTCCAAAAGGAAGCCAATCTGGTGGTCCCCTGCCATAAACAAACTGTACAACAGAAGGAAGAAACTGTTGCAAAGAGAGTACAATCCCATGAGTGGAGGAGCTCCTGGTCAGCCTCAGTAAGAAGCTGAGATCCCATAAGATCCTCCAAAGCTAGCTATGAAAACAAAACCTAATTCCAAGGACAACCACAAAGCATTCTATAGCTATGTCAAAATCTCTCAACAGATCTGCTCTGAGTTACAGCACAAAGGCAAACATTACAGAACCAACTGATATTGCCAACATCCTGGCAGATAGGTTCAGTGCTAACTTTACCTCACCCCCTAAAGGGCCCATATCTATACTGGAAGAATGCTGAGTCCCTATAATCACAACTATGCAGGTAAAAGCTACACTCCCTAAAGCCAAAAACACAGCATCCATGGGACCAGACAACATCCCAGGCTGCATTTTACACGAACTTCAGAACGAACTGGCTCTCCACTTAAGCACCATGTTCAATAATAGCCTCGCATCAGGCTTTGTGCCCACTGAATGGTGCACAGCAACAGTTATCCCACTCCACAAAGGTGGCCACAATGGACCATGGGACCTATTGCCCTATCCTATAACTGACCTGGTCTGCAAGGCTGCAGAGCACATCATCATGGATCTCATTCACACAGACATTGTGTACCTCCAAACCTTTGACCCCTCCCAGTTTGGCTTTGTTAAGGGAACCATGCCTCCTAAACCTGGTGGACTCCTTTGAGACAGTTACCAAGGCATTAGATGAGGGTAAGGAGGTCCACACAGCCTACCTTGATCTCTCAAAGGCTTTCCCCATTCTGGTATTATCGACATACCCATCCACCTGAACATTAACCCCTATCACAAGATGGTTTGCAAAGTGGCTCACGGACAGAACCCACACAGTGAAAGTTGCATACCCTAGGTCCAACTGTAAACCAGTTACATGTAGCATCCCCCAGGGCTCAGTCTTAGGACCCCTCATGTTCAGTATATAATTTTCTGAGGTACAGACAAGCACAGGAGGACTTTGGCTGAATAGGTTTGCAGACAACTGCAAACTAGGGGCCATAATTGGTTGCCCAGCTGATACAGACACCCTCCAGAAGGATCTCACTGAGACAGATACCTGGTGTCAATATCATGGCCTCAAGATGAATGCCAAAAAGTGCATAGTCATCCCCTTTGGATAAAACTAATTATCCATGAACTACCACATAGGTGGTAGTCCCCTACATGCAGAAAAGGTAATAAGGGATCTGGGAACCCAAGTAGATAGCAATCTCTCCTTTGATAACCATATGCCAAGGTGGTTAGAATATCCTTCACAGCCCCCAATCTCAAATGGGTTCTTATCCAGAACAAAGGAGGCCATTGTGCCTCTCTACTCATGACTTATTAGACCCATTAAAGGATACAACACCCCATTTTGGATGTACCTTACAACTGAAAGACCACAACAGTACCATACCAAGAGGATTACTGACCTCAAACAGATGACCTATACAGCCCAACTAAAAAAACTCCAGCTGTACTCGGTTGCATACCACATACTCAGAGGTGATCTCTGCTTGACATACGAGGCCCATGTCCAACCCAGTATTGCTGGATATGCTCCACCTAAACAAAAGCCCCTGAGAGCCACATGCTCTAGGGATACACTAACCACAATGATAACTAGGACGCTGGAGGGATAGATTCCTGACCGGAGACTCCCATGCTTTGGAACATGATTCCAATGTACATCAGGCAGGGCCCCTCACTAGCACTCTTCAAGAGAAACCTTGAGGGTGGATGGGAGACAGACATGGGATCACTGCAGTTGCACATAGGGCTAACTGCAGGGCAATAACCACCAGGGGTGTGCCAGGAGAAACTACTAGCTTGCCTTGTCCAGGGCACAGCCTAGTTAAACCTAGCTATCCATGTAATTTCTTGACAGAAGCTAGCTCTTCACATACTTTTGTCATGTGTAGTTGGGTATAATGCCCTAGCAGTCTATTTACACTGTTACATTGCCTCTTGCTGTGCTTGTGGTTTATTGTTTGGTACACATAATTCACAGTTACTCTGTTATACAGATACATTGTGCACTATTACAATACCATAACTGTACACATATGTTATGTTGACCTATCCCTTTTGGTATTGTTGTCAACACTGACATAAATACATTGTCTGTCAAACCATTCTATGTAATATAATACCTTTACTATGTAACTTTTACATCAATAAATCTTCAACCAGTATGTATGCAAAAGAGATACTGCAATCTGCCTATAACTTTTAGTTAATATTACACAGGTAATTGGACCTTATTGTTTTCAGGTGTATTATACATTAGTTATATGGTCAGTTGTTATCCTTTCAGACCCCAATTGTGCAGACAATTATATGCATTTCAGTCATCTTACATTAGCCAAACCATGTCCTGTTATATGCAACAAGACTACACTAATTACAGTTTATCTATTCTTTAACTCAAGTGGGTTTTGTTTGTGATGCAACATCTACATATGGTTTACATCAAAGGTATTTTTCATGACTCATGATTGTGTGTTTGCTAGAAGGATGTGTGCATTTTACATGTTTGATATGTTTAAAAGATAGTTCAGACACTGCTTTAAAGCCAAGTAACATGTTTGCAATGCTGTGCTGACCATAACTCTTGCTTTACAGCAAGGCTGTAAATATGATAATGCAGTCTGCCTTTGTATACACAGTTAATATGGATGTATTGTACAACTGTTAAACACCCATTAGTGCTCATGATTATGTGTGGGAGATGTGCATTGAGCTGTGTTTTGTTTAGAAACAATTTGTAATTGTTTGGAGGCTGATCTTGCAGATACCTTTTAAGGAGATTTGATGAATGTTATACATGTTTGATCACTGCAGTGGCTCTTAAGGACAGAGGTGCAGGGAAACTAATGGCTCTTAAGTGTTCAGAGGCACAAGGAACTAACCTAAGGGGTGGCGAAGCCAACACACTTTAGCTAGGCTTATAATGCCCTTGGGCAGGCAGCCTTAGTACCCATCATGAACTCAGAACCTTTTTGAACCTATTATTATATGTCTTATGTGCATGGATAGTTAACTAGCTCTTTCCATTTTACTTGCTATCATGTGCTGATAAACTGTCAGGGGACTACATGTCATATGTATCCTGTTATTGTGTATTGTAAATGCCAATAGACATAACTAATGTTTGCCTAACATAACAGTAATGCTATGTAAAAATGTAATACATATATGCTCACAATATTGCACATTACACAGTTATTGGCAATAAATATCCCACAATGCAAATCATAATTGCACAGTAGGCCCACCTTCGACATGTTATTCTCAGTAATACACCCATACATATGCCTGATGTTGCAATATATCAACATATACTATCCCCTGTTATAGCACGTACTTGTTGGACCAACCCTGACACTGACAGCGGCTGGAGAGGAAGTGTTGGATTCAAAGCCCTTATATAGTATCCCTTGTGGTGTAATACGTGTTTGCCTTGTGACCTACAGCAGTAGACACATAAATGCAACAAGCATTACTATGCTCAACAATACATCACTACAAGATAACTGTTTCCACTATATGCATTTTGTACACTTTAATTATTACAGAATAGGTACTACATACACAGATATACTGAGTGTTTCAATCTTTTTCACTTTGTGTTTCAATCTTCTTTGTAATGTTCTGCTGGTATATACAGATGGTTTGAATGTGTGACAAGCCATCCTTTATACAAATATCAGTAACATAGCTATCCTGACCACCACAATTGGTGTTCCAGTAGTTAATTATACGCACATCAGCTGTGCAGCTACTCCATTAGCCATCACCATGGCAACAGTGGTGTATAATTGAGTACCCACTTGGGTGTTGTCCCTACCTTACTTTCTAAGGAAGACAGCTTGGATGTGTTGTTTAGAGCTGCAACAGCTATATGGAGACACACAGAGATATATTAGCTTCATGACTCCCGTGGATTGTGTGTAATGCCTAGAAGATGTTGTTCTACATGTGAGTGCAGCTGTTATATTTCAGAACATTACTACTTATGCAGGGTTTGTTTGTACCCGATATGTCTGCAGATGTTTCAGTCTGGCAAGGATGTTTGAGCAGCTCAAGGCTGTATGGCTATGCATATAATGTTAGGTGGTTTACAGTGTGCTCACCAGACATCTTTGGTTTGGTGTAAATGTGTATCATACTGTGCTGTTAATCAGTAATTGGTAACATTTCCTGGTGTACACACGACCCTCTGAAATGGGATTAGTGCAAACAAACCCTGTAACATCAGCAGCTGTTCCATTGCATAGCAGCAACTATTTCACATAGGGCCATGTTAATGTGTCTCTGACAAGGTATGTTAAGGCTTCTGAAGATGTCGTACAGTGAGTGAATGATTTGTGATGTTATTACAGTATGTATTGTAATTGGTTTTGGTGTGGGGGAGATGTTAGTGGGTGTACATAGCAGATGCAGGTGTATAGGAACTGCTTTTATACATATTCAATATGTGTGTGAGGGTTCCTTCCCTATTTGAACACCTATCCTTTAAGTGGACTAATACTATGGTAATTGCAGGCTGATTCATTAAGGCACTGTTAAATCGATCCTGTATAGCATGCAGGTAATGTTAGTCCTTGAATTCTTTCAGCAATACATCGGAATGTAATAAAGTGTTGCTACATGAAAGCTGTGTGTGTATTTCTGTCATAGGTATTTGCAGTCATTGGAGTTGTGTTGGTGACTGACCCTGTGTGGCTAGGGTTGCCACCTTTTCAAATGGCCATAGTGGGACATTTTCAGGACACACATCAGATTTTACAGGTCGACACATACCCACAGTCGGTACAAAGGATAACACTTTACTTTTTGCCTAAATAAAAGCTTATTCTTGTAGCAGTTTAGTAGCTTATTCTGTTTCTTGTAACATTTAGGTATTTGAGATACAGAAATAACTATTTTATGCAACTGTTCCATCAAATATGGGACATAATTATGTCCTACAATTTCAGGACATTTGCCATTTTTAATATTTTTGGTCAGGACACATCCACCTAAAGAGGGACTGTCCCTTGTTAAGTGGGACCTATATTTGGCTCATATCCATAGCACATATTTGTAATAGTGTATAGGCATATACTCTCCATATCCTTTGTTCATATAGTTTGGTCGTGGCGGAATGTGTGATTGCTACAGTCCATGTTATACTCATATATGAACACTTCAACCACTGTATACAGGATACGTATGGAATCCCGAACACATACAATTCCAACGCCCACAGTACCGAGCCCAGTCTCCCAAACCCCACATCACCGAACACTCATACTCGCGACAGTCAAACTTGCGAAAGTAACACAAACACAGAACACACACATGCACACAGACACACTGCTACCCACCCCATCCAAACAAACCATCCTACACTACGTATGAGCAGGTGGGTAAGATCCTCTACACTTTCTGAGGTGGCTGTGCCCCCACATCCCCTACTTTAATATTCTACCTCCGAGATCGCACAGACACACAAAGCAAACCCACACCCACATATTACAGTCCCCCAAAAACACACAAAACACTCAGAACACACACTTACACACACTAAAGCCCTCAGAAACACACTTACACATAGTAACTTACCTGAACCGCAAAGCCAGAAGCACTAACTAAAAGTCCTTAACACTGGGATTTTAAAACTCGCGCTTCTGGTATTTCGGTACTGTGGTCTTTCGGTCTTTAAGCCTCATGATTACGCGCGTCAGTATGTCAAGCATTCGGTATTTGGTAGGTATCCTGTTTATATGTATCTCCATGGTTGTGTAGATGTTGTTAACCTATCTATATATATATATATATATATATATATATATATATGTATATCCCCATATATCGACATATCTCTCTCTCTCTCTCTCTCTCTCTATATATATATATATATATATATATATATATATATATATATGTTGATTTTGATATATATATATATATATATATAGATACACACCATACCCCTTTCATTGGGTACATGGCGGTTTGTCCTATTTCCACACAATCCTCCCTTTTGTGTTTTAACCTGTCAGAATTCACAGCTGCTGTTGGTACATCTCAGGTAGTTTAGTGGTAAGTTATTGTGAATATTGTATACATGGTTGTGTGTTCTAATCCTAGCAGTGCTCATTTTACCTCTCAGAGCAGGCAATGTTAGTGCATGGGTGATTAACGCACATTTCAGAATTTGTGAGCGGCTTTGCCCAAGATGTGTGTGATGTTCAGCAAAGGTTAAACCTGTGTGGCACTTATCCATGTAGTCATGTTTAAGTGCCGCTTACCGGCACTTACCAGCATAATTATCCGCTAACATCTGTTTAAAAGTGCTTTAATCACCCTACACCCAACATCTCTTATTCCAGACCTCAAAATAATGTAACAGCCCTTGAAACTGGGACCATGAACATCACAGTCACTGGGTTTACCACTGAGGCATCTGAGATATGTACAACGTATATGGTATTTAATATTTTTCAGTGTACTACAGTCATTCATCACTACTGCAAACAAATGTGTAAGTCAGTTGGTGTACATATGCTTGATACCTGTTAATGTTCATATGTTTGTTGAAGTCAGTGTTGCAATGTGACCTGACAGGGTGTATTATGGAAGAGAATGGTTCTTGTTTTATGTCCTTTTAAATTGTGCCCGTACTCCATGTGTACCCCTCCAGTTCACATAATGAACATCCGACACAGGCCCTCCTTGATGCATATCCCATTAGCCAGTGGTTCTCCCCCACACCAATCTCCACATATACAGCAA
The DNA here is from genome assembly GCF_019279795.1 of Protopterus annectens. Classification (NCBI taxonomy): domain Eukaryota; kingdom Metazoa; phylum Chordata; order Ceratodontiformes; family Protopteridae; genus Protopterus; species Protopterus annectens. Next base: position 1,131,014,977 of record NC_056727.1, on the reverse strand, counting down.
CCATTGCTTTTATGGGGAATTAGGTTAATATTAATAGTTATAATACTAGAGCTGCATGTGTTTTGCATGCACTTCTATCCATTTGGAATGCTTCTGTATCACAAAGTGTGTTCATAGATGTTTTTCTATAGATTTATATATATATATATATATATATATATATATATATAGAGCCATAGATGTTACTGTATATATATATATATATATATATATATATATATATATATATATATATATATATATATATTTCTATCTATGTGCAATAGCATCAGTGACATGTATAGATATATATATATATATATATATATATATATATATATATATATATATATACATAGTAGTAATCTGTAACACTTATACATATGTAGACTTTTATATATTGATTCACACATTACAGTACATTACAATGTACTGTACATATGTACACAAAGTGACTGTCCCATTTGTAGTCTGTACTGTGAAATGTCTGTAGTATAAGGTGTAGTCTAACGACCACTTACCATGTATACAGATTAGATGGCTTAGTGGTAGGTCCAATGACTGTTGTGTGCAGGGTAAGGATTCAACACCTGCAATGTTTTAGACATGTTTTACTACAGAATAAGGCTAATTTAAGCAGTTGTAAGCAAGTTTAAAGGTGTTTGTGTGACATTATACCAAATAAATATATAAACAAACTTTACATTCTACAACCTGTGCACACAACTATGGCCTCTTCTGCTACCTGCTCAGGATATATACATTTCAGTGATATAACATCTCACTATGTGCTTACATAACATTACATTGTCTGTTAACTGTACTCTCCAGCACACATGGGTTTATGTGTGTTTCAAATGTTTATTATTCTGTGGAATACTACCTATATATGCAAGCTGTGGTTAAGGTATATTATGTAACATGTAAAACATCTCTAACTTTATTGGAATTTGAACCACAACTGCACAGATATTATGCAAATCCTGTAGCCATTACACTATTGACATTAACGTTCCTTCTGCCTATTGCCTATGTCCATGAAGCCTATGTATAAGCTTGGCTGCACAACAGGCAGAGCCACCCACACCCAGTGAGCATCTTGAAATACCGACATAACACATGAATTGAGAAACTATACATTAACATCCTAACTACATTTGGCATAGCCCCTCACTGACACACTTCAGGGGAAACCTTGATGTGTGACTGGGCAACAGTATATACACCCCTGGGATCACGTGTCCCAGAAACATACAGCCAGTGTGTGGAGGAGCCAGTCCAGTTTTATAGCTGCAAGACCTGTTGGGGAAATTGAATGCCATTGGGTTGTCATGTTAACATGCCCTTTTGAGATCACTATGTGCCCCTATCACCCTACAGCATCCCAGTCTTCAACAGCTTCCAGCAACTCTGCCTGGAATCACTTCATTGGCTATGCTTGACAGAGGCTCAGTTACTTCATCAATGGTGCAGATAAAGCCACCACACTGTAGCTATGCTTCTAAATGTTCTGGGCAGATAGCCTACTACCCATTTGTGAACCTCTACAGTGCAGGCCATCTCAACAACATCACATGTGATTATACAGAGTTTTCTGATCACAATATACAGTGTAAAATCACCATGTAGTCAGACAACAGTTAAGTACAGAAAGAGCATATAGACTACTGATACATAATCACTCCAAAAGCCTATCTTGGAAGCTAGTGGACTTGTATAGGTTTCAGGCTTTGTATTGCTTACCAGTAGGTTACCTACAGGAAAGATGGGACACAAGCACAGATGGGAAACATGCCTTCAACAATGCCATACCAACTTACATGTGTCAGCCTAAGGCTTTGGAATGCTGGGCAAGGCTATTGGCACCCCCATAGTGCCATTTTTAGGCAGGTCTCAGAGGTGAATCTCACCTCCATGGACTGCACAATAGCAGAATCAATGAGGTTTAGGCTACTCAACACCAGGGGTAGTACTCACAACATGCACGCACTCACAGCACCCCTCAGTATGGACAACATCTACACTGTTCTGTGACTGGGACATGTATAAGGCTCCTGTGAACACACCGGCACTACCAGACTACAACCCATAACACACATTTCAGCCACTGAACATTGACTGGCACAGACATGGAGGGGGTGTATCCATATTCATCGGGGATACCTACATCTCCAAGTTAGTGGGGCAGCATGATACCTCTGTGATCATCCATGTGCAGCTAACATCAGCCACGACAGCAATGCAAACTGTGTGCTGCTGTGGATAATCCTCCATGACCCATGAGTAACATAAGTATCTTGCTAATACTGGTCACGGATGTCTGCAACAGAAGTAGGACAGTCATCTAGAACTACAGCAAATTCCAAGACATGCAGACATCCGTGACCAGTATTAGCAAGATACTTATGTTACTCATGTAATCATCCAAGGCTGACATCCACAGGTAAATTGGCATGGATTCAGAAGATGACCACAAAGGCTTCTTTGGCTATGTCAAGGATCTAAGCTGTAACACACAGATTTGCACTGTGCTGGTGCAATATTGCACTGAATATACTGACCCTACTGATATCACCAACACACTTGATGATATATTCAGTGCAAGCTTCACCCCCTTCAGGACCCACAACAATACCCAAAATGTACAGTATCCCAGACATCAGAGGCATAAAGGTGGATATGGCCCTTTCAAGTGGCATGACAGAGCATCAATGGAGGCAGATGGTGTCCCAGACTGTATCCTGCAGACACTACAAAACAAAGTGATCCCCCACATAATATAGCAATTCAACATCAGCCTCTACATAGGCTACATGCCCATTCAATGGTGCATGGCAACAGCTATTCCACTCCACCAAGGTGGTGACACAATTGACCATGGTAACTACCACCTCATAAGCCTGAGTAGCCTGATCTGCATGGCTATGGAGCACATCCTCACGGAACTCATTAACATAGACAATGGTAACCTTCAGACCCTTGAACCAACCCAGGTCAGCTTGATTGAGTGCAGATCATGCCTACTGAACTTCTTTGACATCTTACAGTCACCTATACTTTAGGTGTGGGGTGTGGTAGTACACACATACTACCTGGACCTCGCCAAGGGTTTTGACACCATTCCCCACTCAGGTATTATTTCTACACTCACCAGCCAGTACATACACCCATACATCACAGGTTGGTTTGCCAACAGGCTTACACACAGAACCCACATGGTAAGCCTAGCAGCCTTCAGGTCCAATTCTTGACCAATCACAACTGGTGTCCCACAGGACTCAGTCCTGGGACCCCTACTGTTTGCCATATACTTCTCAGAGGTACGAGCTAACACAAGTGGACTACAGCAGGCCTTGTTTAGTGATTACTGCAAACTGGGAGCCATAACTGACAGTCCAGCTGTCACAGATGTCCTTCAGTGGGCCTCACATAGACCAAAACAAGGTGTCAGAGTCATGGCCTACAGCTAAAGGCCACATACTGCATGGTCATTCCATTTTGGGAAACTACACACACACATATTAACACATGAGTGGCAGACACTATAATTCAGATGACGTAATGGGTATGTGGGGACTACATTAGATAGTGATCTCTCCTTTGACAATCATATTCATGAAGCTTAGTTATGACATCCATTCATGTAGGCCGTGGTGATTACTAAGGTTCATCTAAACAGTCTGAGGTTATTGTGCCCCTTTACTCATCTCTCATCAATCCCATCATCGAGTATGATAATCCATTTTGGATGTCCTTCAGACGACACATCCAACAGCTGGAAGGGCCACGAATGTACCTCGCCAAGAGGAATAATTTTATTTATTATTTATTTTACATTTGTTAACCAGACTAGTCCAACTGGATACATGTCCATTTTCAGTGGAGGCCCGGGGAGAAAAGCTCCAAGTTAAAAGACATTCTATAATACATATTGAAAAATATATAGAAACAGAAACATCTAATACAAAAAAAAATTAGCACATGACATAAAATAGAATTAATCATCTTTAATGTAACAAAATTTACAAAATGCATTGAAAGAAAATGAGTAGAAGTGTTCAGCATAGTAAGTAGTACTCAGGAAAGACAGTGTAAGGAATTGAGAAAGGAAGGTTAGTTTAGAAAATAGGTCCAAGAGGAGTTCTGAAAGAGAATATTATGTTTTGATGGCAACAGATAGTTTGAAAACACCAGTTAGTCAGGGTTGGTACAAGAGCATAACCAGTGGTTCGAGAGGAAATGTTTTAGGTTAGTTTTGAATAGTGGGAGAGAGGTTAGGGTTGTAAGGTTTTGTGGTAAGTGATTTCAACTGAATTAGAGAATATGGAGTCCCCTGCTAAATTATTTGATAAGGAAGTGTCAATCAACATTTTGTTAGTGGAGCGAATTCCTCTGAAGTTATTATATAGCTGCTATGAGGGTAGAGAGAGAAATGGGGTGTTGTTGGGTTGGTGTAGGGCTTTATGGGCAATTATAAGTTGGTTAAATTGTAATAGGTAATTCTGCCAGCCTAGTTGTTTTAGAGTCTGACAGTGATGAGTCCTGTATCGAGAGTTAGTGGCAAATCTGGCAATATTATTATATGATCTAGCTTAGTTGAGATTATTTTAGACAGATTGGTATATATGGGGAAGCATATAATAGGGTAGAGATTAAGTGGGTTCTAGCTATTGTGGTTTTGGCTAGTGGTGTCAGGAAATGTTTGATTCTATAGAGGGATCCAAGTTTTTTGTTAATAGATTTTATTGTAGTGTTTATGTGAGTGTTAAACTTTAGTTGATTATTAATTGTAATACCTAGGAGTGTGGTGGTGGGGTCTGGAGAAATAATGGTACCTTTGTTGGATGTAAGTGTGAAATAAAGAGGGGGAGACAAGTGAGAGGGTGTAAAGAGCAATAGTTTGTTTTTTTTTTTGGGTTGAGAAGAAGACAGTGGTTGAAGAACCATTGTTCTATAGTGGTCAAGGATTTTTGTGTGAGAGAATGAGGTTCAGTGTCCAGCTTTTGGGATGAAGCAGAACAAATGATTGTAGAGTCATCAGCATATTGAATGCAGGTAGAGAGGGGAATAGAGAGATGAAGGTCATTTATAAAAATGCAAAACAATAGTGGACCTAAAATCGAGCCCTGTGGGACACCTAGGGAGGTGGGAAGGAGGTATGAAAGATGGTTTTGCCAGAGAACTGCTTGTTTTCAGTTTTCCAGGTAGGATGTAAACCAGTTCGTAGCAGGATTATCAAGAGATAGCGACTTTAGTAGGTGGAGGAGAAGATGATGGTTGACTATGTTGAAGGCTTTAGATAGGTCTACAAAGAATGCTCAGGAAAGAATATTATTGTTGCGATTTTTGTCGATGCAGTTGGTAAAGGATAGCAAGGCTGTGGTGGTACTGTGGGATGGCCGGAAACCATGTTGACAGTTAGCTAAGAGATTGTAGTGGAGTAGGTTGGTTATTAATTGTTTGTGGATACATTTCTCCATTATTTTAGCAAGTGGAGACAGTAGAGCTATGGGACAAAAGTTAGAGTACTCAGTGGAGTCACCACCTTTGTGAAGGGGAATAATGTGTGAGATTTTCCAAATTGATGGAATAGTGCCTTCTTTTATGGCTCTATTGATCAATATGGAGATTGGGTAGGCAATGGCTAAGGCTCCTAGTTGGAGGTATTCTCCTGGTAATTTATTGGCTGAGGGAGTAGTAGGTTTTAATTTTTGAAGTAAGGAAGAGATATAGGAGGTGTGTATAGGTTCAAGGTGGAAAGGGGAGGAATGGAGTTTGTACTGGGCAAATTGGAATCATCAGGGTTTTGTTGATTTGCTAGATTTAGTACAGCAGAAGTAAAAAAAGTATTAAAAGCATTTGCTGTTTGTGTTGGACAGTTGGGGTTGGAGCCTAGTGGATTAGGCGTGGCTACTTTACCTGGGGATAGTAGTCTGTTTATAGTAGACCCAGAACTTTTGTGGTTGCTGAAGGATGATTTTGAAGTTGGATATAAAAGTTCTTTATCTTGTAGGGACAGCTTTTTTCATGGGTTCATAGGTTCAGATTAGGCTATCTGCCCAAGGGCATTTATGTTTAGCCCATAGTTATTTGGCTTTCACCACCCCTTTAGTTTGAATAAAACTATGCCTATTATTTTGCTGTGCCTCTGTCAAGCAGTGGCACTGAAGTAATCCTGGGTATATTTTACATCCCCATCCATTGGTCAAGATTCCTCTTGAACAAGGCCAGCGAGGTGCTCGCTGCCTCACATGTACCGGGATTTTGTTCCACAGCATAGGGAGTCTCTGGGTGATGAATCTGTCCCTCCAGCACGTTCTATTAATAACCGTGTCAAGGGCTTAAGTCTCCCCGCCTCTTTGTGGTTCTGAGGGATTCTAGATTTTTTGAGGAAGCATATTCATCAAATCAGGGTTTGACATGGCCTTACATATGTCAGGCACAGGTCTCCTCCTGAGCAAGCGGTATGAGACTGAATAGAGCTGGAGTTCTTTCAGTCAGGCAGCATAAGACATATTTTTGAGACCCTTTTATCCTTTTTGGTGAGGAACTTTGGGGCCTTTCCAGCTGCTGCAGGTGTCGGGTCAGATACATTCGAATCGGGGCATTGTACTCAATCATAGGTCTAATGAGTGATGAGTACAGGGGACGATGACCTCCTTGATCTAGATGTGAATCCTTCATGATCAGGTGGGCAATGTAGAAGGTTTTCCTAACTACTTTAGCAACATGAGTGTCAAACGAAAGGCTATTGTCAACCTGGGTCCCCAGATCCATGATGACTTTCTCTGTGCTCAGTGTGGATTGCCACCTATATGGTAGCTAGTAACCTTGTTTTTCCGGCGGGTATGACTATGCATTTCTTGGCATTTAACTTTAGGCCATGGTTCCTGCAACAGTTATCCGCTTTTCTTGTGAGGCCCTTCTGAAGGATATCTGTGTCAGATGTGTTTTCGACTATGGCGCCAGTTTGCAGTCATCTGCAAACTTTGTGGCTTTCAGCCATAACCCTCCTGTGTTTGCTTGTACTTCAGAAAAGTAGATGCCGAACAAGAGTGGACCCAGGACTGATCCCTGTGGGACACCACTTGTGACAGGCTTTGAGTCTGACATGGCTCCAGCAACTCTGACCACCTGTGGGTTCTGTCACTTAGCCAGTTTGCAACCCATCTTGTGATGTAAGGGCTTACATCTACTGATGAGTTTTCGGCGATACCTGAGTGGGTATTGTGTCGAAGGCCTTTGCACAGGTCAAGGTAGGCTGTATGGACTGCCTTTCTCATCAATGGCCTTGGTGACTGTCTCGAAAAAGTCAACCAAGTTTAAAAGGCATGATCTGCCTTGACAAAGCCAAACTGGGTTGGATCCAAAGTCTGCAAGTTCCTATGTCTTTATTTACAGTTCCATTATGATCCTCTCCATGGCTTTGCAGATAAGGGCTTGTCGGCTTAATGGGACGGTAATTTCCAGGGTCGTGGAGGCACCGGTGGATAACCCTTGTGACGTGGGACCACAGTCGCTGCAAGGCGCCACTCCTTGGGTATCCTGAGGTGAGGCTAAGATTAAACAGCTGTCCTAACTGTGGGTTTAATTCTTCATTGAGTTCATGGAGCACATAGCCGGGACACCCATCCGTCCCATGGATGCTGTGTTTTTGCTTTGGAGAGAACAGTTCTCACCTGGGTGTTGGAGATGTTTGGGGCTACAATCCTTCCGTATAGATATCTCCATTTGGGGGAGGGGGGAGAAGTTTGCACTGAACCTGTCAGCCAGTATGTTGGCAATGTGTAGGTTCAGTAATCTTCACATCATTTTGAACTAATTCTGAGCATATATCTGGGAGTTTCCTCCTAGGTTTCTAACATAGCTAAAGAAGGCCTTATGATTGTCTTTTTGAGTCCTTGTATTTTTCTCTCAAAATTTGCCTTTGGATGATTTTATGAGAGCTCTTAGTTTTTACTTATAATGATCAAAGGTGTCTTACCTTTCAAGGATTTGCCTCTATCTTGTAGTAGCTTCCTCCTTTTGTTGTAGAGCTTGTTTATGGCTGGGGTCCACCAGACTGGATGCTTGCCTTTGGTACAAAGAGTCTTAGTTTTGTTTGGGATTGCCTGATCCATGCAGTCCTGTAGGTGCTGGTAGAGGGCATTTGTGAGTCATTCAGCGGCTTGCGTAATGTTTACCACTGGCCTACGCGCCTTAAAGTAGACCACATTAGTTTTAGAAGTGTGAAGCCTGCTTTGAGAGAAGTTTTCACTGTGGTCTTTTTATTTCAGGTGGGGGCGGGATGAGGGACCTCCAGCGAGATTAGTTTATGATCTGATCTCACCAGTGAGGGGTATACTCGGTGTTGAACATTTTGATCCCATGTTTGTGATGATGAGATCAAGTATGTTTTCTCCTCTGTGGGGATGGTGACTAGTTGTTCCATGGCATTTGAGTTTATGAACTCCAGGAACCTTTTGGGCTAGAGTGTTTGGGCTGGAGTAGTGTTCCCAATCTATATTAGGGGTAGTTGAAGTCACCTAGTATGATGGTGTTTGAGATACATTTATCCTCCATTGTTTTCAGGAAGGCCATGTGATGTTCCTGAGTTTGAGAGGGTGGCCTGTAACATGCTACAAATTGCAGAGCAGTCTTGCCTATGGTTAATTGCACCTGGATGGTCTCCCGATGCATCGTGGGCAATGTTGCCACCAACTCTTGAGGTGTGGGTGTCCTTATGAATATGGACACCCTCCTTTCTTGCTGTTGTCCGGATTTTGGGCAGGAACGCATGATAAGGAGGGGTGAAACCTGCTAGTGCTGGGGTGCTCTCAGAGCCTTGAACCAGGTTTCTGTCACAGCACAGCCATCGATGTTCTCCATACTGAGAAGGGCCTCGAAGAGGCAAAAAAGTGCATCTTGAGATTGAGACTTCTGGCATTGAGCAGCATTACCCTTAGTTTTTTTTACTTTTTTGTGTTCTAGGTGGTAGGTTTAGAATTTGGAGCCTTGCCAAAAAAGGCACTATGGGGTGGCAAGAGCCTTGCCAATATCCGGAAGCCTAGGGTGACAGGTGCAAGTCAGCCTCATGGCAGCGGCTTGTCCAGCATGTCATCCCAGGCAGACAGACATTGGATCCCCTTTGAATGACACCAGAATTTAAGCCAATTATTAAAGCTGATCATCTTATCACTGTATTGTGGCATCATTCTAGGTGGTAGATACTGCTTAAGGTCAGGGTCATACCTGCCTGGGCTACATAATCAGAGATCTCCTCAATGTCTCTTTTCATGTAGTCCAAGGAGGTATGCCTCAGGTCGCTGACACCAGCGTGGACAATGACTGAGTCGTACTTGTACCTGCTGTTGAGAGACCTGAGTGCTTGTGTTATGTATGGATTCTAGCGCCCGACAGGCAGCTTACTGTGACCTTCTCCTTACTCAGTCTGGTGAGCGGGATGCCAGTGTGTCTGACTATGGAGTCACCTATGACAAGTATGTTTGGTGTTGTATTTGGTCTTTTAAGGGCAGTGACTGCTTTGCACACTGATTTTGTTGTTTATGTGTTGTTTGTGTGGTGTATTGAGTTTGCAGTTGCTTGGGTGTCTGCTTTGGAGGCCTCTGCTGTTTAGGTAAATTTTACTCAGAGCCTCCGAGTATGTCTTAGTGTGTTTATGTGTTTGATTCAGTGGTGTGGTTGAGTTATGTGAGACTGGTATTGTGGTGTGTATAGTTGCCTTCTCCTCCTGCCTGGTCTTGCCAGTCCTGAGTTGAGAGAGCTTAGCCTCCAGTCTGGCTAAATAGCTGCATCTCTCACAAGTGTTAAGCATTGCGGGAGGAGGAGAGGGTTGTCCTGTACATGAGACAATTGTAACATTGTCTCAGAATTCCCAGATTCACCAACTGGGCAGGAGAGGACGCCAGCATCTGACCTCTTCACATGCTAGAAAGAATTATGAGTTGGTATGAGACAGAAAAGTAGTGGGCTTAGCAGGAAGTGGGCACCCTGGGGGTTTTGCTAGTGAGAGATTTGTATAATATAGGAGTGCTTTGACCCAAAGAGAATGCTTATAAGACAAGGATATGCTTTATAAGACAAGTGCTGAGCTTTTGAGAAGAAAAATCTATTTGGAACAAGTGCTGCACTTTTTAGTGTAGGTGTAAACTGTTTAGGTTCCTAACAGAGCAGTTCTAAGGGGAAAATTGAAGAACAGACTTTCTGGAGCCAGAAAGAGTTTAACCTTGTTTAACCGGCGCTGGCCGATGCTGCTCTAGTGGCAACTCCGCCAATCGCTAAAGCACGCTAAAGCAGTTGCTTGATAGCAGGGGATGGAAAGAAGCAGGAATAGACCCAAAAGGGAAAATAAAACTACAGTTTCAAGTCAGTAACCACCTCTATGGGGGGCAGGGAAGCTGCTCAATGTTAGTCACTGCCACTGATCAACAGAGACCTCCTCCAGCCCAAGCAAAAATGGCCTCACAGAAACTTACAAACAGTTCAGGAACAGCAAGCCTGTAACTGAACTTTTTTAAATCTCAGAAAAGTGGGAAAAAAAAGCAAGATTTTTTTTTTGTTTTTGTTTTTTCAGAGATAGCAGGGGTTCACAAGTAATATCAAGTTATAACAGTGCAGTAAATGACCCCACACAAGAGTGCTAGGTCAAGGACAGAAAATATGCAAGTTTTAAGAAAAAAAACGATTTAAAATTATGCAAACAGGAAGTTGAGCAAACAGCTTCAGGTTGTGCTCTTAACACAGCTACTAATACAGAAATCAAGTTTAACAAGCCAGAAAATGCTCAAGCTAGGGCAGCTATGCAGAAAACTTAGCAAATAAACAGAGAAAAATACTTAAAATCTCAAAGTGGCTCCCTCTTCTCTCTCAGCGCTTTTTCCTCTTGGAGGGTGCTTCACCAACAGCCAACAAGCCTGAAAAAGACGCCCAAAACCACGAGGCAACTGGGTTTTCAGAGAGGAAGATGAAGGAGTTATGGTAATGACCGCTAGTGGCCAATAAAACTGCAGTTTTAAGTCAGTATGTTATGTTTCTTTGTTGCCTAAAAGTTTGGTGATCAGTTTTGTCTTTTGTGGTATGCCATTTAGCCCAAGATTTGTTCCTACTAAGGATTAGCTTCTTAGTCTGATTTGTGAGCCATGGTGCCAGTTTATTTTTCATTCTTACGGAACGCATTAAAGCATGATGGTCTAGGATTGCTAGGAAAGTAGTATTGAAGTAAGTTACTGCTTCATTTATTGGGAGGGACTTAAGTGGTGATCAGTTGCATTGTTTGTTCGTTAGGAACAGTTCGTGGTCAAAATGTTTTTTTTGCTAATGGACAGTTCTGACTGAAGTAGAGATATTTAAACTTGTTTTATGTCTGATTATATATATTAGAGAGTGATCACTAAGGTCATCTGGGAGGGTTCCTTGTTGTATAGTTTTGCTGTGGACAATTTATTAGCATCCAATCCAGGATGCTTTCTTTATTATTAAGTTTATTTGTTCTAGTTGGAGAGTTTATAGTTTGTGAGAAGCCATACAGGTTGATCAGAGTGGATGGATTGGTATTGTTACATAAATTCCAGTCAATATTAAAGTCTCCTAGTAGTATTGTTTCTTGTGCGAGATTTGAAGAAAGCCAGTTTAGTAAGTCTTCTAGTATTGTACATGATTTTACCTGGTGGAAGATAGGTGCAGATTATGTTAACTGTTTTTGGGGTTGTTGCTGCAGTTTAGAAATAATTATTTCTATGTTGTTTTCTGAGGGTAGTTTATGGTTTATTTTGCCAGATTTGTAATCCTGCTTTTTAGAGAATTGCTACCCCTCCATCTTTTTTATTTATGCGGTCTTGTCAAAAGATATTATAGCCTGAGGGGATAATTCAATATCTTTTATTGTGGGTTTGAGCCATGTTTCAGTTAAGCAGAGGATGCTCAACTGCTGAACGTCCTGGAGAGCATGAATCTGTATTTTGCTGCATATACTACGATGTTTAGATGGGCTATTATGAGTGATTTAGAGGATATGGTTGATGGTAAAGGGATTGTATTATATTGGTTATCGTTAGTGGGGGATGGGTGAGACTTTGGGCCTGGGTTGGGATGAATGTCTCCATCTATTAAGGAGTGGAGTAATGTAAAGTTGAAGTATTGGGGATGTTTCAATGGTAGTCAAATAACTTTCTATTGTTAAGAATTGTGTATTTAATATGAATTCTCAGACATGTGTCCTATGCTACCAGACTGTATAAACTCTTGCATTACTCAGTGGCATCTCGTTTACTCAGAAATTATATTTGTTGGGCCAACAAAGCCATGTCCAAGTTTTTTCAGGCTTAATGGATATGCTCCACCTATGGGAATCCATATCAACAGTGAGCCACACACTGTAATGAGCTACACCTGGCCACAACCATAACTGAAGATGCTGGAGGACAGATTCTCGTCACGTGGGTACCCCATGCTTTTGGAACCACATCCCTGATTACATTATATGGAGCCCCTCACTAACACTCCAGGGAATTCTTGCAGAGTGGGTGGGGAAAAGTGGCTACACCCTCAGGATCCCAAATTGGCTCTCTTGCTCCAGAGGGACAGTTAGTTAATCAATGGGGTGGCAACAGCGACACATTGTAATAGGGCTTATGAATGGACTCGGGCAGTTACGCAAGTACCCACCTATGTACCTATGAACCTATACATACAGTATCGGTTGGCTACGCCGATAGCTTAATTTACTGTTCAGGTATTGACTTACCTTTGTGCAAATGGCAGTTGTGTGTACAATAGCTTTGAGGGCTGCCTATGCTTGGATGCACACTGTAGACCACCACATACATGACAATTTACAGGTGGTCGTGTGTGTAAAAGCATCCATGTTTACTGTGTGTGCAGGTGGAGAAAGGTGTCAGTCCACAGGTGCCCACCGTCAGTGTGTGTGCTATACGCTGCCCTCTTGCCAGCATGGGCATACTGGACATGCCTCCCGCTGCCTACTGGGGGCTGGTATAGTGCCTGTTCATGGTCTGAGTCTCTGGGTGCATAGCAGTAGGGCCTTGGCAATGGTGGTGGGCTGTGAGGGCCTTCACCATTCTGTCCCTGCTGCAGCTGTTTCTGCAGGATCATATTGAGCATGTCACATACTATGCGAAGATGTGGGCACACATGCCTGGAGAGTACCTGCAAGGTTCCACCAGATATGTCCAGGCCAATGGAACCGTGATTTCAGCATCCCAAACACACACTCTATGATGATTCTGGTTTGTGCATGTGCCTCATTATGGCATTCTTGCATGGGTGTGTGTGCATTTCTGATGGGAGTTATCATCCACGGTTCCAGTACATAGCCAATATCCCCCACCAGGTGGCCATATGGGATGTCCTCCTGGCAAATACCTGATACAGCTGTGTGAGGCATGCCAGATGGGAGCTCAAGGATTAAGCTTCCAGGGCTGCCAGCACACACATCCATGATAATGCCTTGGGCATTGCACATAATCTGGCAGTTGATGGAGGGGTATCCCTTGTGGTTTATGTAGCGCCTACCCTGCTCACCAGGTGGTGACTTGATGTGTATGTGCATGCAGTCTATTGCACCCAGTACCTCCTCGGTAGTCTGCCACATGGTGTAAGAGACACATATTGCTGGCCAACTCCTCCTGCAGTATCCTAGGGGAAGTATATGTGCTCATTACATGTGATAACATGGCATCCAGGAACTGGTGGAGAGATCCTGATGCTGATGCCTGTGAGATCCCTATATGATATCCCCCAGTTGGCCTTTGCAGGGTATCTGTGGCTAGTATTCTCAAGCTTACACATACCTTTATGTCCACTGGGATGGGTTCCCTCTGTTATTTCTGGCTCTGAGGCATGGCTGGCACAGCTCAACAAGTTGCTGTATGGTGTCCCTGTCCACCCTGTAATGCTCTACTATCTCCAGATCATGTAGCCCCTGGCAGGTTACCCTGGGTCTGAACACTTTTCTCCTCCTCCATTGCCAGAAATGGTTGTCAGCATCATCCTCCACACCACCTTCAGTATCCAACACATGCTGGTGAATCAAAGCTATGACAGCCCCTTACATGTACATATTAAAAGTTCCCCGTCTGTGTACACCAATGGTGCAGAGTGTTGGGGAATACACAGGTGTTTGTGAGGTGCTTTCACACTTTATACTATAGTGCAATGGATGATGCTGGTGTAATTGGGTGTGTATGTGCAATTCCAGCTGCAGGGTATCTTAATTATGGGTTTTACAGCAGGTACTGCTATTGTGGGGCCTTTGGTGTTGAATTACGCTTTTGGCTGCCATGATTCATCTTTTGCCCTTTACTCACTTTTCAACCCGATTCTCCCATTGGGTCAGGCATGCATCCAGTTGCCAGCTTTCCTGTTTTGTACTTTCCCAACCCAGGATTGTGTTGCGAAATGTGTTATGTAGCTGATCTACTGCAAGTTTGCTTTTGTTCTGCTGTGTCAGTTCTCTTTTCTTTGCAGTACGGCACCTCCCCTTTCCTGTTCTGCAGGTAGCCGCTAGCAGCCTTGTTAACTGTTGTTAATGACCCACTGTGGGTTCCTAGGCATTAATTACTGATTTGTACTCCAATTACCATGCTGCAGCATTCCCTTATTGTAAAACAAGATTTTTTTTTGTTTTTGTTTTAACAGAGATAGCAGAGGTTCACAAGTAATATCAAGTTATAACAGTGCAGTAAATGACCCCACACAAGAGTGCTAGGTCAAGGACAGAAAATATGCAAGTTTTAAGAAAAAACGATTTAAAATTAAGTGCAAACAGGAATTTCAGCAAACAGCTTTTGGTTGTGCTCTAAATACAGCTACTAATACAGAAATCAAGTTTAACAAGCCAGAAAATGCTCAAGCTAGGCAGCTATGCAGAAAAACTTAGCAAATAAACAGAGAAAAAATACTTAAAATCTCAAAAGTGGCTCCCTTCTTCTCTCAGCGTTTTTTCCTCTTGGAGGGTGCTTCACCAACAGCCAACAAGCCTGAAAAGACGCCCAAACCACGAGGCAACTGGGTTTTAAGAGAGGAAGATGAAGGAGTTATGGAAATGACCGCTAGTGGCCAATAAAACTACAGTTTTAAGTCAGTATGTTATGTTTCTTTGTTGCCTAAAAGTTTGGTGATCAGTTTTGTCTTTTGTGGTATGCCATTTAGCCCAAGATTTGTTCCTACTAAGGATTAGCTTCTTAGTCTGATTTGTGAGCCATGGTGCCAGTTTATTTTTCATTCTTACGGAACGCATTGGGGCATGATGGTCTAGGATTGCTAGGAAAGTAGTATTGAAGTAAGTTACTGCTTCATTTATTGGGAGGGACTTAAGTGGTGATCAGTTGCATTGTTTAAGTTCGGTTAGGAACAGTTCGTGGTCAAAATGTTTTTTTGCTACGGACAGTTCTGACTGAAGTAGAGATATTTAAACTTGTTTTATGTCTGATTATATATATTAGAGAGTGATCACTAAGGTCATCTGGGAGGGTTCCTGTTGTATAGTTTTGCTGTGGACAATTTATTAGTATCCAATCCAGGATGCTTTCTTTATTATTAAGTTTATTTGTTCTAGTTGGAGAGTTTATAGCTTGTGAGAAGCCATACAGGTTGATCAGAGTGGATGGATTGGTATTGTTACATAAATTCCAGTCAATATTAAAGTCTCCTAGTAGTATTGTTTCTTGAGGGAGATTTGAAGAAAGCCAGTTTAGTAAGTCTTCTAGTATTGTATGATTTTTACCTGGTGGAAGATAGGTGCAGATTATGTTAACTGTTTTTGGGGGGTTAAGCTGCAGTTTAGAAATAATTATTTCTATGTTGTTTTCTGAGGGTAGTTTATGGTTTATTTTGCTGATTTGTAATCCTGCTTTATAGAGAATTGCTACCCCTCCATCTTTTTTATTTATGCGGTCTTGTCAAAAGATATTATAGCCTGAGGGGATAATTCAATATCTTTTATTGTGGGTTTGAGCCATGTTTCAGTTAAGCAGAGGATGTCGAACTGCTGAACGTCCTGGAGAGCATGAATCTGTGGTATTTTGCTGCATATACTACGTATGTTTAGATGGGCTATTATGAGTGATTTAGAGGATATGGTTGATGGTAAAGGGATTGTATTATATTGGTTATCGTTAGTGGGGGATGGGTGAGACTTTGGGCCTGGGTTGGGATGAATGTCTCCATCTATTAAGGAGTGGAGTAATGTAAAGTTGAAGTATTGGGGATGTTTACAATGGTAGTCAAATAACTTTCTATTGTTAAGAATTGTGTATTTAATATGAATTCTCAGACATGTGTCCTATGCTACCAGACTGCATAAACTCTTGCATTACTCAGTGGCATCTCGTTTACTCAGAAATTATATTTGCTGGCCAACAAAGCCATGTCCAAGTCAGGCTTAATGGATATGCTCCACCTATGGGAATCCATATCACAGTGAGCCACACACTGTAATGAGCTACACCTGGCCACAACCATAACTGGAAGATGCTGGAGTGACAGATTCCTGTCACGGGTACTCCCCATGCTTTGGAACTACATCCCTGATTACATTATATGGAGCCCCTCACTAACACTCCAGGGAATTCTTGCAGAGTGGGTGGGGAAAAGTGGCTACACCCCAGGGATCCCAAAATTGGCTCTGCTCCACAGAGGGACAGTTAGTTAATCAATGGGGTGGCAACAGCGGACACATTGTGGCTAGGCTTATGAATGGACTCGGGCAGTTACGCAAGTACCTACCTATGTACCTATGAACCTATACATACAGTATCGACACATGCTGATAGCTTAATTTACTGTTCAGGTATTGACTTACCTTGTGCAAATGGCAGTTGTGTGTACAATAGTTGAGGGCTGCCTATGTTGGATGCACACTGTAGACCACCTATACATGACAATTTACAGGTGGTCGTGTGTGTGTGCCATCCATGTTTACTGTGTGTGCAGGTGGAGAAAGGTGTCAGTCCATAGGTGCCTACACTGTCAGTGTGTGTGCTATACGTTCCCTCTTTGCCACAGCATGGGCATACTGGACATGCCTCCGTCTGCCTACTGGGGCTGGCATAGGGTGTTCATGGTCTGAGTCTCTCTGTGCATGTAGGGCCCTTGGCAATGGTGGTGGGCTGTGAGGGCCTTCACCATTCTGTCCCTGCTGCAGCTGTTTCTGCAGGATCATATTGTGTAGCATGGCACATACTATGAAGATGTGGGCACACATGCCTGGAGAGTACTGCAAGGTTCCACCAGATATGTCCAAGCAATGGAACCGTGATTTCAGCATCCCAAACACACACTCTATGATGATTCTGGTTTGTGCATGTGCCTCATTATGGCATTCTTGCATGGGTGTGTGTGCATTTCTGATGGGAGTTATCATCCACGGTTCCAGTACATAGCCAATATCCCCCACCAGGTGGCCATATGGGATGTCCCCCCTGGCAAATACCTGATACAGCTGTGAGGCATGCCAGATGTGGGAGTCATGATAGCTTCCAGGGCTGCCAGCACACACATCCATGATAATGCCTTGGGCATTGCACATAATCTGGCAGTTGATGGAGGGGTATCCCTTGTGGTTTATGTAGCGCCTACCCTGCTCACCAGGTGGTGACTTGATGTGTATGTGCATGCAGTCTATTGCACCCAGTATCTCCGGGTAGTCTGCCACATGGTGTAAGAGACACATATTGCTGGCCAACTCCTCCTGCATTCAGGGGAAGTATATGTGCTCATTGGCATGTGATAACATGGCATCCAGGAACTGGTGGAGTATCCTGGATGCTGATGCCTGTGAGATCCCCATGATATCCCCAGTTGGCCTTTGCAGGGTATCTGTGGCTAGTATTCTCAAGCTTACACATACCTTTATGTCCACTGGGATGGGTTCCCTCTGTTATTTCTGGCTCTGAGGCATGGCTGGCACAGCTCAACAAGTTGCTGTATGGTGTCCCTGTCCACCCTGTAATGCTCTACTATCTCCAGATCATGTAGCCCCTGGCAGGTTACCCTGGGTCTGAACACTTTTCTCCTCCTCCAGTGCCAGAGATGGTTGTCAGCATCATCCTCCACACCACCTTCAGTCTCCAACACATGCTAGTGAATCAAAGCTATGGCAGCCCCTAACATGTACATATTAAAAGTTCCCTGTCTGTATACACCAATGGTGCAGAGTGTTGGGGAATACACATGTGTGTGTGAGGTGCTTTCACACTTTGTGGTATTGTGCTATGGATGCTGTTGGAGTATTTGGGTGTGCATGTGCAATTCCAGCTGCAGGGTATCTTAATTATGGGTTTTACAGCAGGTACTGCTATTGTGGGGCCTTTGGTGTTGAATTACGCTTGGCTGCCATGATTCATCTTTTGCCCTTTACTTCACTTTTCAACCCGATTCCCCTCCCATTGTCAGGCATGCATCCAGTTGCCGGCTTTCTTGTTTTGTACTTTCCCAACCCTGGATTGTGTTGCAAAATGTGTTATGTAGCTGATCTACTGCAAGTTTGATTTGTTCTGCTGTGACAGTTCTCTTTTCTTTGCAGTACAGCACCTCCCCTTTCCTGTTCTGCAGGTAGCTGCTAGCAGCCTTGTTAGCTGTTGTTAATGGCCCACTGTGGGTTCCTAGGTATTAATTACTCATTTGTACTCCAATTACCATGCTGCAGCATTTCCTTATTTTGTTCCCGTATCCTTCCTGTTTCAACTCTGGTGCACACTGCGCACAGCCGTTTACCGGGTTTCAAGTGCGTTTTCATCCACATTCACATGCACATTCGGTTACCTTGTATGCTCTCAGCTAAGCAAAGCTATGGCTAGTTCAACACTCCCCTATCTTGCGGCTTTGCTTAGCAACAGGCAAACCAGATTAGCAATGCTCCAATGTGCTTACAGCTAAGGTGGCGCACCCCTCTCTTGATGTCATCTTTATCTCCAGGCCACACCTCAGTATTGTACATCTACGCTGTGAGGTACATCCTTACACTGGCGGGGATTTTGTGATTCTTATTACCTGTCTCATTTGCATGGCATTGACTACTAATACCTAGTTACCACGCAGAACACTGTCACAGCCCCTTAACAACCCTTGCTCCATGATGTGGTGTAGCATTTGTGCCATTGACTGTTATGGGGAATTCATGAAATATGTTACATTGCAGTTTTATTACATATAAATACATTTTCATTGTGATCCCGTTTGCGCACCGATGCACTGCGATTTTACTTACTGTGGGCATGACATTAAATGTTTTTTTTTTATATGTTGTGCATGTTTTTTATGCCAATGGCTATATATCTAGCCATTGGCATATATTAACAGTTTAATACGTGAGTTTGGTCCGCTGTCATGGCTCCAATTTTATGTCTGAAAAAATGTAAACCTTTTTTTTTGGTTTACATTTCTGCATGCTTACACTATGCCTGCACCACTTCCAAAATCGCTATATAACTTCATTTGCATGCTATACTACTGTGCATGGGGTAATTAGCATACATGCACCAGGAGCTATGTGGCCGTGGAGTATGCAGGTAGTGCACATGGAAACAACTCGTACCTGAATCACTCGGCGGCCGTATTTGGTGTTAGATCACCAACGCTATGCCTGCACCTGGCGCAAGCTTCATGAATCCTGGGGTATGAATGCACTGATTATTATCATCACAATGAACACTTGTTACTGATAACATTATTTGTACAGTTTAATAGCTTTTATTGTTCAAAACATATTCACATTTGTTTATCTTATGCTTTTGATGCCGATTTTTCAGAAAATGCCCTGGAATGCAAGAATGTGTGTAGGCTGCTAGAGGTGTGACATTGTACTCCACATAGATGTTAATGAGATAAGCAAGAAACTAAGTGTATGGTAAATGATGAAAACATAAAAAGTTAAAAATCATAAAAAAGAGAGAGAGAGAGATTAGGAGTGCAGTAGGAAAAGCATCAAAACAGAAAAGCCAGTTGTACTGTATGAAAAGTAAAGAATGGCAGAAAGCACATATGAAGAAAAGCCAATGGAAGGGTAAACAGAAACACAAATACAATTCTAGAATATAAAGACAGAGAAAGCAAATTAACCAAAGATGCCACATAAAAAGAACCCACACGAAGCATATTGCTATTTTCACATACCAATCAAAATGGAAAACTAAAATGAGAAAAAGCATATGATAAATATATAGTACAAAATAATATGGGAAGCAAATACTATGGATTTATGACTATCAACTTTAGAAATGAATCACTTCCTTCCAAAAAAAAGAATAAAAAACCCAACCAAATTCACCTTGTGCATTTGTGATTACATAATTGCAGATATTGGAACTTTTAGCAAATTATAAATAATCAGAAATACTTTTAGTTAATCTGGTGCAATAATATAAAACTAATATACTGATGGCTTTTAAAAGCTTAAGAAAATGAAATGTTTTCTGATATTTAAGTCTAAATACTTTATGCTCAGGAAAAAGGTGCAAAGTTCTGGAACATGCATGAGGAAATACTATGTGAAATTAAGCCGATGGTTGGACCAAGTAATATAATAACTCAGGTACATCCAGACACAAAGTTAAAGTAGAAAATAAAAGACTAAACAGGCACTTGAAGAATATAGTAGCTTAAAGTTAATAAGGGACATTAACAACAGTAAATGTCTATTATACAAAAATCATATAGGCAAAATGCATGGTTGTCATATCAATAGTTCAGAGGTAAGACAACTAACCAGAAATTATTAATATTTCAAAGACCAAGGATGAAAGAAAAGAGGAAAAAATGTACTAAAGAACAAACAAAAAGAAAACAAAACAATATGACTATGGCACATTCAAGTGTGAGACTTCAAAACAAGAAAGAATAATAATAATGCCTCATGGCGCAGAGGGATAAAGCTGTTACTATACCCCAGCTGACCCATGTTTGACTAGTGGCACATGCACTTTGGATCAGATGAGGGAGACGGGAGTGAATAGCCAATACTGACTTGCCCATCTTGGGGGGAGGTAGGCTCCCTAGGCCCACTACAATAGTAATATTAAGAGTCTAACAAGCAAAAACTGTACATTATGTCATCTGGTTGGGAGGTTTAGCATATATAGAAGCACAAATGTACCTCTTGTAGGCAGAAATTATGGAGCTCACAAGCTTGCTGTGGAGTAGAAGGTCAGGGCCCACTCCCCAACAGTACCAGTAGTATGATGTTGTACCAGAGTCCTTAGTCTCCTCAGTGGCTCCTGGACCTGCATGGGGTTGAGCCCAGGAGAAGTTAATGTTGGTCTGGATGACCCGGTGAATGTAGAAGAACTGATGAGAGCTGATAGTTTGTTGTGGGGAAATAGAGAAAAGAAGAAAGGGTAAAGGAAAACTAAGTTGTTATAAACAGAATATATTACAGCTGAAATAGCTAAGTCATGGTAGAATAGAACCAAATATGGTTTGGAAAGGCACACCTACAGAATAATTTGCAGCCTATGGAATGGCAAATAAAGTGGTCATGGAGATGATAAACATAAATAAAATATAGACATAAGGAAAATTAATGATATGTAAACTTCAGCTAGCAGATTAAATTGCCTTTTGGCCACATCTGAAAAACAAAGTAAGATTATACGCATATACTCATCTGCAGGCCAACAGATGTACCCACTTATGAATTAAAATTTAGGGTTAGGGATGGGAGTACCATGGATTAGGCAATTCAGTAGGCTCAGGTGGTGGCAGGGCTTAATAATTTACTAGGATCATGCTAGTGGGAGTTAGGGCATTTGCCAATTAGAGCACGTGGAAGCAAACAAGAGTGTTGTGAACAAGAAGAACATGAGCATTTGCAGTAGACCCTAACGTTTACCATTAAGAATAAAATTGCTAAAACACATGACCCATTTAAAACTTACCATTAATAGTAAATTGGCTAATCTAAGTTTAAGCAGTCAGTCATGGCAATGTACTTGTACGCTCCAATAAATACAATCTTCTTCAAAATTACAAAACAAAACGGCATGGAATTAATAATTTCAAGTACAGTTAGATTACATTTGAGTTTAATACTTCAGGCTTATAGGAATTAGTAATGGTAAGTACACTAATTACAGGAAACATAGTAAGGTGAAGGAGTAGAAAGAAAAAATAAGGCTGGGAAGTAGAGTTGGCGAAGGAGTGAAATGAAGGGAAAGTCAGTAAAGGTAGTCTGAAGAAAGAGAAAGAGAGAACGAGAGAAAAGCACTGAGTTGTTAGTGATGAAATGGTATGAGAAGTGGAAAAAGAATGGACAAGATTAAAAAGAGACACATGGTGCAATGTGGAGACAGATATGAAGCTAGGGACAGGAACAGAAGCTATGTGGCTATGAGGAAGGTAAAAGTCGACATATCCATTTAAAGACGATATCATTTTAGTAAATCAAGGAAAATGGCTTAATTTCATTGTTTGTGGGATAGTGTTCAACATTTGTATATAAGGGAGTTACTATGTCAAATGTTAGCCGTGGATATTTGTAGGAGGTTCAGAGATTTTGATCTTGGGTTTCTATGTGGGACATATTTTTCATCTAGAGTGGATATTAAAGAGCATAGCTTTGGATTTTGTAGTATTTTGTGTGTGATTTTTTGTTACGTATCAAGTAGTTTTATAATTCTAGCCACTTATTCTTTGAAGGGTTTTGAAATTGGGGTTATAGTTTCAGACATTTGCTGGGAATGTGGCAATTGTGTTGAATGTTGATTCAAGATTGTGTAGACTGGTTTTGTGAATGTTGGTAAGAATGTTGGCAGAGTGTAGAAGGCTTGGCATGAGGAGGGTTTGAGCTGCTTTATCACATGTTGTGTCTGTTAAGAATGGTTTTGTTTTACAGACATGCAGAACTTTTTATGGGATTTAGAGGTGACATATTCGATGTGTTTTCCAAAGTGAATTTTATTATCAGTATTAACCCCGAAAAGCTTAACATGGAAGATTTGTTCAATCAATGTCTTGTTTACTAAACTGATAGTGATTTCACTTGAACCAGGTAGCAGTAGTTTGGTTTGGTTGGCACTGAGTATAAGTTGTGAATCTGCAACACATTTTCAATAGTTATGGAATTTTGCTGTAATATGCATTGCAGTTGTTTTAAGGATTTTGAAATCATTGTAGAGTTATTAGCACATTGAATTAAGGTGCATGTAGGTATTGCAATATGCATATCATTAATGAAGATGATGATGACAAGGGGTACTACTATTGACCCCTGTAGACTTCAGCAACAACAGTTCAATAACAGCAAAGGAAATAATTAAAAATCCACAAAAATAAAAATCAGGAAAGAAGCAGAAATCCAAGCAAAGGGCTAATGACAGACTGATAATACAAGTCCTTGGCAAAAAATTTGATGCAGGTGCAGTAGATCTCTTAATACTGCTTAAAGTAGGGTCTATATTATGTGCTGGAATGCTAAGGTGATCAAACACCTTAACATCGACCACGTAATATCAAACCACAAAAGATCGAACGCCACCGGGAAACGTTACCGTCGGCCGCAAAAAAAATAATTCACTTTACAGCCAAAGTAAGTGGGGGGGCTCAGCCCCCACACCCTCCAACATGGGGGGCTGTGCCCACACCACCCTAACTAAATATACCAACTCTGAGACTGCTCCACAGTGGAGAAAATGGCAAAATCCAGCAAACTGCCAAGATAAATCTTTCCCTGCGTTAAATTGGCTGTTCGCTGTTTTTGCTTTCAATATTATGTGATCAATGTTCAGGTGTTCGATCACCGTAGCATCCCATCATGTAATATAGACCCCTTAAAGCATACCGTAGTTCATTGTGAGTCAGTATCTGTTACTGCTGCCCTCTTATAAGGGAAATGATGGTAAAACTGACTATTTTAACTATAGTTCAAAGACCTTTGCATGCACAATAAGTAATGCTTTTGAAAACTGTGTTGTTGAGATAATAGAAAAAAGATGGAAGGCAAGCAGAAGAAAAATTTGAACTAGCATGGCTGTTGCATTAATTGATAAATTGTGCACATATGCAATTCACTTTTTTATGTGTGTGTGTGGGGGGGTAGAGGTTCCTTACTTGAAGTTTCACATTCCCTTACTGTAGCATGGCTTTCCTAAGCTCTAATTTACCCCAATATGTATACACTAATTTCAGTGGTTCACCTGGGGATTAATCTCCTCTAAAATGAGGACAGCACCCCTCAGGACAGTGGCAACGAGGTGCTTACAGGTGATTCATAAACTTGGAAGTTGACACAGCTGCTTGCAGAGGTAGATTTAGTTTGAGTGGTAGGTACAGCCCCTAGAGCCCCTCATTCACTCAACCAAGCTACTATTCTCTGCTCATGTCTTCTCCAAAGCTAGTTGAATGACATATCCCCACCTAAATGTTATCCCCTGACCATCCTCCTTGGGAAAAACAAGCAGGCTTAGGCTTGAAATTTTCCCCACATCTTGCCAACTCCAATATGTTCCCAAACTGTTAATCAAACTCAGCTCATATGGGCTGCAGTCAGAGCTTTCTCACTCTATTCTTTGGGGATGCCTACTGCAAAACCATTATTTTATAGATAATTTATTTCCTGCATTTGGTGGAGGTGATCAAGTGGATACTATATGACCATCACTTTTGATTTCAGTAATGTCTTTTTTACTTTTAATTATGATAAATTACTAGATACGTTAAGATGGAAGAAAACGAATCAGGACATTATTTCTTGGATAAATAGTTGACAAAACAGTAAAATCTTTCAGATAAGAATAATTAGTTGGAGACAAAAAAGTACCTATGTACACGAGTGCCTTAAGGCAGAAGTGTTGCTAGGGTGGGGTAAAGGGAGCAACCACCCTGGGCACAAGGTAGCAGGATCACAAGATGCTGATTGATGGGTAGTACAATACCAGTATACATTTCTAACCTAAGATTTCTAAATTCCAGTACAGAAATTAATTTCACTACTGCTTTTGTGGTTAAGACACAGGATTGAAACATGTATTGTATGAGTTGTAGTAAGCCACTTGCTATAAATGTATCGAAAAGCTTGCTACAAATGTAGCATGTAGCTTGTTACACTTTTAAAAGGAGAAATATATTTTTTTAACTGAAAGGTGAAAAACTAGGAACTAGTTTGCCTTTAGATTAGGGGGCCATCCAGATTACCAGATGGGGAACATACTTTTTTTTTTTATTCCAGATTGAGCCAGTGGTGTAGCAGTTAGCATTGTCACCTCACAGCAAGAGGTTCTCCCATTCAATTCTCATCTGGAGCGCCTTCTGTGTGGAATCTGAATGTCCTCCCTGCAGTTGAGTGACATTTAAAGACATGCAGGAAGGTGCGTGCGTGAATGGGTGTGCCTTCTTTGAAGGTTGGGTGTCGGGCTGGCAACTCGGCACTGTAAGAATCCACTGCCAATCATTAGCGGACTGTAGTTCTGCTGTGGCTACCCCAAACTAGGAAAAGCCGAAAGACAAACAAGCATTGAGAAATGTCACATTTCAATAATTGAGCCCGCTATATCTGTAGTTCAAGGGTCTATTATGGGACCATATCTGTTTGCTACATACATTGATTTGTGTTTTTTTTTTGTTTTGTACTGTAGGTATTGTGGTGTATGCATGGTGTATGCTGTGTCTTCAGGATTTCAAATTTCGCGGTTTTGGGCTGTCGGTGTTTTGTGGATTCACCTTTCTGGTTTCAAAATACTAAAATTCAAGATTTTAGTATTTCAAGATTATAATGGGGAACTATATGTATATATATATATATATATATATATATATATATATATATATATATATATATATATATATTTTTTTTTTAGCTATATATATATATATATATATATACATACATACATACTCAGAGAGAGAGTATGTGGCATCTTCATCTAAGAAGGTTTATTCATTACTGACTATTCATGCATCAAAATTAACAAGGTTATCAGTTTATCAAATATAAAAAAAAGTGTGATTAGATCACCATGGGCTTCCTCAAACATAGTAAAGAAATGGGCATCAGAAAAAAATTAAATTACACTTAATACAAGAAAACTAAAAGCAGTTATCCTCATACCAAGTCATGCAAGGTGGGATAGTAACCCCCCCCTCAAAAAATCATACTTAACTAAAATTCACTTACCCCAGGATTTAATAAGCTCCATGCAGGCACCCTGTAGAGCCTATACAGAATGTATCCATGTACACAATCATGGTACCCCCCCCCCCGGCAGCGTGCCATGTATACTAATGATGGCACGCTGACAAGGGAGAGCATAAGAACAGGGATATGGAATCAGTATAGGGAGATGTGTAGAGACTACCCACGGTTGTGGATGCCTAGTCAGATGTTATGTATAAGGTGAGGCTCCTTGTAATGTACCTTGCCACTGCTGAAATGCTATGAATTGTGTTAAATGTGTAATATTTAAGTTTTATGCTTTTTTTTATTTTTCTGCTTGTTTGCATGGCATGGCATGGAGCGCAGTAATGCCAGGATGTGCTCACATATAGACAACTGGCACCTACCTCACATCTAAAAATAGGAAACAGATATAATTACCATATGTAATGTCTGTTTCTTTTTTTTTTATTTTTGTAGAAATGCCATTTGCTCGGCACAGCACTGTGTACTGCAAAGCTGATCAGTGCTTATACATATATAGCCGACACCTGCCAAACATCTAAAAATAGAAACTGGATGTAATTATTTATTTATTTATACACGTGTTTAAGTGTATTTGCGCAGCATGGAGTAGTGCTCAGCAATGCTAATAGGTAGCCTAGTAGTATATGTGAAGGTATACTAGCTTTCATAGTATTCAAGTAGCTAAATGGGTTCAGTTACAGCCTTATGTGTAGTATGTCCTGGGTTCAAGTCCATATCAGGAAGAACATGTCTGTAATTTAATGTACTATTTTTGTTTAATTTAATAAAAATATTTTGAAATGTGGCACTGCTGTGCACTGCTAAGCACTGCTCAACCATGCTAAGCACTGCATAAACATGCTAATGGCTAGAAATGTTTGCACAGTGCTAAGCTTTGCTAAAACTATGGTTGTGCGAGTTTTCACACTGTTCAACTCTGCTTAGCTGGTTTGCGCACCTGCCTTCCATTATATTTTTCCCCTGCTTGCACCTCATTTCACCACTTTCCTATCTCCCCATTTTTCTTTTCTTTAATTTTTTTTAGCTTGATGCTGAGAGGCATGTTGCATCAAGCAGTTTTGCTAAGCTCAGCTAAATAGAACTTTATTTACAAAATAAACACCTGTCCCATGTTTTGAACCAGAGACCATCACACCTGCAGACCACTACATTAACCTGCCATGCCAAGCAACTCTTACTTAAAACAGATGCTTTAAAAAACATAGTACTTGCCAGTTATAGTCATTAAGCATGTTTCAGTGGAGCTGTGCACTATACTGTGCTACGCAAATTTGAATAAAAAGTAATGGAAGAAATGGGAGTGTACCTGGGATTATGGTGCAATAGTGCACTACTAGAAATCCAGAGGCATAATAATGGATGTGAGTGAGGCCTCTGATAGCAGGTACATATGCCCTTTTATCAGCTACATGTAGAAAGACACCATCTAAGACATTAATGTCAAAATACATGTGCAACTGGGAGCCTGGTGCAGAAATACAACCATATAAAGCCTTGCACATACTGATGGATGTACAACATGATTGCCACAGCCTGTATGTGTGCACATATATCTTGCAAATACACCTGCTGCAGCAGTGACTCAGTAGCTCTGTCTGTTAAATGCCTCATAAAAGTACATTTTGCCACAGGCAGTCCTGATTCAAATCCAGTGGTGTGTAGCACTGAATTTTCAGTATTGTGAAGCCAGAAATTATTGACTGAGTCATGCACTCTTTATCAACACAATGCATTTCAAATGAATTGACTCCTTTTTAACTTATGGAAGTCACAGACCTGCAGGTAGGAACACACTTTATGTATCCCGGTAGTAAAACTATATGTGCATAAATTGTCACGTCATGCAGTAATACTGTAAATGAGGACCACTAATATCAAAGTGCACCACACAATCCTCTCAGACTCACAGTGCAGATTACCACAGCTGAACAATGAACATTCACATTTGAAGTCCCTGCTTGTAACAAGGACTGCTGTCATACAAGCTGTAGATTACTACCAGACTGTAAAACATGGCCTGGCAGCAGTTACCCAAATGGTGAACATATTCACACACACACACACACACACACACACACACACACACACACACACACACACACACACACACACACACACACACACACACACTGCATCTTGCTCAAGGACACACCAAACATGTTGCCTAGTAGTCTGTTACTGATACTGTTGCCTAACATACTTACCTTAAACACATGCCTTCATTGGAGTATAGAAGGTACTCTCATTCTGGGCCTGGCTCTACAACAAGGCTGACATAGCTCACACAGTTACTCTTACAGCTTGTTGTCCTAAAAAGTGTTCACACTCTCTGCCTATGCCTGTTACCTGCAGCAGTAGCTATGGCCTGTAGCACACCCATCTCTATGTAAAGGTATCTGCTGCAGACCTACCCTCATATCCATGTAGTCTCCTCACCCCAGTAATGTCCAACACTATATATAAGAAAGGGGTCATAATCTGAATGAAGGCTTTATATATTCTACAGTGTTTGCATGTCACTGGCTGATGATAGTGCAGATCAGCTATGTTGGCTGCAATTAGCATTTCAGACCCACAGATTGGTTTAGAGGCAATCACCTGATGATGGGAAGCATGTTTAGAAGGCAAGCAGTTGGCTATGGGTAACCATTCTGCATGAGACCTTCCGCACACAGAGCATGCCATTGTGGCAACTATACTATCACCACATATCAACAGAGGAGTACCGCACTCCATCAGGTATGTAAATGATTTGTGTACTACAGGTTGCAAATGGGTGAATAGACTTATGTGGAATATGGATTGCAGCATTAAGCCTGTCTTAGACCTGTGATAATGACATATCATTGATCTCCTGCTGTCTTACCCCTACACGGGATGTCCAAAACATCAAGGGGGCATTGTCTTTTCTCATCGTGGCACACTGGTCTTGTTAAACTGTCCCTTTATAATCATTGTAATAGCACACTACTATTTGTGCGGCATTGTTCGCATGATATATTATTGAGGGGCTAGCCATAGGGGACACACCACAGCAGACTTGAATGTTAGGTGTATGATAATACAGCAATAGCTGTCATGGCACACATGGGAATACTTGACTATTGCTTCTATCTCAGTTGTATCCACACACTTAGTTTGTTTGCACACTGTGGAGTATGACATGGGTGAGCAAGCAATGGATAGTACTAGCCATGTTGGCCTTGCTGTATCTGTACATAGTATATATCCACATATGTGATCCTGTAATATGTTGTCCTTTTGTTGTCTTTCAGGAATTATGTACTGTAGATGCTATGCATCCTTTTTTGATAAAGAGAATGAAATTATACTGAAAGGACTAAGGAAACATCATCACATCCTACTGTCCAGAGGGAGACAAAGCAGGGAACAGCACTTGCATTGTGGGCAGACCTTATCCGTGATGTGAATGGTATGGGCCAGCAGAGCAGGACATATGGGCAGGTTTGACACTGTGCAACAGACATGATAAATACTGCAAGACGAAGGGCAGCAGATGTAACCAGGGATCATGGTGTCACTGGTGGAGGGCCTGCAGCAGACCCACCACTCTTGGCCACTGAGGAATTCCAGGTGAACCTAGGCACATACAATAGCTCCCAGGAGCATGCAGGTAAGCTTACTGTGATCAATATTGTATTTCTGTAGCAGTCAGTGTGTCAGACTGTAGATACTTTTACGTGGGTGTCAGGCCTTTTCTCTTTGGGGGGTTAACCTCAGTTATACTCTCATACTCAGAATGTGACTAAAACAACAAATAACACAGTAGCTACTGTAAATGTCTGCTTTATGGACGTATTGCCTGGTTGTGCTGCAACATGTGGTGGTACTGATATTACCCCACCCTCAACTTTTCCCAGGTCCATCAAGTATTGCTCAAGGCTGTGGTTCTACTCATGGTAAGCATGACACTATTTTGTTAAGGAACATGTATATTCTAGTATGCTTAAGGGACAGAATAATGCCTTATGTAAACATAATTTTGTGTGTAAATGGTGTGGAATGTTTTTATTTTCCATTCTGGAACACGTACCTAAGGATCTTAGAGGGATTATCACAGGAGTGTAGTTGACAAAAAAGAAGCACTTTGGCAGTTACAGTTAAGAGCAGATAAGTCTCCTGGTTTAAATGAGGCAAAGTATCTAAAATGCCTTTTAAAAAAACAACAAGTTGAATGTAAATAAATTAGACAGTGAAATGTGTATTTCCATATATTTTTAAGATAATTGTACTGGGTTTTTCTGGGTTGTTTTTTCAAGTATATTGTCATATTGATTAACTAAAAGGTAAATATTACTGGTTAAGTTGTACTTGATTTACTTCAAGTTATTGCTATAAAGGTCTTGAGTTGAACTTGTATTTGTTCCGGGGAAGTCCTTTGTGAATGAAGGGTGAGAATAAATATGTTTGATCATTAATCCAGTTGTCGGTCTTTGTTATTATGAGTCTTGGTGGATTTTTCATACACAATAGTGCAGGTACTAATGTACTGCTTTTTGCTTTCGTATTGCAGGTGACCATGAGGGTTGCTGTCTGTCCCCTGCCAACCTGACGTCAGTGTCTCTTCAGACTCTGATGATGATGGTGGCCACAGTGAATCACAGGTGCGGTGTCAGGGGCTGAATCTATCCCAGAGGTAGACATCCCTCTTCTACCCTCATTGTCACTGCACACAGTCTGTATGCCCACACATACCCTGTCCCTGGACAGTCAGAGGACGGGGACACTGAACAGGAAAATGCGGCAACTATGGCTCCAGTGAGTGTAGACACTGGCCATAGCCAGAGAGCTAATGAGGTCACACATAGGTGGATTGACAGGGGTGCTTGTCGGAGGTCTGCTGTCCATCCACCACCTGTTTCAGGTGTAACATCATGAGTCACTTGGTGCATGTTTCAGGCCATCATGGAGGCGCAGGCATGTTCTGAACAGAACACCAGATGTATGCTTAGGGTTATGGCTGCAAAACAATCTGACATCCATGACTGCCTCCACCACACTGGGGACACCATGGAGAGGTTCACTGATGCAGTGGACAGAAGGTGGGCTGAGAGAGTGTCTGTCTTGGATCACACATTGTATTGGAATATATCATTGGAGTTGAGCATTGGACCCATGGATGTAGGTCAGCAACCCCATCTGCTGAGAGTCCACATAGTCATGCACAATCATGTTCCTGTAGTGGCAGTACATCCAGCACTACAGAGGGGAGTGAGCTGTCCACACTACGATGTGACAGGCCATGGGCTCATGGTCCTCGGTGGCCCTGTAGGGGATATGATCCCAGCAGACAGCAGTCACCATCAGGTACTAGCACTGCTTCTGACCTTGGGTATAGAGGTGCCAGTGCAACTCCTGGTAGAGCCAGTTCCCATGTTCAAGGTGGGAGACCATGAACTGTCAACTCTACCATTTATGGTCCAAAGTTGTCCAACATATACACATGCAGGGCTAGCACTGAACCTGACTGTATACGTGCACACACTCACACACCACTGTCAAATGCAGGTCACCTACGGACACACACGGCACCTCTCCATGGTTCAGCTTACATGCTCCCCTTCCTGACTCAATCACACATGCTGTCAACCATTTGGGCCAGCCTAGGACTCCTGCACCCCCACACAGCACCCTTGGAAAGTGATGATATCTGTGCACATCCCTGTCATCCTCACCATCAATGCAGGGAAATGAAGCTATATGTCTGATGCTCAGAGTGACTATATTAGTTAACATGTACTTATGTAATGCAGTGTGCTGGCATTTGTCATGAGTATGCCACATAAATTTGTGTATCTCATGTTGCATGATGTTGTATTGGTTGTATAGTTACACAATGACAGGTGTGTCATGGTGCTGATCCTGTTTCTGTTACAGAAGTCTGTTGGGATAGCTTATGGATACACAGCGGAAATAAAGCAGCACAGGATGGCAAGTCAGCACAGCAGAAATATGTCTTCAGCAAGGTGCAGCACTATAAGTGCATGGCTCCATAGGTTCATATGTGTATAACGGGTCTATATTATGACATTGAAATGCCATAACAGCAAACACTGAATCATTGACATGCATTCAGCGAACTGCACTTCCGTGATTCACTAAATACTAAAAGGTCAAACAAATACTTGCCCCACAACCCAAAGAAACTAAATCAACCGAGACCAACATCCCTCCACACCCCCTCTAACTAAATATAGCAACTCCAAGATTGCACTACAGTGGAGAAAAGGGCAAAATTGTGTAGCTGGCCAACTACATCTTTGAAATGTATCTGTATTGCTATTTTTATTGCATTGTATATCTTTGGAGCTTTTCTCCCCAGGCCTCCACTGAAAAAGGGCAATAGCTCAGCTGGACACTCTCGATCAACAAATGTAACATAAAAACAAGAATGAATGCATCCCCACATCTTTCTGACCAGTGAAAGTCAAAGGCTACATTACTCTCTGTGTCCTTAACTCCATGTGTAATGTCTCAGCTGTGTGTGGTGTGTGGACACTGCAATATTTTGCAGGGGTGGATGATTCCCCACAGGATAGTATTGTACAGTCACTGGCATTTAGTCATTACTAGTTGCTCAAACAACAACTGACTGTGTCTTAGGCCTTCCTGGATTACTGTTAGTTCTGTGTGGGATTCTGTGACAGCTCCTGATATGCACTCACCTGCTAATGTACTCAGTCAGAGGTCAGTGACAGTGGCTGTGACTGCAGAGAGGAAATAGGTAGAAGAGGTATGCCAATAATGAACTCCACTGATGACTGGCATCATTGCAGCATAGGTCTCCCAATGCTATGTTCCCTGAGTATGACTGTCAGACACTTGCCTATCCACCAGCTGACATAACACTCTGTACATGTTTCCAGCATGGCCTGCTAGCCTAATATTGTCATACATGCTGTCAGGCAATGGTTAGTGGAGTGAGCCGTATGTCCGACATCCATTGCATAGTGTAACAGTCAATGGGCTCCACCAGTTACAGTCAGTAGGCATGATCTGGCCTTCAGCAAAGGTAATGGTGTTTGGTCCGGTGTCAGTAGATGTTTGACAGTGTTAGTCCTCATATCCATGATAACCCCTATCATGGCATTTCAGGTGACAAGAACTCACAGATCCAGGGACACTGCTTTGCACTACATGCTAGTTATCCTCTGTGCAAGTAATTATTGCAGTTTCTTCCAGCATGTTGCAAGAAAAGAGTCATGCAAGGTGTCTGTACAGAGCAGAGGCAAATACATTAGGGAAGTGTAATATGTACATACTGTGTTGCTTAGTCATGCTCTGGCTCACTTGCCCAAAGGATGGTCCAGGTCCTTACCTACAATGCCCTGAAGCAATGCCATGCCAACCCCACATGGGGAACTACCATATTGCATCATGTATTTACCAATATGGGTGACCTCTACAGCCCCCCAGTGTAAATTCCTACCTGGTGGGATCTGGCCACAGATCATTTTCTTTGGAACTACCAGCACATACCCCCCCCTTGCAGACACTACAGACATATACATAAAGCCATTTATTACCTCCTGTGGGATGGTTGAAATAGCGTGAGTGTGCATCCCCTTCAGATGGGACAAGCGGGTATGCAGAGCTCTACACCCCTGCCTTATGTCACCAGCATTACAACTGCATGGCCTTGGCTGTATGGGACAGGAGGGACACAGGCTCATCATGGCTCTGCAAACCTGACTGGTAGACAACTGCCTTTAGCAGGTTGTGCAATAACAGGTGGACATTGCTGTGTGACAGTTGGGGTGTGGCTGTCCTCCTAACATGCAGGCACAACCTTCTCAGCTAAATGAAGCACATAGTGTTGTTGTGATGTGTAGACGTGATAAGTGACAACATTAGCCACCCACACAAAGCAGAACCACAACGCACAGTGTAGTTGTATGTGTAGCCTGAAACAATAGGTCCAGATTGTCACTGACCTCAGATGACATGATGCTATATATGATGGGTCTGTACTCATACCTAACCAGTACACTCACACTGTCTGTGTTGACTACACTCCCTTGTCTCCACCACATGTGACACATGACATTCCTACAACCTGTCCCATAACTTCCATATTTTCAGAGCGGTTTGTAACTGGCCTCTCAATGGACCATACACAGCATCTATTGCACATACTAACATTCAAGGCTGCATATCACATGTGATCTGACAAGGACTGCTAACACCATTGGGAAACCCTTGCAATCATACTGACACCACTGGCTGCACACCACAGCTGAGTGGGAAATGTCAACTGTCATACGCTTGTACAGAGGTGGTGCATCCACTGACCAACATAACTATAGAACTCTTTGTCTAAGTATTCATATCTGTATGCCCATATGGGAAATTATCATGGAACTGATCAGCACACATGTATGCGATCTAGACACAGTTGACTGTACACAGTTTGGACATGTGACAGGCGGAGCATGAGTGTTACATGTGGTGGGCATTTCCAAGGCAGTCACCAAGGACCTGGGTGAGGGTACATCAGGATGTACAACCCCTGGACTGAGCCAAGCCATCTGACTATGTTCCCTGATCAGGCAACATATACAAAGAACCCACTTAGGCATCAGCAATACTGTCATTGTAGGAGTCACTAAGTGGCTCAATGATGGCACACATACGCAATATAGAGACATCCACCTCCAATACCTGATCTGTAAGCAGCATTGTTCAACAGGGTGCAGTCTTGGGTCCTCTACTGCTTGGAATCAATTTAACCACAATACATGTGAGTACTGAATGACTGTAGCTAATAATGTTGGCTGAAGCCTGCAAATTGTGAGCACTCATAGAGTCTCAGTGGTATGTCACAATCCTGCAAGAAGGTATTGTGAACACATGCCTGTTGACCTACTAATAGCCATAAACTCCAAGAAAATATATATGTAGTATCATTTCCATCAGTTAGATCTATGTACCTGGTAAGTAGCACATCAATCGCAAGATGTGCTGTACATACTCAGGGGTGAAAGAACTGGGCACACAGACCTGGCCACACATGTTTACACCTAATGTGCCTCAGATCATCATGTCTCTACAGTGGTATGGCATGGATCATGTGGCATAGCTAAGGCCACAGTCACCAGTAAGTGACATACTCATAACCTCCACGTCCTCAACATGCCAATATCTGAGTGCAATGGCCATTTGTTGACATACCTTTCCAAGCAGTACTGGCAATTGCACACAACAGTATGGTTCCTAACAAGAACACTTCTCATCTTCAGTATGTGTTCAATGGTCAACGTTTGCAATGAGTCTCATTGTTGCCTGTGGCATATAGACTATTCAGAGATTATCTGTGGCTTGCATACAGGGGAATGTTTGACCCTACTTAACTGCATATGTTACCTATCTGTAGGAAGCATACTACATGGATGACTAACTGTAAGGACATGAACCTAGTATGTGACATTTGTACTACATGCTTGTGGGAGAGATTTGTCTAGCAGACTGGAACACACCCTTGAAACAAAACCCTGCCTAATGGCAAACAGAGCACCTCAGTGCACCTCAGCACATGCCATCTGATTGATTGGCTGGGTGACTGTCATCTCAACACAGGGCATCTGCCTGTGTCTCTCTTGGACTGGGGCAATTTGTGTTGATCCCATAACTACAGGTATGAAGATGTTTATGATTATGAGGGCTGTATGGCCATTAGTATAGTTCAGTTCAAATGTCCTATGGTTCAATAACATGATGTAGAATGGTCTAGCAGACTTACACACAAACATGGCTACATTGAGACTAGCACCACTTCCAATCACTAAGTACAGGACATGCCAAGGCACACATGTAGTGCAAGTTGACTGTATGTAGATGTGAACACTTAACTATGTAATGGTACATACTACAGCTCACAGTACGTGTTGCATGCAACACACCTCATGTCTGCTAGTACTATCAGTTTAGGACATATTATGCTTGATGACATAAGCAGGCCTTGTTATGGTCAGTCCTGTGGTGGGCCACATCACCCACTATAAATAAAACACTGCAAAACCCTACCTATGTCTAAGTTACCAAGGTTATCAAAGTTTTGTCATATGGATATATAGACATACACAAAGTGGATTGGAGTGAGATTAGATTCCCTACCTATCTAGTCTTATACATTATAGCTCATGGTACTTATCTCAAGTGACACATCTTAAGTATGATATGACACTATCAGCTGGTAGTATTAAGGTGGATGACATTATCAGACCTTGTAGAAGAGGGCAGTTTGGAAGGCAGCAGCAAGTTACAGGCACAAAAGGTGCATAACCATTGCAGGTAGATATTCCATGAAGGCATGTGTGTTGTTTTGCTGGAAGAAACACACACACACACACACACACACACACACACACACACACACACACACACACACACACACACACACACACACACACACACACACACACAAACACACACACACATGGGTTAGAGTGAGATTAGATCCCCCACCTATCTAGTTTTATATGCTATAGCTCACAGTACTTATCACATGTGCCACAGGTTAAGTCTCTTGTATAAGTGATTGCAGGCACAGTACTTGTGCATTACACAAAATAGGCTTGTGATAAACCACATATGTGGCCTGCAGAGTGATATTGCTTCATACTGTTATCTGCATCTAGTATCCTCACAGTGAGATAAATGTTTTATCCTAGCTATGTGTGTACAGTTACCAGTATGTCCATATGCAGCTGCTTGCAGTTAGATAGGCAAACCTGTGGGCAGGAACAATGCGCCCTGTCCATGTATATGTTGACAACATTATACATTATACCACTTGCTCACCTGTGTCTGTCTATGTGATGACATCCAGGGTGTACAGGGGACTGTAGGTTAGTGGAATATGTACTGTTGCACCCTTAGTTTGGATCCTTTGAGCAACAGTATGGATTTGTGATAGTGCAGATTTACTCAACATTTTTAGTTAATGTAGGACAATACAGACATCCACACACATACTTCTGTATATAACAGGGATACATATATAAATGTAGCCGTGTGTGTGTATGATATGCATTATGTGTTATGTAGATATATGGGGAGAGTCTATGTATCATTTTAATATATATAGCTATATGTATATATATATATATATATATATATATATATATATATATATATATGTATATATATATATCGGTATATATCTATTTGACACTACATAGTGATAGATATATTATGCATGTGAGAGAGAGATAGTGACAGATGTATATGTATATATATATATATATATATATATATATATATATATATATATATATATACATCTGTATGTTACATGTAACAGGTCACTTTGATGAAGGGGCAACAGAATTGCTCTCATTTTAACTAAGTGTATAGGCATTCCTAGTAGGACTGTCAGTACTTATAAAGTGACTCCAGGCCACAGCTACCTGTACTCTAGTCCAGGGTTTTGTATGTTACAGTTAGTAACATCTACCCCTGTTTCCGTAGTACTGCACTTCACTCAAAATGTCCACGGCATTCCCCAGCTTGCTGCTGTACTTAATACAGTATGTGACTGAGGTTAATAATGTTACATCACACACAGACTGACAGTCTGCATACCTCTCAACTGCCCAGATTTTCACAGAATGTCCAGAAGTTTTGCCTCGTATGTTTGGTCTGTTCCTCATAGATTTGTGGTTTTCTGGTACATTATTGAATATTGACATCACTAAATAATATTAAATAAAGACAAATATTTATGTTTCAGACTTTTTATCCTTCAGAAAATATGTACTAATGCAACACCTTTTATTCTAGCAACTTTCTAGATTTATGGAAACAATATTTAAATTCTGTCCCTATGTTCGGGCCTTTGTCCCCCAATCTTTCTGTCTTTTCACCATATTTCTCACACTTAGAGGTTAAGAGGTATGGCAGTCTATGAAAACATTGACATAATTATACCTCCTATGCAAAATATGTGAGTAATTCCAGATTAGAACCATCAACACTATCACAAATGCTAGCTCCCCTAGTCCATTGAGCCACACAGGTAGCTGGACAGAGAGGAGTCATTTATCACACAAACAAAAACATAAATATGTACGTTGTTATCCTGCATGAAGTAAGACATACAATGTGTGATCAATTTCTATGTTACAGCCCTGAAGTTGCCTGGTCCACTGATATACCATTGCTTATTTTGAGTTTATATCATAAGCTTGAAAGCTGATAACTCCGAAGCACAAAATTCCGAACTTCAAACCTCAAAATCCAAAAACGTTGAACCGTAGGTTGGAGATCGCCATAGAGTGCTGGAAGGGAAGATTTTCCTTTACTGCACTGTAGTGTGATCTCGGAGTTGGTATATTTAAATACCAGGGGGTGTGGGGGGTGCAGGGGGGCTTGTCCCCTGCATAGAGAATTTTTGTGGGGGGTAATTAGAGTTTTTTTGGGTGGATTCAATGTTGTCAGCTTTCGAAGTTTGAAGTTCGCAGTTTTGTGCTTCGGAGTTATCAGCTTTTGATTAGGTGATATAGACCCACTGATTTTCTGTTAAATCAGTTATATGGGAATACTGCTGTGTTGAGGGTAGCGGAAAAAGAGCCCATGATCAGCTGGGATAGACAGCAGTCCAGATATTATCTGAGCCCACAGTTTAACATCTCCCTTGCCTGATGTAGAGAATATTCCAACCATGAGGTCTAATGAATATTAAGGAACATATAGTATTGGATTGGGTATCTGTAGTCCCACGTGGATGTTACATCTGTCCAAACAGCCCACTATATTTCCTTGCATAACAGTGGCAGATCCATACATACAATACCATATTATAGTAATCCTTACAATTATTGTTTAGGTTAGAGACTTACCTTGCAAATGCAGTAGTTGACAGAACTGTAGTTTAGGGCTGACTCTGTGTGATGCAAGCAGTGCACAGCTAATACGTAGATAGGTAAGATTGTGTGGGTTGCCAGGCATCAGCTATTTTAATATATGTATGTGATTAAGAGTAAGATGTCAGTCCCTAGGGCCCTAGGTTGTCAGTGAATGTGCTATGCATTGTCTCTTAGCCATTGCCAGGGCATACTGAGCACACCTACATCTGCCTACAGGGACATCATCAGGGGGCTCCTCCTCCAAGTCCTCCTGTAACTGTGGCTGTTGTGATGTAGATACTGGTATGGGGCTGTATATCCCTTCCCTTTGCTGATCCTGCTGCAGCTGCTTCCGCAGGATCATACTGCGTAGCAATGCACATACTGTGAACATATGTACACATGTGGCTGGAGAGTTCTGCAGGGCTCCACCAGATATATCAGAGCACTGGAACCATGATTTCAGCAGCCCAAACACACACTTCTTGATGTTCCTAGTTTGTGAGTGTGCCTCATTATGGTGTTCTTTCATGGGTGTGTGTGTGCATTTCTGGATGGATGTCATCATCCATGGTTCCAGTGTGTAACCAGAATCCCCAGGTAAATGGCCATGTAGGATGTCTCCCCTAGCAAACATATGGTACAGCTGTGATGCATGCCAGATATAGGGGTCGTGATAACTGCCAGGGCTGCCAGCACACACATTATGATAATGCTCTGGGCATTGCACATGACCTAGCAGTTGAATGAGTGATACCCATTGTGGTTGATGTAGATTCTACCCTCCTCAATGGTGGTGCCTTGATGTGTACATGAGTACAATCTATGACACCCAGTGCCTCATGGTAGTGTGCTACACAGTAGAAGGATTGCATATTGCTGACCCTTGCCTCAGGAGTGGGGGGAAAAATGTGCTCACTGGCATTTGGCAGCATGGCATTCAGGAACTGGTGGCGTACCTTGGATGCTGATACCTGTAAGATCCCCATCATGTCCCTATTTGGTCTTTGGAAGGTTCCTCTGGTTATTATCCTAAGGGCTACACATATACTTGTTTCCACTGGGGTGGGTTCCCCTCTGTTGGCACTGGATGTGAGTTGAGAGAGCAGAGCTTAGTGAGTTCTTGTAGTATGTCTCTGTCCACCCTGAAGAGCTATACAATCTCCAGCTCATGTAGCTCCCGGAAGGTTACCCTGGGCCTCAACACTCTTCTACTTCTCTGCCTAGGCCTATTGTCAACAGTCGCTGCATTGACTTCAGCATTTAGCACATACTGATGTAGCAGACCTGCAGCAGACCCTAGCATTTTCTCAGTTAAAATTCCTAAGTCTGTACTCCAATGGTGCAGAGTACAGGGGAAAAATCAGATTGCAGGGTGTATGCATACTTTATTGTGCTCTACTGTAGGTGCTGACTGTGTAATTGACTACCTATGTTGCATTCCACCTGCAAAGTACATCATTAACATAATTTACTGGCCCTAGTTTAAGTTAAACAGGGGTCAAATTAATTAATATATCATTGACTTTTGCATACTGTCAGCACTGCGGTATGCCACGCAAATGCCCACCCCATAGGTAAACAATGCTTAGAAGTCAGTGCACAACCCCCAAGACTTCTGAACTCAGCATGGCAGTGCACCGCATAACCATGCAGAAACACATTCCCTTGGGTAAACAAAGCTTAGAAGTTAGTGCACACACACCCTAGACTTCCACGCTCAGCATGGTGGCATACCTCGCAAACAGGTATAGCTAAACTGAAATCAGCTTAGAAGTCATTGGACACACCCTGTCCTGATGTCAGCTACCTCCTATGTGAACACCAACATGGTTCTCTGCCTACACAGAAGGGATATGCGGACACAATTACCTCATTATGCTATTTAGTAACTCCCCTTCATTTGCATAGGGATTCGTGCTCCCAACCTGGAAACTACATGCTTCAAAGCAGCAGCA
Source organism: Protopterus annectens (assembly GCF_019279795.1). Classification (NCBI taxonomy): domain Eukaryota; kingdom Metazoa; phylum Chordata; order Ceratodontiformes; family Protopteridae; genus Protopterus; species Protopterus annectens. Next base: position 1,130,974,025 of record NC_056727.1, on the reverse strand, counting down.
CCAGTGCACCATTGTAGATACTCCATTTAGGGTCCTGTAATACATTTCTGTCACATAATATTAATTTTTTTTCCACATTTCTTTTTGTTTTTTTTTTTTTTTTTTAAAAGGCATGTTTGCGCACTGCAGTCTGCCATGACAAACATGGCCAGATTATTAAAAATAAATATTATTTTAACATATTTTCTTTAACGTTTGAGACACAAAGAGGATGTTTTTTCTCATATCTAATTGTGGTATGCCATTACTGTCCATCTATCTACATTTTTCAGCCCCTTTTGTCTGTCTACATTCCATAGCCAATCACGCAGTCAGCACTACGGATACTGACACGGGGTCTGCAGAGCTGCCTATCTGTTTGCTGGGTCACTCTTCCTGCCTCATTTGCATGAGATTTGCCTACTTATAAGGTGATTTGCATGCCATGGAACTTCCCGTGTTGGTGTGCATGCATGCCGCCCAGCAGTGCTTACTGAATTGAAAAACCTGCTTACTTTTGTGTAAGCAGGGTCGCACGGTGCATATACGGTACAAAAGGCCATGTAGAATTTATTAAATTCCCTCTTATTTTTCTTGTGTGCAGCTGTTGAAGGTACATTAGATCACTGCTCTACAAATTATTCATCAGGATTCCTTAAAAAAATTACTTGATAAATTGTCATGAGCCATTAAAAACTTCAAATTTCTTATCAGTCGTACACAGATATAAAAGTCATTGAGCCAGATTCACGAAGGCTTGCATGGAGTCTAAGAGTAGAGTAAGACACCATGCAGCCAACATGTCTGCCGAGCGATCCAGGAACAGCTGGTAGGGGCGTGCAAGAGAGCTCCTAAAACGACTCTTACACGGACAGGGCTAGGATATGCAAATGACCTCAACTGCAGGTGAAAGCTATGCAAATTAGATAAATTTGCGATCCAGGAAACCCCGAACCTGTCCGACTAAGAGTAGTGTTATTTGCAGAAATGTACTCCGTTGACAACTGAGCACCATTCTGCAAATAGCAAAACGGAGCAGTGACAGCTCCAAAAAAAGGATGCATCCAGTTGAGGAAGCATGCCAATAGCCAAAAATACAGCCATTGGCAATGTTCACCAATGCAAAATAAAATAATTTTTTTTATCCCGATCTCCGAAGTTTAAGTGTAGCGCAGCGCCACGTAAATGTGCTGTGCTCTAAAAACCAGAAAACCAATAATTAAAATCCACAAATATAGATTTTATTGTAATTCCTAATTTACAATACAAGGGAATGGCAGGCTGAAGACAACATGGCTACCAAGTAGAGGTTGCTAAGGGGGGAAGCTCAGTCTAAGAGATGTAACCAAGCATTAGTAGGCAATCCTATGCAAATGAGGGTAAGGATAGTGAATCCCAAGTTTACATAGCAAATGAGCACAGTCAGTGGAGTGTAGGAGTAGGATAAGGGGAGTATCAGAGTAGAAGATAGGTGACATCACGAGGGGGGTATGTATGAAAGAAGTGAAGCTCATTGGAGCAGAGTGGCATGTGTTTGCTGTCAGTTACTCATCACTGGAAGAGGTGTGTCAACAGCTACCCTAGTTAAAAGCAAGAAATTGAAGGTGTATGCCGTGGATAACACTAAAGTTTCTTGTTGAAGTTCTTGTAATGTGTTTGCACGTGGGTTCTCGCTACCATATCCGAGTAAGACTGTGTGCGCGCGTGTGTGCCTGTGTGTGCGCGCCTAAGCCGGAGTAAGCATGTCTAAGGCTGTTGAAATGTGTGTAAGTGCGTATGCGCCTGTGTGCGTGCGTTTTAGCAAGAATAAGCAAGTTTTAGTCCGTGTATGCATGTGTGCGCGTGTGTGAGCTGGTGTGAGCGTGTTTGCGCTTGTGTGCGTGGCGCTGCCCCCCAGAGGAAACAGAAGGGGAAGAGGAAGCACAACAAATAGTAGGAAGTTAACCAGAGAGCACTAGCAGAGCTAGCAGGTGAAAACAATCAGAATCAGGCAATTACACAGGCAGTACACTAGCCCAGCCCAGCACTTAAAACTCTGTAAACAACTTTCCACCATGGTTACCTCAGAGACACTGCAACACTGCAGTAAAGTAGGAGAAGTGAAAACTTAAAAAGCTTTACTGAGACAAAAAAAGTTAGGGGCTGCCATTGCTGTTATAAGGCAACATATGCAACATGCTGAGGGTGGTGACAATGTGAAAGCTGCTGGACAACCCCCAGTGAGGAGACGGAAAAAAGTGTAGAGGCCCAGGGTAACCTATCAGGGGCTACATGAGCTGGAGATAGTGGAGTGCTATAGAGTGAACAGAGACCTCATGCAGCAAATTGTTGAGCTGTGCAGGCCACGCCTCTCACAGTGAACCAACAGAGGGGAACCCATCCCAGTGGAAACCAAGGTATCTGTTGGTCTAAGAATATTAGCAACAGGTACCTTCTAGAGACCAACTGGTGATATGATGGGGATATCACAGGCATCAGCATCCAGGGTACTGCACCAGTTCCTGGATGCCATGTCAGCACATGTCGGTGATCATGTATATTTCCCCAATTCCCATGAGGTATTGGCCAGCAATATATGTCTTTTCCAGCAAATAGCAGAATACCTTGAGGTAGTGGGCGCAATAGACTGCACGCACATATGCATCAAAGCACCAGCCGGAGAGCGGGGTAGGGTCTACTTTAATCGCAAGGGCTTCCCCTCCATCAACTGCCAGGTTGTGTGTGATGCCCAGGGCATAATACTGAATGTGTGTGCTTGCTGCCCTGGAAGCTACCATGATTCCCGTATCTGGCATCTGACATAGCTTTACCAGACATTTGCCAATGGGGACATCACTCATGGTCACCTAGTGGGGGATGCTGGCTATGCACTGGAGCCGTGGCTGATGACACCCATCAAAAACGCACACACACCTGAACAGGAACACCATAATGAGGCACACGCACAAACATGAAATGTAATCGAGCATGTGTTTGGGCTGCTTAAGTCATGTTTCTGGTGCCTGGACACATCTGGTGGAGCCTTGCAGTACTCACCAACTACATGTACCCAAATTGTCATGGAATGTGCTATGCTACATAATATGATCCTGCGAAAACAGCTGCAGCAGGAGCAGCATAGGCCAGGGCCAAACAGCCCCCCACCATTGCCAAGGCCATCACAGGCAGAGAGTGACTCAGAGGAGGAACTGAGCCTGCCCCAGTAGGTAAAAGGAGGCGTACCCAGTATGCTTTGGCCTTGGCAAAGAGGCAACGCCTAGCACATACACTGGCCCAGTAGGAACCCTGGAAATGATACCTCTCTCTGGCTCGCACATATAGTAAAAGTGATGCCTAACTTGCACTACCTGTTTTCAAACATGTATAGGGAGTGTAGTATGTGCATCTGACATAGGCAGCCCTGCAGCACCACCTGAGGCATGATTGCCATGTGTTAAGCAATATAAAGCAGTGCTAAACAGCTTTTACCCCTATTTAGTATATGTAAACAAAATTGCACACACTAACTAGCACAACTTTAGTCAATGTTGAGCAATATTGGGCAACGTTCAGCAATGTTGGTTAACACTGAGCAATGTTGGACAAGCTTGGTCAAAGATGAGCATAGCTGAACAAAAGCCAACATGCTCATATTTGCTCTACTGGTCTGCTCAGTATGAAAATATAAAGCAGTGATAGGCCTCGAACCCAGGAGACTGTGCACTATAGTCATAGTACTGAACCACTAAACCATGACAGTATTTCACTGGTAAGCCTGTATGAAGAAATGTGAAGAAATGTTGATAAGTCTATGCAAAGTATCTCATGGAAACCCTGCAGGCACAACATAATCCCTGTCAAGTTATGACACAAAGGTGAGCCCTGCAGTAAAAATAGAACCTGATTTTCAACACACATATAGTATAAATATTAATATTGGTCATGTTCACACACATTAACAAATGTAGTGGACTTCAGACAGCAACATACTAAAAGGTCACACTGGGCATGCTTACACACTTAGGCCATGTCTGAGTACAGCAGTGGGCCACACATATCCAGCAGCTGCATGTGTTAACCAAGGAACCTCTCACTATTCACCAGTCTGCCTTGTGCACACAGTTATATGACAACAGACACATATATAATATATTGGAACCCTGTCATAATCAAATATGTTCTTCAGATACTTAGGTTGTTCATAGAAAGTGGGAAAGCAAAGAAGATAAAAAACCTGCAGTCAGTATCATCAATAAACAATGTGCACTCCGAACATTATCATAGGTTGATACTAGGCTATCTGCCCTAGGGCATTTATAAGCCTAGCCAGAATGTGTTTGGCTTTCGTAACCATGTTAGATTAGTAGACTGTGCCTGTGAATAGTAGGTCACACAAGATAGCACTGTTATGTTTAGTTTATTGTGCCTCTGTCTAGCAGGGACCCAGATGAGATCCCAGGGGTAAACATTCAATCACCCATCCACTCATCAAGATTTCTCCTGTAGAGGGTAAGTGAGGGGCTCTGCCTATGCAGGACTGGGATCTCATTCCAAAGTGAGGGGAGCCTCTGGAATATGAATCTGTCCCTCCAGCATATCCGATTAATATCTGTGCTGCGGTTTAAGTCCCTGGAGTGTATAGCTCTAAGGGGTTCAGATATCCTGAAGTGGAGCATGTCCATTAATTCTGGGTTGGACATGGCTTTAAACATCAGGCACAGATTGCACCCAAGTAGGCGGTAAGCAACTGAGTAGAGTTGGTGTTACTTTAGCCGAACTGCGCAGGGCATCTGTGTGAGTCCCTAGATCCACTTGATGAGGTAATTTTGTGGCCATTACAGTTGCTGCAGGTGTCGGGTAAGGTACATCCCAAATGGGGCATTGTATCCAATCATGGGCCTGATGAGTATAGGGGCACAATGACCTCACTTGATCTACATGTGAAACCTTTTGGGATAAGTTGGGCTATATAGAAGGTCTGTCTAACCACTTTGGCAACGTGATTGTCAAAGGCGAGATTACTATCTACTCGGGTCCCCAAGTCCCTAATAACTTCTTCCACACTTAATGGATTACCACCTATGTGGTAATGTGTGGGCACTTCATTATTCCCAAAGGGGATGACTATGCATTTAATGGCATTTAGCTGTAGGCCATGGCTCTGGCACCAGTTATCCATCTCTGTGAGACCCTTTTGGAGGATGCTTGTGCCAGCTGGAGAGTCGATTATGGCATCCAGTTTGCAGTCATCTGTGAACTTGGGCAGCCATATTCCTCCTGTGTTAGCCTGTACGTCAGAAAAACATATACTGAACAAGAGAGGTCCCAGGACTGAGCCTTGTGGGATGCCACGTGTAACTGGTGTAGAGTCAGACATGACACCTGCAATACTGACCATGTGGGTGCTCTCCCTGATCCAGTTAGCAATCCATCTTGTGACATATGTGTTGATATCTAAGCTGGTAAGCTTATTTATGATGCCTGAGTGGGGTATTGTGTCGAAGGGTTTTGCGAGGTCCAGGTAGGCTGTGTGGACTACCTTCCCTATGTCTATGGACCTGGTAACTGTTTAAAGAATTTGACCAGGTTCAAGAGGCAAGATCTGCCCTCAACAAAGCCAAATTGGGTAGGATCCAGTGTCTGTAGGTTCCCATTGTCTTTGTGTATGAGTTCCATGACAATATGCTCCATAGCTTTGCAGACCAGGCTAGTTCGGCTTAAAGGCGATAGTGTCCAGGGTCCATTGTGGCACCACCTTTGTGGAGCGGGACCACTGTTGCTGTACGCCATTCCTTGGGTACATATCCTGTAGTAAGTCTGATATTGAACAGTGACAATGTGAGGGTTACATTCTTCATGAAGCTCGTGTAAGATGCAGGCTTGATGCTGTGTTGTCTGCTTTGGAGAGGGCAGCTCTCACCTGTTCATCTGTGATGTCAGGGAGGCTACACTCTGTTCGGATAGACATTTGCTCTTTAGGGGGGATGGGGGAGAGACATTTGCACTGAGCCTGTTTGCCAGGATGTTGGCAATGTCTGTGGGTTCAGTGTAGTTTTTGTCATTTTGCAGTAACTCACAGCATATCTGGGAGTTGCCACCCAGGTTCCTGACATAACTAAAGAAGGCCTTGTGATTGTCCTTAGTGTTTGATGCAATTCTCCTTTTGAAGCGGGTCTTATATGAATTCATGAGTGATCGTAGCTTCTTGCTAGTACTGATCAGAGATGCCTTCCCTTTTTGGGATTGCACTCTATCATGTAGTAGCCTCCTCCTTTCATTGTATAGCTTATTTATGGCCAGGGTACACCAGACAGGTCCCCTGCCTTTGGAGGAGTGAGTCTTGTTTTTATTTGGGATAGCCCGATCCATGCATTCCAGTAGGTGTCCATAGAATGCGTTTGTAAAGGATTTAGTGGTCTGAGCTGTATTTACCACTGTCCCGGGGTCTTTGAAGGATACCACCTCGGTTTGGAGAAGTGTGACATTTGCTATTGAGAAGTTCTTCACCAAAATTACCTAGGATGGGGATTAGGACACGATATGGATGTCCAGTGAGATAAATGTATGGTCTGACCTTACCAATGAAGGGTATACCTCTGGTGTGGAACATAGAGTCTCCATGTTGGTGATGATCAGGTCCAATATGTTTTCCCGTCTTGTGGGTGTGGTGACCAGTTGTGCCATAGCATTTGAGTTTATAAATTCTAGCAACCATTGGGCAAGGGTGTTGGGGCTTGAGTAGTATTCCCAGTCAATGTTTGGGTAGTTGAAGTCACCCAATATAATGGTGTTTGGAGAGACCTTCATATTCCCTAGTGTTCTCAGGAAAGCCAAGTGGGGTTCCTGAGTTTGGGAGGGTGGTCTGTAGCAGGCTACAAACTGAAAGGCAGTTTTGCCCACTGTCATTTTCCCATGTATAATCTCCGATGCTTCGTGCAGTGCTACTAACCTGGAGGTGTGTGTATCTGTGATGTATATGGATACTACCCCTATTTTTGTTGGTCGGTCCGAGTCTTGAGGCTGAAAAGCATGGTATGAAGTATAACCTGGTAGTGCTGGGGTGCTTTCAGGAGCCTGAACCAGGTGTCTGTTACTGCACAGATATCGACATTCTCCATACTGAGGAGAGTCTTGAGTGCGTGCATTTTGAGGTTTAGATATCTGGTGTTGAGCAGAATTACCCTTAGCTTCTTTTACCTTGTATTGTCTATGGAGGTGGGTTTGTCTTTTCAGCCTTGCCTAAAAAGGCACTATGGGGGTGGCAAGAGCCTTAGCCAGTATTCAAAAGTCCAGGGGTGACAGGTGCAAGCCATCCCTAGCAAAGCTATGTGGCATGTCAAGCATGTCATCCCAGGCTGACAGACACTGGATCCCCTTTGAATGACACCAATACGTTAGCCAGCTGTTAAAATTGATCAGTTTGTCTGTTTACTGTGCCATAATATGTTGTGAGGGTAACGTGCTACACAAGGTCAGGGTCATACTGGCCTGGGCTACATGATCAGAGAGCTCCTCTATGTCTCTTGTCATGTAGTCCAGGGAGAAATATCTGAGGTTATTCACACCAACATGGACAATGATGGAGCCATATTTGTACTTGCTTTGGAGTGACCTGAGTGCATGTGTTATGTGGCGGATCCTGGCACCCAACAGACAGCTCAAAGTGACCATCTCCTTGTTCAGCCTGGTGAGTGGGACATCAGTGTGTCTGACAATAGAGTCACCTATTACAAGTGTATTAGGTGTGTTGTTTAGCCCTAAGGGCAGTGACTGTGTGGCACACTGACTTTGTGAACTATGTAATATGTGGGTATTGTTGTGGGGTAGTAGTTGTTTGGGTGTCTGCTTTGGAGGTCTCTACTGCTTAGGCAGATATTATTTAGAGCCTCTGAGTATGTTTTTGTGTGGTAATGTATTTTGTTTGCTGTCGCTATAGGTCTATGTGAGACTGGATTTGTGGTGTGTGTGGTTACCTTCATCACCTGATAGACTGTGCCAGTCATGGGTCAAGAGAGCTCAGCCTCGTGTTTGTCTGTATAGTTGCATCTCCCACATATATCTGAGTTTGTTGGGAGGAGGAGAGGGTTGTCTGTGTACATAAGGCAGTTGTAACATTGCCTCAAAATTCCCATATTCACCAGCTGGACTGGAGAGTACACACAAAACCGACCTTTGGACATGCCAGGATATTATGATGAAATACTCTGTTGACTGATCCAAAAGGATCAGTAGGGTGTTAAGTCTGTAAAAGAGTATAACAGGAGTTTAATTCTCAGGTTTGTCGGTGTTTTGGAAAGATTATCTGTGAAGGAGTCCAGACAGAACCATGACACTTCCTTCAGCTATGTCATAAATAGCAGTGTACACTCATATATGTCCTGAGTCAGGGCCAACTGTACCTGACTGACAATGCTGACATCCTGTCAGACAGGCCCATACATACATACCCACCTCCCACTGACAAAAGGCCCTATCATCATACCAGGAGATATCACATGTAGCATGAGTATACAGCTCATTCCAAAGTCGAAAACATGGCATCAATTGGATTACATTGTTTCCCTATATTTGTCATAAGTGAACTGCAGAACAAACAGACCCTGCACCTGAACAGTCTGTTGAGTCTCACTCTCTCCACAAGATCTGAAACTGTTGAATGGGTTACAGCAACATATGGCACACCCCAAAAGTGTTGGTGCACAACAGACCATGGGAACTATAGTCTTATAAGCCTATGAAGTCTGATCTGCAAGGCCATGGAGTCCATCATGATTGAAGTCATAAACAGAGCTATTGAAAGCTGACAAACACACAGTCCTACCAACTTTGGTATGTTCATGTGCAGATCATGGTTCCCAAACCTGCTAGACTCTTTGCAAGGCAGCCACTCAGGACATACATCACTGAAAGTAGCTACACACGTTCCACGTAGACTTTGAATAGCCCTTTATCAACATCCCAGACACATGTATCCACAAAATCAACAATCTGTGCATAAATATGTATTGTCATATGAAGGAATGGCAGTTTGTCCACAGATAGATCACACAAGCTAGGAATTGTGGAGTCCTGTTCAAGCTGTTAACACCTGCTGTCCCACATGGTTCATTCCTGGGATTGCATAAAACAAAGTGCACACATTACCATGTCCAGTCTGATGATGTCAGCATCCTACAAATATAGCAGGAGAAATGAAACAACCCAGTAAAGCATATAGTGTGTTGTGTTTATGTGTATCTCTCTAGTTTCATAACATAGCTAGGTAGGGGTTTGAATCCTGCAATTGCTGAGTGTGTGGGTGTGTGTGATTTCCTTTGAAAGGAGTGCCCTTTCTGGAGACTAGGAAAACACATTAAAAGAGGTAGATTCCATATTGGCAAGTCTGATGGTGTCAGTATCTCACAAATACAGCAGTGGAAACAAACTTCCCCAATAAAGCGTATAGTGCATTGTGTTAATACGTATCTCTCTAGTGTCATTACATAGTTAAGTAGGGGTTTGAATCCTGCAATTGCTGTGTGTGAGTGGTTACCTTTGAGAAGATTGCCCTTTTCAGAGACTAGGAAAACACATTAAAAGAGGTGAATTCCTATTTGGCAAGTCTGATGATGACAGTATCCCACAAATACAGCAGTGGAAATGAAAACTCACAATAAAACATATAGCGTGTCATGTTAATGCGTACCTCAATGGAATCATAACATAGTTAAGTAGGGGTTTGAATCCTACAATTGCTGAATGTGTGTGTGGGGATGGTGTATGTGTGTGATTTCCTTTGAGAGGAGTTCCCTTTTTGGAGACTAGGAAAACACATTAAAAGAGGTAAATTCCTCTTTGGCAAGTCTGATGATGCCAGTATCCCACAAATATAGCAGTGGAAATGAAAGCACCTAGTAAAGCATATAGCGCGTTGTGTTAATATGTACTTCTGTAGAATCATAACATAGTTAGGTCGAGATTTGAATCCTGCAATTGCTGAGTGTGTTTGTGTATGACACTGTTGGTCATTGTGCTGTGGATTTTGCTTTTACTACTGTATGACATATCAGTAAAACAACAGTATGTGCATTGCATACTTCAGGTATCTGTGTGGCAAATACATATATGTACATGTGACCTAAATTTGTATCTGTGTGGCAAATACATATATGTACATGTGACCTCAATTAGTTCATAGGTGTGAAGCCTGCTTTCTACACAAATACATCTGTTACCATTGACAGTTTGTGCTGCTGCTTCTCAGACCTTAGGTCACATATGTATGTGTGTGACAAGGCCAGCCACTGTAGTGATCTGTGGCCTAGATCATCTGTGTCAGACACACCCATAACAGTTTCTATAGAATAGTGTGAGTGAGGGTTCATGCCTGGGGTATATTTCAGACATGTTCAAACACAACACAGTCTCTCAATAATGGGCATTCATTAAAGGTGTACAACAACTCCATGGATATGCATACAGACCCCTTATTCCTTATGTGATACACAGAGGGACATCAGAATACCTTTGGAAATGTGAATACCAAAGGACAGATGACATAACATGTGGCTGTATTACACATCGGTACCCCTGCTACATGTTGTGGGCTACTACCAATGTGGTACTGTCAGGATACTATGTATAGTAAATGTGGATGACTATGCTATAGTTGGCTTATAGCTTTACAGCATGGGTTGGCCAACAGGTATCTGTCTGTATGATACCCTTGGGGAGGATAAGTGTCTCATCCGGAGAATGCATTGTAGGCCACTGTATGCACTACCAGATGTGGATGGATATATCCCTAGTGTGTTTGCTTGTACCTAGGATGGCTACATGCCAAACAGGAGTGATCCCAGTAATGGGAGGCGGTCAATACCACTGGTTACTGGTATAGTATAGTACCGGAAGGATTCAAATGCTACTGTGTATTCTATATCTGTGTGTCAGTTGTCAAGACATCATCCAACGATTGGTTAAAGGCAGGTTGTTGAGGTTATGTATACTACCAGAATGCAAACCAATGACCGATATTAACAGTATTATCCACAGCATAGTGTCAAACCATGTCATACACACATGTGTACCCAAGTTGTAACATATGTGTAGTAAAATGCATACTGGCCACCAATAGGAAATATGAAGTGTTAACACTGTGTAATACAGGGCATGTCGCCCTTTCCATGTGTCCACTATGCATGTACATGCAGACAGTGCACCTCCACCATGTTCACAAATGTACACCTGCAAAACTGTACTGCACACAGACACGTGGTTGTCTAGGATGGTCTATTAACAGCCCAGCCCCAACATTGCTGGGGCTGGTACTGCCACTACGGGAGCGGCTGGGACTTGTGTGTCGTCCACAACGACTGCCAGCTGATGATGTTGCTAGCATACGTCCACATTGACATCTCAGCCATCTTGCACTGTCCTGGCACATGGATGGACATTACATTGCGGAGGACATCTAGTGTCCCCCCCAACCTCTATCAATGACCTCGGTGTGATTACAGATGGTGGCGGCAAGGTCACGGATACTGTCATTGATAGCGGTGTTATGAGCCCTCTGCACCCTTAGTCCCTGCCTGCTGTACCATTCCATATGTGCCTGTGCCTGCATTACAGTCCATAACATACCTGAGGTTGTGAGACTTGTGGGGGCACGTCTGCCAGGGACATTATGACCAGCAGTGCTCCCATGAGAACCCTTGGACATATGCCTATGTGGTACCATTCCAAGTGTCTGGGTATGGCTGCTGTGTGGGGTTGCATGTGCCATAGATACCACACTATCCTGGTCAATGCCTACTGTATGCTGTTCCCCAGCTAAGGCCATTGGTGTTGAGGGATGTATTGGCAGTATGAATGTGCGCATTGATGGGATGGAAAGCTATGTACTGTCGACTGGCGGACCAATGGCAGACCCTGTCAAACCTGCCTGTGCCACAACACATGTATCATCTTGTTCACTATTTGTGGCAGTGACTTCAGGTTCCCTGTTGCACTCATCCAACAAAACCTCAGCACCTGTGAGAGGAATACAGGAAACACACTTTACAATCTGTACAGGATGTTAGCACACATGAACACATGCACACATGCACACATGAATACATGCACACATGCACTCATGAATACATGAACACATGCACACATGAACACATGCACACATGCACACATGAACACATGCACACATGCACACAAATACACTACTCAGTCAAGTTGACACACGCACACACACCCACACACACACACACACACACACACACACACACACACACACACACACACACACACACCAACAGCAATACAGAACATACTCATTAGTGGTTGATGGTGGAGTACAGTATCACAAGCCAAAGAGTCCTATCACACGTGTCAGCATGCAGGATGTGTGTTACTCAACAGCATGCAGTGCGAGTGTAGAGAGTCCTTGTTGATAACAGTATACATGTCTTTGATGCATGTGTGTTGTTCAATGAATGGCCTCACCCTGGAACACAATGTGTACATGGACACAACATTGCTGTGCAAGTATAAAATGCTTTCCAATGTCCTGTGCACCACCACTCATAGGTATACATAACATGGCTGGATGCACACAACTGTCAGGTGTATAGCAAAGAATGTTATGTGTAGTACTGTAGTTACTGTAACTGAATGTAGTGTAGTACCATGTGCCATCATCAGGCAGCATCATGTGGTCACTCAAGGCCACTAATGTAAGCCACACTGGCAACTATCTTGCTGTACCTGACCTGCACCACCTTGGCTACATTAACCATTTCACAGCCAGTTGTTACATGGGTATGTAAGGTGTTCAATAGAGAGCATTGCCTAACATAAATGTTTTGTGTGTTGAAGCGTGCCGCACCGCCCCATGATAGGCCTCTACCCCTCAGGTATGGTATGTGTGCTGTGTTGATGACATTTTGGATACTGGAGTCTGACCTTACAGCAGGTGTCTACATGTCATGTGTATCATATTAACACTTACTGCATATGACAAAGTGGTGTATGTTGTGTGCATGTGTATTGACTCTGCCTATACAATGTCCACTACAGTGTACCACAATTGGTTGGGTTGCTCTGTGTATTGCATGTGTTTGAGGCAGCTACACATGTTACTGGGATGTGCATAGTCCCACAGAGAACATGCAGAGCATGCATTATGTGTAGGTATTTTACATGTGTATATGGCCTACAACTCTCCTATGACATGCACATGTTATATGCTATATTAAATGTAGAACACTCACCAGCATGGGTCTGTTGTCTTGCTATAACACCAGAGGGACCTACAAGGATATGAGACAGTTTGTCAGAGTCAACAACTATGGCATTGCTGCTGTGAGTTTGCAATTTTACAGTAGTACATCAGGTGACAGTCACAGGCATACAGATTATGTACCAAATTATCAGTATTGCATGACACCAGGCTCCACATCTTCTAAATACACAGTACACATCTGATAAATGCATGTTCTAACAATCGAGCTAACAGTAGTCTACAGATATGCCATGTTACCTGCACACTCTGAGTCGACATTCTGGGTGACTCTGGCCTCCATAATGACACATGTCTGTTGTAGTGGTTGGCCAGGAGAGACCACGCTGAGGAGCAGCTCTTCCACTCTGGTGAGGGGTGGATGTGTTGCTGCACCACCACCTGTGGCAAGCTGTTGTCTGTGGACATCGGAGGCATGCTGTCGGACATGTCTGATTAAATCACTGCAGTGATGGCGTACTTGCTCATAAGTCCGGTTATGCATGCCTACATCATTCATCTGACGGACAACATCCTGCCACAGTGCAGTGTGCCCATGCTGGTCCTGGCTGTTTCTGGAGAACAGCAGGTTGTGATGTTGTATTAGGGCATCTAGGATGACTTCCTCTTCTTCAGGGGAATACGCGGGTTTTCGATTGTGAGACATGTCCCTGGAAGACAATAAAACAATAATTGTGAGCAAGTCATGTGGCACACAACATTCTAAAGTACAGACATCAATGAAATGCCATATATAGCAACCTACTGGCTGTCAGTAGATACACACTTTTAATACCACATATCACTGCTCAGCCCACAACTGCCTGACAGTGCCTGGCACATACTATACACCAAACCATGTTCTACACAGCAACAAAGTGAAACCAGTATGTAAGACTATACAACAGTAAATGGCACACTGTATGTGACACAATGCACCACCTAGTCACAGGAGGTATATATGAAGCTAATGCATACAGACATTTGTCATCCATTGAAATGAATGTAAAGTACAGTTACAGTACTACCAGTACACCACGCTACTTGTTGATAGCAAACCCCTCAGTAACATATGTGCACATTCATCAATATAGGTGGCATACTGCTGTACTACACTATACATGTTGCTAGATACGCACTTATATCCTGTGACACACATACCACCGAGGCCATGTTACAGGCATACCCACACACACATCGGACATACCTACAAGACACAAAGGTATGGCAACCCAGATGAGTTTTATCTGTGTACCATACAGTACTGTGTGTCAGCACTTACAAAACCTCATGCCTGAGGTATATAATGTGTGAGGACTACAGGTAACAAACAAAACAGTGTTTCCAAGCAATGTGGATATACACCGTACTGTGCTGTTTAGGCCTACATCTTCAGGTAGTACTACAGTTCATACAGGATTTGTATTCACTAGTGTTAACAATCAATAAGCATACATGTACTGCTTTAGCCTACAGTGGCACACTCCAGTCAACACCATGGGACTACGTCACACCATATGCCATATTGCTTTTCCTGCCTAGCAATAGCATATAAATCTTTTGCTGGGATCAGAGCTACAATACTACATACCATGATATAAACAGTTTCCCACTAGGATATTACACATATACACAACTTTGACACATTCACCTACACATTCACCATCACACTCAGTCAACCTCACATAGCAAGTAATGCAACAAGTACATGCGTGTGTGTATCGGGTCCTAGGTAGCCCCCCCCAGTAAAGAAACCACCATAAAAAACTTCTCCAAAGCCAACTTCATGCTACTCAAGTCAGAAGTGACAAACTTCATGACACCCATGCAGGCGGGAACTGAAAGTTCAACTGCTGAATCCTACACTAAGGCACTGTACGAGCACATCCACTCATGCATGAATCGTGCCATCCCAAATAGAACCAAAATGCTCTCATCCAAAACAAGGAAGCCAATCTGGTGGTCCCCTGCCATAAACAAACTTTACAACAAAAGGAAGAAACTTTTGCAGAAAAGAGGAAAATCCCAGGATGCAAAAAACTCCCTTACTAGTCTCAGTAAGAAACTGAGATGCCTCATAAAATCCTCCAAAGCTAGTTACGAAAATAAAATTGCCAAAGATTCCAAAGACAACCACAAAGCATTCTATAACTATGTCAAGAATCTAAATGGCAATCTGCTCTGAGCTAAAACAGAATGGCATTAAATATACTGATCCGAAGGATATTGCCAATATCCTGGCAGATCGATTCAGTGCCAACTTCACCCCCCTCTCACCCCATAAATGGCCCATCTCAATACCGGAAGATTGCCAAATTCCAGTAATAATGGCCACACAGGTACAAAACACACTCTCTAAAGCCAAGAATACAGCATCCATGGGACCAGATGACATCCCAGGCTGTGTACTACATGAACTACAATATGAACTGGCACCTCACCTAAGTGTCATGTTTAATCATAGCCTCACCTCAGGTTTCGTGTGCACTGAGTGGCGCACAGCTACAGTTATCCCAATCCACAAGGGGGGATCCACCTTGGATCCCAGAAACTACCGTCCCATCAGTCTGACAAGCCTTATCTGCAAGGCCATGGAGCGTATTATCATGGAACTTATAAACAAAGACATTGGCAACCTTCAAACACTGGACACCACCCAGTTTGGGTTTGTGAAGGGCCGATCTTGTCTCCTGAACCTGATTGACTTATTTGAATCAGTCTCCAGAGCCATGGACAAGGGTAAGGTGGTCCACACAGCCTATCTAGACCTTGCCAAGGCCTTTGACACCATCCCCCACTCTGGAATCATAGATAAACTTACTAAGTTGGGCATTAATCCCTATGTCACCCAATGGGTTGCTAAATGGCTTACTGATAGAACCCACACTGTAAAAGTAGCCGACTCCAAATCCAGCTCCAGACAAGTGACAAGTGGAGTACCTCAGGGTTCAGTCCTGGGGCGCTCTTGTTTGGCATCGACTTCTCTGAAGTACAGGCCAACACTAAAGGACTCTGATAACAAAGTTCGCAGATGACTGCAAACTGGGAGCCATTATTGAATCCCCAAATGATGTGGATACTCTACAAAAGGGCCTTACAGAAACAGATGCTTGGTGCCAGAGCCATGGGCTCAAGCTCAATGCCAAGAAATGTATTGTTATCCCCTTTGGGAAAAAAACATGTATCCATGAATTACCATATAGGTGGCAGTACACTAAACACAGAAAGTGTGATAAGAGACTTAGGGACACAGGTGGACAGTGGTCGCACCTTCGATAACCACATTGCCACAACAGTCAGGAAATCCTTCTATGTGGCACACCTCATCAGGAAGGGCTTTTCATCCAGAAAAAAGGAGGTTATTGTCCCACTGTACTCATCCCTCATTAGACCCATTATAGAATACAATGCCCCATTTAGTATGTACCTCTCAAGACATCTGCAACAACTGGAAAGGCCTCATTAATACCTCACTAAAAGAATCACAGGCCTAAAGCAGATGCCCTATGCTGACCGCCTTAAAAAACTCCAGCTATACTCTGTCGCATATCGTCTACTCAGAGGCGATCTCTGCTTAACATACAAGGCCATGTCAAACCCAGAGCTGTTGGACATGCTGCACTTAAAGAAATCCCAATCCCTCAGAGCTACACGCTCCAGGGATCTAAATCTTGTCATCACAATAAACAAAACATGCTGGAGGGATAGGTTCCTGACCCAGAGACTCTCCAAACTCTGGAATAGATTGCCCATACATGTCAAGCAGAGTGCCTCTTTGAACCTCTTCAAGAGGAACCTTGACAATTGGATGGGAGAAAGAAAATTCACCCCAGGGATCACGTCAGTTGCCCTGCTAGACAGGGGTCCAGGAAAGTAAATAATGTGGGAAGAAATAGCCAGGGAATTGTTATGGCTAGGCTTGTATAGGCCCTAGGGCTGATAGCCTAGTACCAACCTATGAACCTATGAACCTATGAATAGGCTATTAGCCGTAGGGCCTATGGAAGCCTAGCCATATGGTACCCTGCCCTTCAACACCCATGTAATTTAGTTTCATGTGCCCCTGTCATGCAGAGCCACAGAGGTGATTCGCGGGTTGTATTTCCTATCTCACATCCAATCATCATGATTATTCATGACAACTGCTACTGAGGACCTTTATTTGCTATTGATAGGTAGTTAGTTCCAGAGTATAGTATGTGTCTGAGATGATAATGTACCACTCCAGCATGTTCTGCTTTTTGACGTTACAAGGTTTAGATCAGTACAGTATGCAGCTTGTATGGATTTTAATCTGTTTATATGGAGCATGTCCAACACCTGTAGGTTTGGCATAGCTTTATATGTTAGGCAGAGGTTGCCTCTGGGTAGGCGGTATGCGACACAGTGTAGCTGTGGTTTTGTAAGACAGTCTGCATAGGGCATCTTTTTGAGTCTGGTAATACTCTTTGTGAGGTATGTGTCTGGCGTCTACAGTTGCTGTAGATGTCTTCTTAGGTACATACCAACAGGGCCATTGTACTCTATGATGGGTTTTATGACTGATGAGTAGAGTGGAACACTGACCTCTTTTTCCATGGATGACACACCCTTTCTGATGACATGTGGACCATACACAGTTTACATGACTAGTGTGGCACTGTGATTATCAAAAGGGACACTACTGTCCACCTGTGTCCCGTGGTCTCTTACCACACTTTTGGTGTTGAGTAGACTACCACCTATGTGGTAGTTCATGGGTACAGGGTTTTTAACAAAAGGGATGGCAGTACGTTTACAACATTGAGCTTGAGCGTGCATATGAACATCCATTGGTGTACCTATAGATATACATATAGGCACATATACAGTCCACCTTTCATGGTGGGAATATCAATTATGCAAAGGTTGAGAGGAATACAGTTATGTAATAATATTGCACAGTCTTGTGCAGAATGCATGGAAGGTATTCTCAGCCCATGTATCTTTAGCAGGACCCCCTGTCTGGAAGACTATAAACCTAACAAATCATACCCACAGCATTTAAACACCACATGTCATATGCCAGCACAGTATGCTGTCTTGTTTGCGACACACTACAACCTACATATAAATATGCACATAAAAACCTGCACCAACATATAAATGTCCACCCTTCACAAACAGTTGCAGTATGTCCCTTGCTCTATGCACCTGTTAAGATGCTAATATATTGGACTCATAAATATCTCTCCATATGTGTGTGCCATACACACACAAGGTCCACACTGTTGTAAGTCCGTACACCTCACGGATGACCTGTTGGGCCTTGCTACAACATAGAGAGTTGTTACATGTGTGTATACAGTAATAGTACAGGGAGTATATATAGCTGCAAATGCTACATTACTATACTAGCATGGTACAGCAGTTGCCAATGCTAAGCTGCACATTATATGACTATCATGCATGTCTTACTCTGTCACATCCAAGTTTATATAGGTGTTTGCACTACTCCCCCAAACTGCCATTATACACAGTACTGTACAGAACATAGATAACATGATCAGATGTCTGACATATAATGCTTAGCTACATATGTCACAGTTATGTCCCACTGCACACAGCTACACACTAATTTGTCCATGGCAGTAGTTATGCATGGCATCAGTGCATACATACCTACTGCTGCCACATATGCATGTTTCAGAGTATGTACAGTACCATTCATAAACATCTACTACTTGCTGGTAACTACATATCTGTTACATACCTGTTTGTCACTTTCAGGTCCATCTGTGTATGCTTTGACAACTTTTTTTTTTTTATTTTTTTTTATTTAGTAAGTATAGTTTTATTTACTTAAGTTTTATTTTTGGTTATTAAGTATTTTTTTTCTTAATTAATATTTTTGGTTAGTAATTAAGTATATATTTTTTTTACTTAAATATTTTTTATTAAGTAATAATTTTTCTCACTACTCTCCAGGAGTTATGTAGTCTCTGACACGTGCATTGTAATGATTGCATGTGGGGATAGCAAATACAGTCTGCTTTTATAGGTATCTGCGCATGTGCATGTGATGCCCTCTGCACCAATTGGTGCCCAGCATTTGCTAAATGCATACAGCCTGCTGTGTGGTAATTGCAGTACTCACTGTCATAGCAACCCAATGCTATAATTTGCTAAGGTATGTAGGCATAGCCCTTTCAGATTTCAAGAGTGGGGCCCATGCTTGTTTGCTGTGGACACTGTTGTGTAAGTCAGAAGGTTGGTATACTTCTTATATCTGAAGCTAGAGGTGTAGACAGTGATGTACATGTTGTACTCAGACCTGACTGTTGCCACTTCCAGTACAGAGCTGTCAGTGTAGAGTTTAACTCACCCCTACAAATACTTACACAAGATATATGTGACTATGTAGTTTCTTTTCTACTCATATAATTAACTGCCATACAAATGTACTTATTGAGAAGTATTCTTTTGGCACATGAACTGTTTGTGAACTGTTATACTGTGAATA
The DNA here is from genome assembly GCF_019279795.1 of Protopterus annectens. Lineage (NCBI taxonomy): Eukaryota > Metazoa > Chordata > Ceratodontiformes > Protopteridae > Protopterus > Protopterus annectens. The sequence continues at coordinate 1,130,954,337 of NC_056727.1, read as the reverse complement.
TTATTGTACTCACTTCTGCAGGGTTTGTGTTTTTTATTGTTGACATTAGCACAGGGTTCTCAGTACAACTGGACAATTCCAATACTGAGTATGCCTAACTACATCCTTGGTAGACCCTAAACACACAAGTATATTTTAATTGTGCAGGGGGGTTGCTGACATACAGAGAGCATTATGTATTATTGTGTGAATGTTATCTTACTGGACTTAAAGGATTGGTGTGTACCTGTTAGTTTATCAAGGCAGGTGGTCTGTCTGCATAGTTCCCAACTGTGAACCTATCCAGATGGTAGACATATGTTACACTGTTATTCTTTGTCTGCGCAACCCACAGGTGTTTTCAGCACTGGTACAATGGCATTGTTACAGTCAGTTGCTACCAGTACATGGCTACATCCTTTGGTATTTCTGTGTTGTACTCCTACATAAGGGTATGCTTGTGGAAGTCCTACCAAAGCTAGTTGCAGAGTGTGTAACAGCAGAATAGCTGATATGCCTGTGTGTTTGTGCCTCTGCCAGGCCTATGAAACACTCAGATACATCTTTGCATGGAGTCAGGGATAGGTAGTTAAAAGTATGGTACACCTTACACATTATTGAGACAGTAAGTGTAGACTTGAGTGAATCAGTGCATATTGATTAGTACACCTTTTATGAAGTACAAGCAGTGTCTACTGTTATTATTGTCAGTATTCATTGTGTAATACCCCACCTTTCTGATTGACATCAGTACTTTTCAGAGGGATTCAGAGGGACACAGCTAAAATATGTTTCACAATCAGGGACATCCCTGAGAAGTAGTCACAGTTAGGAAGTATGGCCTCTGCCCTAATCAGATATGCCAGTGTCTGTCCCGCTATGATACTGTGTGGGGGTTGCAAAGTGCCTCTGTAACATTATTTGCTGCTAGAATTGCTGCTTCTCATATCACACTCATGTAATGCAATTCCACAACAATTGCTGGTAAAGATCTACAGAACAAGCTTTGTGTTATGGCCTTCCTATTTTTCCTTTACATTCACTCATTGTAATGTATGATATATTTATTTCAGCATCAAGTTATTGTATATCTGCTGTGGCTTAGTGGTATTTCTTGCAGTCTAGTGTGTCCAAGGTCTGGGGTTCGAGACTGGCAGAGGTGTTTTATTTTGCTGCTAAGCAGAACAAGGGCCCTGACATACAGCGTGACTAAGGCACTTTTAGGCAGTTGTAAGCGGGTTTGCACGATGCTTAGCGGTGCTTAGCTAAGCGCACACATGCGCACACTCACTCAAACCCGCTAACTACAGCTTAGAAGTGCTTACTCCCGCTAACCCCCGCGTTAATTTCTTTGAAAGAAAAGAAAACAGGGAGATAGGAAAGTGGTGAAAAAGGGGGCACAAAGAGGGAAAAACAGTAGGAAAACAAGCTCAGGGTGGGCAAGACAGGTGTAGGGAAGGTCCATAGCTGCCCATTTCTTTACCAGCAACAGCTGTGCATATGCAATAAATTTAGAGTGAAATTTGAAACCTTCCATCCCTGGGAGAGGGGCGAGGACAACAAAGTATGTTGTACTACCAATTATAATTATCAGTTTACATGTCCAGCGGACATGTGTGCGAAATGGGCAGCTATGTATGGGGCGTAATTTATTTGTGGGTACAGATTGCCCTTTTTTTTTTTCAGGTGAGAGTGGAAAGTGAGGTAGAGGAAGTAGGTATATTTGGGGAGGTAGGTTGGGGAGGTAAACAGACAAGACAAACAAGATGCATACAAGGGTGGTGTATGACACATGGGGTGGGTGAACACAATTGACAGGAATGGATGTTTGGAAATCCCAAGCCCATGAGCCCACAGATGGTAACAGTGGAACTGAGATCCCCACCCATGGGCAGTCACCACTGCACCTTCACAGCCCCGAGGGTGGCTGTGCTGGGGGCTGCATAGGACGGGCGGGTTCACCCGTGAGATGCGCCACTCTCGCCTCGAGCTGTCATAGGGGATCAGCGACTGAACACTGGATCTCCCTACGCACCACAACCCGGACCCATCGAAGGGTGACAGATGGCCCTTCTCCACCCACGCTTGCATGGGGGGACGAGCCCCATCCCCTGCAGCACTTCCACCTGAAGGTGGCACAGGACCAATGGAGGAAGGGAGCCTGGGCTGGGCACCGGACCTGCTGGTGCCAGGTGCACTCGCCAGCTGAGGAGGGACAGGTGGGTCCACTGGGACCGGCCTTCCCATACGTTCTGTGATTAGGTGTGTTTAATTACAACATAAACAACAGCATTCCAAATTTGTTTTAACAGCATGCAGTAATATTCCCATTAACCCAACACATCAAGGTTCCAACAGTTGAACAGCAAGCATAATACATGCATATATTGAATGACAGTGGACATTCCAACAGCATGCAGGGATGATTGGTGGCAACAGGCCACCATGATTGTGGTGTTTGAACAGGGCACATGCATCAAAGTGAATGCAGATATTTATAGAACAATAGGACATATGTCCCAACAAATGTTTTGAGATTACACATACCCATTGAGGTGTGGAATTGCATTGTTTATGCACATACAGTAGGGTGTAGAAAGAAACCTCAATTAACATCTTATAAGTACTTTTAGTCTACACTACATTCCTATCGACTGCAGGTGTATATCCCCTACATGTATTATTACACTTGCCGACATTCATTAGGTTGTGTAATGGTTTTGGCTACTTCATTATATACCTGACCTATATCTGACATACTAACTGTCCAAGATGCTGATGTTACTGCTACATATTTATTGATTTTATTTATATTTCTTTATCTACATATCTGGATGTGTTCACATGGCATTTTCAGTTAAATTTGTACAGAACCCTACATTTCGTGTAGCACACTCACATTTCTGGGGAACAAATTAACAAGCTACTCGTGTGGCAGATTTACTTATGCATGCCAGCCAGTAACTGACTGTTGAGGACTGTATATATGCTTCACAGCTACTGGCACTTCCATCAACCACTTTAGATGGGACTGCCCAACTGTGGGTTGCCAGCACTTATTAAAACAGTACTATGTGTATAATGCAAGGGTACAACAACATTTCAAAGTAAGTGACACAGACACACTGCAGGTTTTATACCTTTATTAATTACATTACACACTTTTCCACAGGATCTCTCCTTTATTTGATACTACAGTGCATATGGAAGACGTATTCAAGACATATTATACCTTTATTAATAGGTTAGAACACTCTTTTTCAGGCTCGCTCACTTATTTTATATGACAGTACATGCAGAGATATTATTCCGGACATATTTTACCTTTCTTAATGGGTTACCACACTCTGTTTCTGGCTCTCTGATTTATTTTATATAACAGTACATGCAGAGGAATTATTCAGGGCATTTTATGGCTGTATTATTGGTCTACAACACTTTCTTTCAGGCTCTCTCACGTATTTTATATAACAATACATGCAGAATAATTACTAACCTGCCTGGTGGTGCAGCCTTAGCAGCCTATCTGCATAGGCTTGCTGATTCGCAGCACAGGCACCTGCAGCTGTGAAGTAAATGAAGGGATTTTGAGACATACCTATCCATTATATAGAATAAATTAGCATGTCTTACATACTGCATTCCATGGCTACCTACTCAGTAGTGGGACATCTTGCATCCCACAGGCCTCCAGTATCTGTTGGTTCAGTAGGTCCTGCTTCCATCTCTTCAGGTCTGCATGGTGGTGACGGACCTGCTCACCAGTCCGAAGAATGCCTGTGACACTGGTGAGGTCATGAGCTAACCGGTTCCATGCCTATGCTTTGTACTCCATCCCTTGGAACTGGCCCTGCAGGAGTCTTGACTCATGACTGTGGACAAGGAGACAAACCATGTATTTTGACTCTTCAATGCCACAGCGTTGCACTCTAAAGCATGTACCCTCTTCAGCACCAGCCATTCTAACTGTAGATGGGAGCTACAATCAGTTATGGCGAGTATTCCCGCCTATGGGGCTTAAATTTGCCACATTTCCCCGCACTTTTATGTGATTGGCCATTTTTGAAAATGTTCGGCTGACTGCAGACCTGCTTAGCAATGGTTAATCTACCATTTATAAGTATATGTATGTTAACAGTGGCTGTTTATCCTTATCTGTCATAGCTTAGTGGTTCAGTACTTTGATTATGGTGCACACTGTCCTGGGTTCTAACCTTGTCATTGCTTTTTATTTTACTAGTGTCCAGACAGGCTAGGATATGTGGCCGTGTTTAGGCAACTTTGCTCTACATTGCTCCACATTGCCCTATGGTGCGCTGGTTGGCATGGTGCGCACCTCCGCACAAACCGATTGTGCTGGGTAAAGTGCTGCTTAACTACGGGCAACTATATTGCGCTGGGTAAAGCGTTGCTTAACTGTGGGCAATTATATGTCAGGATCCTTTATAAATATACATTTTGTTCACTGATACATAGGCCATTTCAATGCTTTTTAGTAAAATTGTAATCATATATGTCAGGAATTTTTCATATACTAATTTAAAACATTAAATAGGAAGGTGAGTGGTGGGACTCGAACCGTGATTGCCTCCTCTTTGGGCAAAGGCTCTACCACTACACTATTACTATTTGGCATAATTTGCATAAACATTCCTTATTATACTCTTCCATGTCGGGATTGCTAACTGCAGCTAAGCAATGGGCACACCCGCGCACACACCCGCAAATAGGGGCAGCTATATCGGGAATTAGAGAAAAAAAAATTAAGTTTTACTTTTTATAATGTAGGAGGGCCAGTTTGAAGGAGATTGGAGACTGTAAAGTGGTGACCAGAGAAAGTATAGTTAGGCAGCATAGGATGGTGTTTGTATGATGACGTTGGTGATCAAGAAGAAGAGGAGGAGTGTGAGGGCAGCACCAAGGATCAAATGGTGGAAATTGAAAAAGGTTAATTGTGAGGTGAAGTTCAGGGATGAGTTAAGACAGGCACTGGGTGGCAGTGAAGAGTTACCAAATAGCTGGGTAACTACAGCAGAGCTAGTAAGGGAGACGGCTAGAAAGGTGCTTGGTATCACATCAGTACAGAGGAAGGACGACAAGGAGATATGGTGGTGGAATGAGGAAGTAAAGAAGAGTATACAGGCAAAGTGGTTGGCAAAGGAGAAGTGAGATTGTCAGAGAGATGAAGAAAGTAGACAGGAGTATAAGGAGATGAGATACATGGCAAAGAGAGAGGTGGCGAAGGCTAAGGATAAGGCATATGAAGAGTTGTATGAAAGGTTGGACACTAAGGAGGGAGAAAAGGACCTGTATCGATTGGCTAGACAGAGGGACCGAGCTAGGAAAGATGTGCAGCAGGTAAAGGTGATAAAGGATAATGAAGGAAACATACTCACAAGTGAGGAGAGTGTGTTGAGGAGATGGAAAGAGTACTTTGAGGGGTTGATGAATGAAGAGAATGAGAGGGAGAAAAGGTTGGATGATGTAGGGATAGTGAATCATGAAGTACAATGGATTAGCAAGGAGGAAGTAAGGATAGCTATGAAGAGAATGAAGAATGGAAAGGCTGTTGGCCCAGATGACATACCAGTGGAAGCATGGAGATGTTTAAGTAAAATGGCACTGGAGTTTTTAACCAGATTGTTTAATGAAATCTTGGAAAGTGAGAGGATGCCTGAGGAATGGAGAAAAAGTGTTTTGGTACCGATTTTTAAGAATAAGGGTGATGTGCAGAGCTGTAGTAACTACAGAGGGATTAAATTGATCAGTCACAGCACAAAGTTATGGGAAAGAGTAGTGGAAGCTAGGTTAAGAAGGGATGTGATGATTAGTGAACAGCAGTATGGTTTCATGCCGGGAAAGAGCACTACAGATGCAATGTTTGCTCTGAGAGTGGTGATGGAGAAGTACAGAGAATGTCAGAAGGAGTTGCATTGTGTTTTTGTAGACTTGGCGAAAGCATATGACAGGGTGCCTAGACAGGAGTTGTGGTATTGTATGAGGTAGTCAGGAGTGTCAGAGAAGTATGTAAGAGTGGTACAGGATATGTACGAGGGTAGTGTGACAGCGGTGAGGTCTGCGGTGGGAGTGACGGATGCATTTAAGGTGGAGGTGGGGTTACATCAAGGATCAGCTCTGAGCCCTTTCTTATTTGCAATGGTGATGGACAGGTTGACAGACGAGATCAGACAGGAGTCCCCATGGACTATGATGTTTGCAGATGACATTGTGATCTGTAGTGAGAGTAGGGAACAGGTGGAGGAGACCCTGGAGAGATGGATATATGCTCTAGAGAGAAGAGGAATGAAGGTCAGCAGGACTAAGACAGAATATATGTGTGTGAATGAGAGGGAGGATAGAGGAATGGTGAGGATGCAAGGAGTAGAGGTGGCAAAGGTGGGTGAGTTTAAATACTTGGGGACAAGAGTTCAGAGTAATGGTGAGTGTGGAAGAGAGGTGAAGAAGAGAGTACAGACAGGATGGAGTGGGTGGAGAAGAGTGTCAGGAGTGATTTGTGACAGACGTGTACCTGTAAGAGTGAAAGGGAAGGTCTACAAGAGGGTAGTGAGACCAGCTATGTTATATGGGTTGGAGACAGTGGCATTGACAAAAAGGCAGGAGTTTGAGCTGGATGTGGCAGAGTTAAAGATGTTAAGATTTGCACTGGGTGTGATGATGGTGGACAGGATTAGGAATAAGTATATTAGAGGGTCAGCCCAGGTTTGAAGGTTTGGAGACAAAGCCAGAGAGGTAAGATTACGTTGGTTTGGACATGTGCTGAGAAGGGATGTGGAGTATATTGGAAAAAAGTTGCTAAGGATGAAGCTACCAGGTAAGAGGAAAAGAGGAAGGCCTAAGATAAGGTTTATGGATGTGGTGAGAGAGGACACGCAGGTGGTAGGTGTGACAGAGCAAGATGCAGAGGACAGGAAGAAATGGAAACAGGTGATCCGCTGTGGTGACCCCTAATGGGAACAGCTGAAAGAAGATGATGATGACTTTTTATAACTGTGCTGGGGGTTTACAATGTCAGGGAGTGTGGTGTTGGATACGTGGACATTTGAACAGACTCGCTGTTGTGTGTTGACATTTTACAATTCAGACACTTGCAGGGGCGTAGACCTTTGGACTGCTCGGCAGTCGGACACGCCCTCTGCTTTCTTGCATGGTCCATGTTAGACTTGGAGTGGAGTCAGCGTACACTCATGAAAATTCATGGTATGCTGATGTCATACCGTTCAACTGCAGTCTCCGAGTAAGACTTATTTAGTCTTACACGTAGAATTTGTGAATCCGGGGCATTGGACATAATACAAAATGCAAGTGATTTTGTCATGACAGTGATGATTATGAAATGTGACTTGAGTCTGACTGGCTACACTGTGTTTCTTCACCATTATAAAAATGTATTACCAGCAGAAAGATGTACCAGCAGCATAACAATTCTATTTTCCAGCACATGGTAAAGAACCATCATGGAGGGACTGTGATGCCCATGCCCTGGCCCAGCAATCAAGGAGCCTCAGTCCTCACCACTAACACCAGAGAGGGCATCTCATATATGAGGAAAGGATAACAAGTAAAGTGCAATTTCACTTAACAGCACACACAGATCACAGTCAGTCTGGGGCTGGTCACTCCCCAAGTTCCCAATAAGACTCTCCACTGGCACAGCTATAGGGTCCAGATCTCAGCCTAGCTGGGCAAGCTAAAATCCCCAGCACCCTCTCTGTCCAACCAGTGCTTCGTGTCCCTGCCCAAATAGCTGACACACACACACACACACACACACACACACACACACACACACACACACACACACACACACACACACACTTTAAAATAAGCGTTTACACAACCACACAGACACTTCTGGGGAAGGCTGGCACAGGTTCTCCAGCTGTGCCACTTGTACCCAGACTATATGGTAGTACCCTGCCACCAGCCAGCTAATAATTATCAGCTACTCAAAGGCCTTTAAAAGGGTGTCCAACTATTACTATGCAATATTATTATCCAATTGGTAGTATGACTAAACAGTCTCAAGGCATATTAGAGTGATGTGGTACAAGATCTTTATATACATGCAATGTACTCTAGAGATTAACTTATCTCTAAATAAAATCAGCCACAGTTAAAAGATTTTAAAATATTTAATAATAAATAATTAAAACCACTAGACAATACTTTCTACTACACAGTCAGTGCTAGTCAAGAGTTCAGAGATCACACAGAAATACTTAAAATAAATCAGTAGTACAGTTCTGACATCACAGAAAACCACTTAGTCTAAACTTTACAATTGCTAGCTATTGCTACAAGAAAACACACTTCTTAAATAACTTACTTATAGAGCAAGGCAGAGTGCTGTGAGTTGGATAGTCAAGGCAAAATGCTTAATAATCTATGGTTCTTTCTGTTAAAATTGCTATTGCAGTTCTGATAAACATTACATCACTTGTTTACACTTTCCTGGAGTTCCCAGGCTACATATTGACTGCATTTACATTCTTAACTCTCCCTTTTATCTTGCAGCTGGTCTGGAACAGAGCAATAAAATACATTTGCATGTTTAATTCTAGCAATTTAACTCTTGGTTAAAACAATAGAAAGAATTTCTTCATCTAGACTTTTCGGCACCACTGGCACTTCAAAGGGTGACCACATGCTTTTACTGGGTCAGTAGAGTGCACTGTTGCCACATTTTGTAACATCATTTCTTTACATTTAAGACAACAAGCCTGTATTTTACATTTATATTTACAAATGACAGAATTATCTGTAAAATTCTATCTGGCTAGTCTGGCAGCCTTCACCCAGCTCTACCAGTCTTCACAGGGACTATCACTGATATTTAAATAATACTTTGCAAGTCTTAGACTTTGATTTTAACTAGCTTTCTTGGTTGTTGAATATGACTTGATGCAGTAATAGATATGATTCTGTTTCATTTGCATTTTGTGCACAGGCATTTGTTTTTTCCATATGCTTTCTGGTAAAGAAATATGACATTTTAGTTTTTAACATGTCTCTTACTCTGGCAGTACTTTAGGGAAAAAGGCCTACCTTTATTTAATTAACAAGAACAACTCTTTCTTCATAAATATTAGAATGGCCTTATCCATTCCTTGGTCAATAATTTTATATTACTGTGAGATTAACTGGGATCATACCATAAATAATTTGGGGTACCCAACATGGGATAAGGCATTTATGAGCCGCCTCTGTCCATTATTAGTACAAGGGCCCTGGTGTAATTTTTCTATTTTCCCATCTATATATCAAACTTACACTTAAATATGGACAGGGATGAGCTTTGTTTTACATGGCTGGGGAAGAGCAGTATAGTCTTTGAGATAAACATGTCCCTCCAAACTATACCCTTGATGTTACAGAAGAGATTTAGATCTATAGACTGAGTTTTCTGATGCCATCTGACTTGCTGATGTTCAGTAAGTCCATCAGTATTGGGTTAGAGGATGCCTTGTATGTGAGACACAGATAACCACTTAGCAGTCTGTAGGATACAGAGTTTCCTTCACACTGCTAAGAGGTTTTACAATACCGAGTATAGTGACAGGGCTTTGATTTATTCCATTTAAGGGATGTTGCTTAGATGTTGTATCCTTTTAGTAAGGTATCTCTATGGGTGTTCCAGTTGTTGTATGTGTCTGGGCAGATAATGCCAAAGGGGACATGGTACTCAATGATGGCCTACAGAGGACTGAGTAAAAGTGGACAATGTCATCCCTAGATCTAGACATAATCCCTTTGTGTATAAGCTGTGCAATATAGAAGGACTTTCTTATGACAGTGGACACATGCTGGTCAAAAGTTAAGTGACTGACCACATAAGTTCTTAAATCCCAAACAACTGGGTCAACTGTTAGGGGCATATTGTAAATGTGGTGGATTCCTCAGGTAGATGATTTCCCAAAGAGTATGATAATGCATTTGTTGAGCATTCAGCTTCAGCCCATGATTTTGGAACCAGTTCTTTGTTTAGGGCAAACCTAACTGCAGGATGACCAAGTCATTCAGGAATTCAACGACAGCTCTTAGCTTGTAGTCATCTGCAAACTTGGTCAGCCACAGCCTTTTTAGTATTGGCTTTCACTTCAGAGAGGTAGATGTCAAACAGGAGAGATTCCAGTGTTAAACCCTGGGGGATTCCACTGGTGACTGGTCGCTTTGTGGAGGTAACTGACCCAATTTTTGGTTTTCCTCTGTCCTATCTATGGACCAGTTGGCAATACAATGAGTGGCATAGGTGTTTATTCCCAGTTTATTTAGCTTTTCTACTATTCTTAAGTGGGGGATTGTGTCAAAAACATTTGCCAGGTTGAGGTATGTGGTGTGTACCATTTATCTTCATTCATTGCTTTGGTGACTTTTTCAAAAATGTCCACTAGGTTGAGTAAGCATGACTTGCCCTTGATGAATCGAAATTGAGACAGGTTCAGTGTTAGGAGGTTCCCTATGCCAATATTAATTAGTGCTATGATCAGTCTTTCCATGGCTTTGCATATGTTGTTGGTCTGACTTATAGATCTGTAATTACCTGGGTCTGTGGAGGGTCCTCCCTTATCAGAGATAGGACTGTAGCTGTTCTCTGTTTGTTTGGTATAAAAACTGTATGGAGGCAGAGGATGAACATGTTGTTGGTGTGTGTGTGTGTGTGTGTGTGTGTGTGTGTGTGTGTGTGTGTGTGTGTGTGTGTGTGAGTGTGTGTGTGTGTGTGTGTGTGTGTGTGTGTGTGTGTGTGTGTGTGTGTGTGTGTGTGTGTAATGTGGAAGCTTGAGAGCTAAACTGTGCTTCAAGCTATTTAAGACATATCCAGGGATATTGTCAAGACCCATCAATGCATTGTTTTTAGCTTTTCAAAGAGTTTTTAGGACTTGCTCTTGTGTGTTAGTTGAAGGGAGACAAGCCAGTTCAGGTATATTTTAAAGGACAGAGGGAAAAAGTTAGAGCTAAATTTATCAGCCAGTAGGTTGGCTATATCTTGAGCCTCACGGTAACTTTGTTCACAGACTGCTCAGTGCATTGCTTCATTGTGCTTTAAGATTATACTTGTAACTGTGTGATACCTTAAATCTCTTGCATCAGAGACCTCATGGGATATTTGCAAATCACCCTTTAAGGATATCAGGTGTTTCAGCTAAATGGCAATTCTGAATGTCCATGACTTTTTCTTTTACTTTCATTTTTAAATCTATTTATGGACAATTTCAGGCCATTGAAGCCAAACCCTTCTAGCTGTGGACATGCATGTCAGCCATTTAGCTGAAACACCTGATATGCTTAAAGGGTAATTTGCATATATCCCATGAGGCCTCTGATGCAAGAGGTTTAAGGTATCACACAGTTAGAAGTCTAGCTTTGCTAGATTTTTCTTTTTGTGTTTTAACCAGCTCATTATCTGTGTGACCTTTTGACTCTTTGTTTTAGTTTGTTAGTTGAGATATTTTGTAGACACCCTAATGTTTATGGATATCAGCTGGGCATGACAACTCTGTTCTAAAGGGTAAATGTTCTTCTTGTGTTGTAGATGTTATATGAAGGTAGAAGCATACATTGCTAGAGGGTGTGAGGTCTAATTGTCTGTAATTAGACTTAAAAATGGCACTAAAAGAAAAAATCATAGACATTCAGAATTGCTGTTTAGCTTAAACACCTGATATCGTTAAAGGGTGAGTTACATACATATCCTGTAAGGCCTCTAATGCTAGAGGCTTAGCTAGAATTTTCTTTTTGTGTTTTTTTTAACCAGTTGGTTATCTGTGTGACCTTTTTACTCTTTATTTTAGTTTGCTAGTTGGGATATTTTGTAGAGACCCTAATGTTTATAGATGTCAGCTGGGTATGACAGCCCTATGTTTTCAAAGGTCAAACATTCCTCTTATGCTGTGCTGATGATGTCATAAGAAGGCAGAAACATACATGTCCACAACTAGATGGGTTTGGCTTTAATGACCTGAAATTGTCCATAAATAGACTTAAAAATGAAAGTAAAAGAAAAAGTCATGGACATTCAGAATTGCCATTTAGCTGAAACACCCAATATCCATAAAGAGTGATTTGCATATGTTCCATGAGGCCTCTGATGAAAGAGGTTTACGGTATCACACAGTTAGAAGTCTAGCTTTGTTAGATTTTTCGTTTTGTGTTTTTTAATCAGTTGGTTATCTGTGTGACCTTTTTACTCTTTTAGTTTGTTAGTTGGGATATTTTGTAGACACCATAATGTTTAAGGATATTAGCTGGGTATGGCAACCCTGTGTTCCCAAATGGTTTTCATTTTACTTTGCTGACAATATTATAAGAATGCACAAGCATGTATGTCCATAGCTAGAGGGATTTGGCTTTAATGGCCAAAAGTTGTTCATGAATAGATTTAAAAAAAAAGAAAAAGGCATGGATGTTTAGAATTGCCATTTTGCTGAAGCACCTAATATACTTAAAATATGGTTTTGCATATATCCTATGAGGCCTCTGATGCAAGAGGTTTAAGGTACCACCCAGTTATAAGTTTAGCTTTGCTAGATTTTTCTTTTTGTGTTTTTTTAACCAGTTGGTTATCTGTGTGACCTTTTTACTCTTTGGGCCGGATTCACGAAGGCTTGCACAGAGTCTTAGAGTAGAGTAAGACTCCATGCAGCCAACATGTCCACCGAGCGATCCAGGAACAGCCGGTAGGGGTGTGCAACTGAGCTCTCCAAACTAGTCCTACAAGGACAGGACTGGGATATGCAAATTACCTCAATTGCAGGTGAAAGCCATGCAAATGAGGTAAATTTGCGATCCAGGAAACCCAAACCTGTCCGAGTAGGAGTAGTGTTATTTGCAGAAATGTACTCAGTTGATAGCTGAGTACGGTTCTGAAAATAGCAAAACGGAGCCGTGTCAGCTGGAAAAAAGCATGCATTCACAGGAGGAAGCATGCCAATGGCCAAATATATAGCCATTGGCAACGGGAAGTGATGCAAATTAAAAATAAAATAACTTTTTTTTATCCCGATCTCCGGGGTTTAACCATAGCGCAGCGCCGCGCAAACACACTGCACCCTAAAAAGCAGAAAATTAATAATTTAGATCCACAAATATGGATTTTATAGCTAAAATGAATTTACAATGCAAGGGAATGGCAGGCTGAAGAGAACATGGCCACAGAGTAAAGGTTTCTAAGGGGGGAAGCTCAGTCTAAGAGATGTAACTAAGCATTAGTTGGCAATCCTATGCAAATGAGAGTTAGGATAGTGAATCGCAAGTTTACATAGCAAATGAGCAGAGTCAGTGGAGTGTAGGAGTAGGATAAGGGGAGTAACAGAGTAGAAGATAGGTGACATCACGAGGAGGGTATGTATGAAAGGAGTGAAGCTCATTGGAGCAGAGTGTCATGTGTCAGCTTACATTTGCATAATAGTGAAAGAGGTGTGTCAACAGGTAGGCCAGGTGAAGTCAAGAAATCGAAGGTGTATGCCGTGAACAACACAAAAGTTTCTTGCTGAGTGTGCATGTGCGTGTGTGCGCACCAGTAAACCCGAGTAAGACAGTGTGCACGCGTGTTAGCGTGTGTGTGCATGTGTAAGCCGGAGTAAGCATATGTAAGGCTGTGTAAACAGTTGTAAGTGCGTTTGCACTGGTGTGCGCACGTTTTAAGAAGAATAAGCAAGCTTTAGTCCATGTAAGCATGCGTGCGTGCGTGTTAGCTGCTGTGTGTGTGTTTATGTTTGTGTGCGCGGCACCCCCCCCCCCCGCGAGGAAACAGTAAGGAACTAGGAAGCACACCAAATAGTGCAGAGCTAGCAGGTGAAAACAATCAGAATCAGCCAATTACCCAGGCAGAACACTAGCCCAGCACTTAAAAGTCTGCAAACAACAGTCCATTATGTTTCTCTCAAGAGACACTGCAACACTGCAGTAAGCTAATAGAAGTGAAAGCTGAAAAGGCTTCACTGAGACAAAAAAATGTTAGGGGCTGCCATTGCTGTTATAAGGTGACAGATGCAACATACTGAGGGTGGTGATAATGCAAATGCTGCCAGACAACCCACAGTGAGGAAATGGAGAAGAGTGTACAGGCCCAGAGTTACCTACCAGGAGCTACATGAGCTGGAGATAGTGGAGCGCTATAGAGTGGACAGAGACCTCTTGCAGCAAATTGTTGAGCTGTGCAGGCTATGCCTCACACACAGAACCAACAGAGGGGAACCCATCCCAGTGGAAACTAAGGCATGTGTTGGCCTAAGAATATTAGCAACAGGTACCTTCCAGAGCCCAACTGGTGATATGATGGGGATAACACAGGCATCAACATCCAGGGTATTGCACCAGTTCCTGGATGCCATGTCAGTGATCATGCATATTTCCCCAATTCCCATGAGGTATTGGCCAGCAATATGAGTCTCTTCCAGCAAATAGCGGAATACCTTGAGGTAGTGAGTGCAGTAGACTGCACGTACATATGCATCAAAGCACCAGCCGGTGAGCGGGGTAGGGTCTACTTCAACCGCAAGGGCTTCCCCTCCATCAACTGCCAGGTCATGTGTGATGCCCAGAGCATAATACTGAATGTGTGTGCTGGCTGCCCTAGATGCTACCATGATTCCCATATCTGGCATCTGATGCAGCTGTGCCAGACATTTGCCAATGGGGACATCCCACATGGTCACCTAGTGGGGGATGCTGGCTATGCACTGGAGCCGTGGCTGATGACACCCATCAGAAACGCACACACACCTGAACAGGAATGCCATAATGAGGCACACGCACAAACAAGAAATGTAATCGAGCATGTGTTTGGGCTGCTCAAGTCAAGGTTCCGGTGCCTGGACACATCTGGTGGAGCCTTGCAGTACTCACCAACTACATGTACCCAAATTGTCATGGTATGTGCTATGCTACATAATATGATCCTGCAAAAACAGCTGCAGCAGGAGCAGCATAGGCCAGGGCCAAACAGCCCCCCACCATTGCCAAGGCCATCACAGGCAGAGAGTGACTCAGAGTAGGAACAACCTGAGCCTGCCCCAGTAGGCAGAAGGAGGTATGCCCAGTATGCTTTAGCCTTGGCAAAGAGGTGACGCATAGCACATACATTGGCTCAGTAGGAACTCTGGAAATGATACCTCTCTCTGACACATATAGTAAAAGGGATGCCTACATCATTGACACTACCTGCTTTCAAACATGTATAGGGAGTGTAGTATGTGCATCTGACATAGGCAGCCCTGCATCAACACCTGAGGCATGATTGCCATGTGTTAAGCAATATAAAGCAGTGCTAAACAGCATTTACCATCATGAAGTCAATGTAAACAAAATCGCACACACCAACTACTACAAATGTGGTCAGTGTAGAGTAATATTGCCCAATGTCCAGCAATGATGGTTAATATTGAGCAATGTTGGACAAGCTGGGTCTAGGTAGGGCATAGCTGAACAAAAACCAACATGCTCAGATTTGCTCTACTGGCCCCTAAGCAGTCTGGTCTGCTCAGTATGAAAATATAAGTGGCAATGGGCCTCAAACTCAGAATACTGTGCACTATAGTCATAGTACTGAATCACTAAACCATGACAATAGTGCAGTGGTTTGCCTGTATGAAGAAATGTTGATAAGTCCATGCAAAGTATTTCACGGAAACCCTGAAGGCACAACATAATCCCTGTCGAGTTATAACACAAAGGTGAGTCCTGCAGTAAGAATAGAACGTGACTTTCAACACACACAGTACACATGTTAATAATGGACATGTAGACATACATCAACAAATGTAGTGGACCTCAGACAGCAACATACTGAAAGGTCACACTGGGCATGCTCACACACTTGAATACATGAGACAAATGTCAGGCAATAGAACACTGAAAGTCTGAACTGGGCATGCTCACACACTTACGCCAAGTTGGAGTACAGCATTGGGCCACACATAGCAGGCAGTTGCATGTGTTAACCCTGGAACCTCTCACTACACAGCAATCTGCCCTGTGCACACACCTATATGACAACAGACACGTATATAATATAGTGGAACCCTGCCATAAACAAATATGTTCTGCAGATACCTAAGCAGTGTGAAAGCAAAGATGATAAAAACCTGCAAATAGTTTCAGCAATAAACATTGTGCATCATGAAAATTATCATAGGTTCAGAGGTTGATACTAGGCTATCTGCCCTAGGGCATGTGCAAGCATAGCCAGAGTGTGTTTGGCTACTGCAACCCAGTGAAATCAGAGCACTGTGCCTGTGAATAATAGGTCACACAAGATAGCCCATTTACATTCAGTGTATTGTGCCTCTGTCTAGCAGGGACCCAGAAGATATCCCATGGGTAAACATGCGATCACCCATCCACTTGTCAAGATGTCACCTGTAGGTAGTCAGTGGGTAGCTCTGCCTATGCAAAACCGGGACTAAACTCCGGAGTGAGTGGAGGCATTCTGATAATAATCTGTTCCCCCAGTATGTCCTTTTAACATCAGTGGTGAGGTATATGTCCCTGGAGTGTGTAGCACCAAGGGCGTCGGATATCCTGAGGTGGAGCATGTCCAGTAAGTCTGGGTCAGATATTGCCTTCAACTACAGGCAAACAACACATCTGTGTAGGTGGTAAGTGACTAAGTAGAGCTGGAGTTACTGTATCGGAACTGTGCAGGGCATCTGTGTGAGTCCCTACATCTGCTTGAAGAGTAACATTTGTGGCCATTACAGTTGCTGCAGGTGTCAGGTAAGGTACATCCCAAAGGTGGCATAGTAACCAAGCATGGTCGTGAAGAGTATAGGGGCACAATGACCACACGTGATCAACATGTGAAACCATGTGGGATATGGTGGGCTATGTAGATGTACTGTCTAACCACTATGGCAATAGGATTGTCAAAGGCAAGAGTACAAACAGGTCGTGTCCCCAAACCCGTAACAACTACTACTGTATGTAATGGATTACTACCTATGTGGTAATGTGTGGACATCTTGTCATCCTCAAAGGGGATGATTATGCAACTAATGGCATGTAGCCATGGGCCATAGCTCAGGCACCAGTCAACCTATCTCTGTGAGATCCTGTATAAGTATGCATGTGCCAGCAGGAGAGCTGATTATGGCACCCAGTTTGCAGTCATCTGCAAATATGGGCAGCCATATCCCTCCTGTGATAGCCTGTACATCACACAAATATATACTGAACAAGAGAGGTCCAAGGACTGAGCCTTGTGGGATGCCATGTGTAACTGATGTATAGTCAGACATGGCACCTGCAACACTGAGCATGTGGGTGCTATCCCTGCTCCATCATGTCAGATATATGTTGATATTGATGCTGGTTAGCCTATGCATAATGGCCGAGTGGGGTATTGTGTTGAAGGGTTGTGCAAGGTCCAGGCAGGCTATGTGGACAACCGTCCCAACATTGATGGACCTGGTAACTGTTGAAAGAATATGAACAGGTCCAACAGGCAAGATCTGCCCACAACAATGCTGTAATGTTTAGGACCCAGTGTCTGTAGATTTCCCATGTCTATGTGCATGAGTCCCATTACAATACACTCCATAGCTTTGCAGAACAGGCGAGTTATGCTTTTAGGCCGATATTGTCTGTGGTCTGTTGTGGCAGTATTCAGTGGAGCGGGACCACTATCGCTGTATGCCATTCCGTGGGTACATATCCTGCAGTAACTCTTATATAGAACAGTGATGTAATGTGAGTGTTACGTCTGTCATGAAGGCTGTGTACGACACAGGCTGGGACACCATCTGGTCCCATTGATGCTGTGTTGTCCACTGTGGGGAGGGCAGCACTCACCTGTTTACTTGTAATGTCTGGGAGGTTACACTCTGTTGGTATGGACAGTACCACCTTAGGGGGGATGGGGGACACACATCTGCACTGAACCTGTTTGCCAGGATGATGGCAATGTCAGTTGGTTCAGGGTACGTTTAGTCAGTATGCAGTAACACACAGCATATCAGTGAGTGTCCAGCCAGGTACCTGAATCAACTGAAGAAGGCCTTGTGAGTGTCCGATGTGTCTGGTGCAATTGTCCGTTAGAAGCGTGCCTGACATAAATACCCGAGTGATTGTAGCGGTCTGCTAGTACAGATCACAGATGCCTTGCCTGTCTGGGATTGTGCTCTATCATGTAGTATCTTCCTCCATTTGTTGTAAAGCGTATTAATGGCAGGGGTCTATCAGACAGGTCCACTGCCATTGGAGGAGTGAGTCCAGTTGTTATTTTGGATGTAACGATCCATGCGATCCACTAGGTGTCCATAGAATGTTTATGTAAAGAATTCAGCTGTCTGAGCCATACTTATCACTGACCCAGAGTCTCTGAAGTATACCACTGTGGTTTGGAGGAGTGTGACGTTTGCTTTTGGGAAGTTCACCAAGATTACCCAGGATGGGTGTGGGGACAGGATATGGATGTCCAGTGAGATAAAGTATGTTCTGTCCTTACCAATGAGGGGTATATTGCAGGTGTGGAACATAAGAGTCCCCATGTTGGTGATGATCATGTCTAATATGTTGTCCCCTCTTGTTGGTGTGGTGACTGGTTGTGCCATAGCATATGAGTTTAGAAATAGTAGTAACTGCTGGGCGAGGGTGTTGGGGCCTGAGTACTATCCACAGTCAATGTGTGGGTATTTGACGTCATCCAGTATAATGGTGTTTGGGGAGACCTTCATATTGTCCAATGTTCCCAGGAAAGCTGAGTGAGGTTGCTGAGTTGGGGAGTGTGGTCTGTAGCAGGCAACAAACCAAAAGGCAGATTTGCACAATGTTAGGTGCATATGTATGGTCCGTGATGCATTGTGCAGTGCTACCAACCCGGAGGTATGTGTATCTGTGATGTATATGGATACTGCCCCTATTTGTGTTGGCCATTCTGAGTTATGTGGTCAGAAAGCATGGTACAAAATACAACCTGGTAGTGCTGGTGTGCATGTGGGAACCTAAACCATGTGCCTGTTAGTGCACAGATATTGCTATCCTCCATACTGAGGAGATTCCTTAGTGGGTGCAATTTGAGAGTAATACATCTGGTGTTGAGCAGCATTACCCTCAGTGTCATGTACTCTGTAATGTCTATGCAGGTGGTTCTGTCCTTTGAACCCTGCTTAAATAGGGCAGTATGGTGGCAGCAAGTGCCCTAGCTAATATTCAAAAGTTCAAGGATGACAGGTGCAAGCTGTCCATAGGGAAGCTACGTGGCATGTCGAGCATGTCACCCGGGGTGACAGACACTGTATCCCCTTTGAATAACACCAATATGTTAGCCAACTGTTAAACATGATCAGTTTGTTGGTATACTGTGACATCATACTTGGTGAGTGTAAGATGCTAGACAAGGTCAGGGTAATACTGGGCTGGGCTACATGATCACACAGTTCCTCTATGTTCCATGTCATGTGGTCCAGGGAGGAACGTCTGAGGTTGTACGCACCAGCATGGACAATGATGGAGCCAGTCCTGGACTTGCTTTGGAGTAACCTGAGTGCATGTGTTATGTGGTGGATCCTGGCACCTGAGAGACAGCTCAAAGTGACTACTCCCTTATTTGGCTTGGTGAGTGGGACGATAGTGTCTTTGACATTAAGTATCACCTATAACAAGTGTATCAGGTGTGTTGTTTAGCCCAAAGGGCAGTGACTGTGTGGCACACTGACATTGTGAACTGTATGACATGTGGGCATTGTAGTGGGGTAGCAGTTGTATGTGTGTCTGCTTTGGAGGTCTCTGCTGCTTAGGCAGAGTGTATGTAGAGCCTCCAAATATGTGTATGTGTGATAATGTGGTTTGTTTGCTGTCACTATCGGTGTATTTGAGACTGATATGTGGTGTGTGTGGTCACCCTCACCACCTGATAGACTATGCCAGTTATGGGTCGAGAGAGCTCAACGTCCTGTATGTCAATATTGTTACATCTCCCACATATATGTGAGTGTGATGTGAGGAGGAAAGGGTTGTC
This sequence comes from Protopterus annectens, assembly GCF_019279795.1. Classification (NCBI taxonomy): domain Eukaryota; kingdom Metazoa; phylum Chordata; order Ceratodontiformes; family Protopteridae; genus Protopterus; species Protopterus annectens. The sequence continues at coordinate 1,130,934,383 of NC_056727.1, read as the reverse complement.
TGTGTACATGAGGCATATGTAACATTGTGTCATAACCACAATATTAACTAGCTGGACTGGAGAGTACGCATGCAACCAACCCCTGGACATGCCAGTGTATTATGATGACATACTCTGTAGCCTGATGACAAAGGATCAGTAGGGTGTTAAGTGTGTAAAAGAGTATAACCGGGATTAGTGCTCAGGTTTGTCGGTGTTTTGTGAAGAGTAGCTGAGAAGGAGTCCAGACTGAGAATCATGACATGTCCTTCAGCTATGTAATAAATAGTAATGTATACACATATATGTGCTGAGTCAGGGACAAGTGTGCCTTACTGACATTGCCGACATCCTGTCAGACAGGCCCATGTATACATACCCACCCCCCACTGACGATAATCCCTGACATCATACCAGGAGATACCACGTGTAGAATGGCTGAACAGCTCCCCCCAAAGCCAAAAGCATGGCAGCAATTGGATTACATTGTTTCCTAATATGTGTCATGCATGCACTACAGAACAAACAGACCCTGCACCTGAACAGTCTGTTGAGCCTCACCCACTCCACAGGACCTGGAACCATCGAATGTGTTACAGCAACATATGGCACTCCCAACATGTGTGGGTGCACAACACACCATGGGAAGTATAGTCCAGTAAGCCTATAAAGTCTGATCTGCAAGGCCATGGAGTGCATCATGGCAGAAGTCATAAACAGAGCTGTAGGAAACTGACAAACACACAACCCTACCAACTGTGGTATGTTCATGTGCAGATCATGGTTTCCAAGCATGCTACACTGTCTGCAAGGCAGCCACCCAGGACATACATCATGGAACAGAGCTACACATGTCCCACATAGACTTTGAACAGCTCTTCATCAACATCACAGGCACATGTCGTATTCACAAAACCAACAATCTGTGCATAGATATGTGTTGATATATGAAGGGATGTCAATGTGTCCACAGATAGATCACACAAGGTGAGACTCATGGGGTCCTGTACAAGCTGTTGATACCTGCCGACCTATATGGATCATTCCTGGGATTGCATAAAAATGTGTACACACATTACCATGTCCAGTCTGATGATGTCATCATCCTACAAATATATCAGGAGAACAGAAGCCACCCAGTAAAGCATATAACACACCATGTTAATGCGTATTTCTCTAGTATCATAACCTAGTTAGGGAGGGGTTTGAGTCATGCAAATGCCAAGTGTGTGTGTGGGGTGTATGTATGTGATTGCCTTTGAGAAGAGTAGCCTTTTTGGAGACTGGGAAAACACATTAAAAGAGGTACATCCCTCTTTGGAAAGTCTGATGATGTCAGCATCCTACAAATATTCAAGGAGAACACTAGCCACCCAGTAATGCATATAGCGTTCTGTTTTAATGTGTATCTCCCTAGCATCATAACATAGTTAGGTAGGGGTTTGAGTCCAGTAAATGCCAAATGTGTGTGATTTCCTTTTAGAGGAGTAGCCTTTTTGGAGACTGGGAAAACACATCAAAAGAGGTACATCCCTCTTTGTAAAGTCTGATGATGTCAGCATCCTACAAATATTCAAGGAGAACAGCAGCCACCCACTAATTCAAATAGCGTGCGGAGTTAATGTGTATCTCTCTAACATCATAACATAGATAGGTAGGGGTTTGAGTCCTGTAAATGCCAAGTGGGTAGGGTGGGTGAATGTATATGATTTCCTTTGAGAGGAGTAGCCTTTTTGGAGTCTGGAAAAACACATCAAAAGAGGTACATCCCTCTTTGGAAAGTCTGATGAGGTCGGCATCCTACAAATATTCAAGGAGAACAGCAATCACCCAGTAATGCATAAAGTATGCTGTGTTAATACATATCTTTCTAGCATCATAACATAGTTAGGTAGGAGTTTGAATCCTGCAAACGCCAAGTGTGTGTGTGGCGGGGGGGGGGGATGTGTGCGATTTCCTTTCAGAGGAGTTTCCTTTATGGAGACTGGGAAAACACATTAAGAGAGGTACATCCCTCTTTGGAAAGTTTGATGATGTCAGCATCCTACAAATGTTCAAGGAGAACAGACACCACCCAGTATTGCATATAGCTCGCCGTGTTAATGTGAATCTCTCTAATATCATAACGTAGTTAGGTAGGGGTTTGAGTCCTGTAAATGCTGAGTGTGTGGGTGTGTTTGCCACAGGTGGTCAATGCAGTGTGCGTTTTGCTTTTACTACGGTATGACATATGTTTCAAACAGTATGTGCATTGCACACATTGAGTATTTGCGTGTCAAATAAATTTGTGTACATGTGACCTCAATCAGTACATAGGTGTGAAGCCTGCATACTACATGAATACATTTGTAACCTTCGACAGGTTGTGCCGCTGCTTCTCGGATCATAGGTCACATATGTATGTATGCGTCAATCCTGGCCAATGTAGTGATCCGTGGCCAAGGACATCTCTGCCACACACACCCATGACACGTACTATAGAGTTCTATGAGTGAGGGTAATTGGCGGGGTATATGTCAGACATGTTCATACACAACAACGACTGGCAATAATGAACAGTCATTATAAGTGTACACCAGCCCTGTGGATATGCATGCAGGCCCCTAATATGTTATGTGAAACACCAAGGGACCCCACAATACCTATGGATATGTCGATACCAAGGGACAGATGACATAACACGTGTCTGTCTGTACACATTGGTACCCAACATACATGTTCAGGGCTATCACCTATGTGGTACTGTCGGGATAGTATGTATTGTAAATGTGGATGAATATGCAATAGATGGCTTACTGCTATACAGCATGTATTGGACAACAGGTCTGTATGATACCCTTGTGTAGGATATACATCCCATCCAGGGAATGCAGTGTAGGCCAATGCATGTATTTCCAGATGTGGATGGACATATCCCTAGTGTGTTTGCATGTACCTAAGCGGGCTATATGCCACACAGGTGTGGTCCCAGGAACGTGTGGTAGACAATACCACTGATTACTGCTATAGTATAATACTGGAAGGATCCAACTATTACTGAGTTCCCTACAACTGTGAGTCATTTGTCAGGACATCATTTAATGATTGGTTATAGTCATGCTGTTGAGGTGGTGTATACTACCAGACAGAAGATCATTGGCAGATATCAACAGTATCACCCACAGCATAGTGCCAACCCATGTCATACACACATCTGTACCCTTGTTAGTACCTATCTGTAGTAGAATGCATACTAGTCATCGAAAGATACCATGAGATGTTAACAATGTGTAGAACAGGGTATGTCACACATCCCACGTGTCCATTATGCACGTACATGCAGACAGTGTGCACACACCACGTTCACAGATGTACACCCGATAATTTGTAATGCACACATCACACACGTACTGTCCACTCAACAACACATGCTGGCAACACTGTACACTTCAGCCAAGTGGCACATGGGTGGACAATACATATTCGGACCTAACACTGGTATAAATAATGCTACAATGACTATCACAGCTGTGATGCATAATGCCTGCTCAGATATACCTACGAGGATATCATTACACTTTCCTGTTGGCAACTGCTACTATTGCTAAACTGCTGTAATGTCACCCTGTGCATCAGAACCATGTTAGCCTGTTCCTGCATCAATGTTACAGATGACACAGGTGTCATCATATGCACAGGGTGTGTTGTAGGTTTGCCAAAGCCCGACATCGACACATCCAATTGGCATGTCTGTGTGTGTGTGTGTGTGTGTGTGTGTGTGTGTGTGTGTGTGTGTGTGTGTGTGTGTGTGTGTGTGTGTGTGAGACAACAGTACTGCATGGGCCAATGTTGATGTAATGTGTGTGTGTATGTGTGAGCCCTAGTTGTATGGTAAATGTGTGTGTGTCTGCATGCACACAACTCCACCATGTGGCTGCCATATACTGGCAGTTGCGGGACAGCCACAGACTGTACCTGCTAGGCCGTAAAGATCACTGTCTCCAGCCATGGACACAGTACCTGTTCCTAGCAGGGGTGCTATGGGCAGTATCGGGTACCAAACCATTACTGTTTGCTATCATCAGAGGCAGAGGTATGATGACTGGACCCATGTCCCTGCTGGGACTGGCCAGTGCCACATGCACGTGGTCTAGTAGGACGGTCAATGGACAGGCCAGCCCCAGCATTGCTGGGGCTGGTACTACCACTACGGGAGTGGCTGTGATCTGTGGTCCATCCGCAATGACTGCCAGCTGATGCTGTTGCTGGCATGCGTCCGTATTGGCTTCTCATCCATCCCGCATAGTCCTGGCTCATGGCTAACACATTGTGGAGGACATCTAATGTCTCCCTCCAACGGCTATCAATGACCTCGGTGTAATTCCGGATGGCACCAGCAAGGTCACGGATGCTGTCTTTGATAGGTTCATAGGTTCATACTAGGCTATCTGCTCTAGGGCATTAATAAGCCTAGCCAGAGTGTGTTTGGCTTTTGTTACCCATTTTAAATTAATTTTGCTATGCCCTTTTTCGAGGTTAGTATACTGTGCCTCTGTCTAACAGTGACACAGAAGTGATACCTGGGTTAAACCTACGATCTCCCATCCACTCATCAAGATTCCTCTTGAAGAGAGTCAATGAGGGACTCTGCCTAACCTGGACTGGGATTTTATTCCAGAGTGAAGGGAGCCTCTGGGTTATGAATCTGTCCCTCCAGCATGTCCTATTTATTTCAGTGCTGAGGTTCAAGTCTCTCGAGCGCATAGCTCGATGGGATTTGGATTTTCTGAGGTGCAGCATGTCCATTAATTTCGGGTTGGACATGGCTTTATACATCAGGCACAGATCGCCTCTGAGCAGGCGGTATGCCACTCTGTAGAGCTGGAGTTTCTTCAACCGGCAGCATATGGCATCTGTTTGAGCCCTTTGATCCTCTTGGTGAGGTACTTTTGGGGTCTTTCCAGTTCCTGCAAGTGTCTGGTAAGGTACATCCCAAAAGGGGCATTGTACTCAATTATGGGCCTGATGAGGGATGAGTAAAGAGGCACGATGACCTCCCCTGGTCTAGATGTGAATCCCTTCATGATTAGGTGGGCTATATAAAATGTTTTTCTAACCACTTTGGCCACATGGTTGTCAAATGAGAGATTGCTATCAACTTGGGTTAATTACTACTTCTGTACTTAATGGATTACTACCTATGTGGTAATTTGTGGGCACTTTGTTTTTGCCAAAGGGGATGACTATACACATTTTGGTGTTTAGCTTGAGGCCATGGCTCTGGCACCAGTTGTCTGTTTCTATGAGGCCCTTTTGGAGGATGCTTGTGTTGGCTGGAGAGTCAATTATGGCACCCAGTTTGCAGTCATCTAAGAACTTGGTCAGCCACAGTCCTTCCGTGTTGGCCTGTACCTCCGAGAAATATATACCAAACAAGAGAGGTCCCAGGACTGAGCCTTGTGGGACACCACTTGTAACTGGTTTGGAGTCTGACATGGCTCCAGCAATTCTAACCATGTAGGTTCTGTCCTTGAGCCAGTTTGCAACCCATCTAGTGACACAGGGGTTTATATTTAAGCTGGTGAGCTTATCTATAATGCCCGAGTGGGGTATTGTAATCGAAGGCTTTTGCAAGGTCCAGGTAGGCTGTGTGGACCACCTTCCCCTCATCAATGGCCTTGGTGACTGTTTCAAAGAAATAGACCAGGTTTAAGAGGCAGGATCTGCCCTTAACAAAGCCTTACTGGGTAGGATCCAGTGTCTGTAGGTCCCCAATATCTTTATTTATGAGGTCCATGATGATCCTTTCCATAGCTTTGCAGACCAAGCTAGTCAGGCTTATGGGGCAATAGTTTCCAGGATCCATTGAGGCACCACCTTTGTGGAGAGGGACCACTGTTGCTGTACACCACTCTTTAGGTACATATCCTGTAGTAAGGCTGAGATTGAACAGTAGTTTTATGTTTGGGTTTAGCTCTTCTTGGAGTTCATGTAGGGCAGCCGGGACACCGTCTGGTCCCATTGATGCTGTGTTTTTTGCTTTGGAGAGGGCGGCTCTTACCTGAGCATCTGAAATGTCAGGGGGGCAGAACTCTGCTGGGATAGATATTTGCCCTTTTGGTGGGGAGGGGAGGAGAAGTTTGCGCTGAACCTGTCAGCTAGGATGTTGGCAATGTCTGTGGGTTCGGTGTATTTTTTTGTCATTTTGGACTAATTCTGAGCATATCTGGGAATTTCCCACCCAGGTTACTAACATAACTAAAGAAAGCCTTGTGATTATCCTTAGTGTCCTGTACAATTTTTCTCTCGAAGCTGGCCTTAGACGATTTTATGAGTGCCCGTAGTTTTTTGCTAATACTGATCAGAGATGCCTTCCTTTTTGGGATTTTGCTCTGTCATGTAGTAGCTTCCTCCTTCTATTGTATAGTTTGTTTATGGCTGGGGTCCACCAGACAGGACGTCTGCCTTTGGAGGATTGGGTCTTGGTTTTATTTGGGATTGCATGATCCATGCATTCCTGAAGGTGTTCATAGAATGCGTTTATAAAGGATTCTGCGGTCTGGGCCGTATTTTCCACAGGCCCGGGGGCTTTGAAGGATTCCACCTCAGTTTTGGGAGTGTGAAATTTGCTTTAGAAAAGTTTTTCACTGTGGTTTTCTGGGCAGGGGGTGGGGTCGGGATGTGAATATCCAGTGAGATTAGTTTATAGTCTGATCTTACCAGTGAGGGATACACTTCTGGTCTGGAGCATAGAGTCCCCATGTTGGTGATGATCAGGTCCAGTATGTTTTCCCCTCTTGTGGGTGTGGTAACAAGTTGTTCCATAACATTTGAGTTTATAAATTCTAGGAACCTTTGGGCTAGGGTGTTGGAGCTAGAGTAATGCTCTCAGTCTATGTTTGGGTAGTTGAAGTCACCCAATATAATGGTGTTTGGAGAGACCTTCATATTTTCCAGTATTCTCAGGAAGGCCGAGTGGGGTTCCTGGGTTTGGGAGGGTGGTATGTAGCAGGCTATAAACTGGAAGGCAGTTTTACCCACTGTCAGTTGCACATGGATAGTCTCTGATGCTTCATGCTGTGCCACCAACCTTTTGGTGTGGGTATCTTTGAGGAATATTGATACTCCCCCTCCTTTTGTGGTTCAGTCCAAGTTCTGGGGCCAAAAAGCATGGTATGAGGTATAACCTGGTAGTGCTGGGGTGCTCTTGGGAGCCTTGAACCAGGTTTCTGTTACTGCAAAGATATCGATGTTCTCCATGCCAAGGAAAGATTTGAGTGCATGCATCTTGAGGTTTAGACTTCTGGCATTGAATAGTATTACTCTTAGTTTCTTATCCCTTGTGATATCTATGGAGGTGGGTTTGTCTTTTGAGCCTTGCCTAAAAAAGGCACTATGGGGGTAGCAAATGCCTTTGCCAATATCCGAAAGCCCAGTGGTGACAGATGCAAGCTGTTCCTAGCGAAGCACCGTGGCTTGCCGAGCATGTCATCCAAGGCTGACAGGCATTGGATCCCCATTGAATGACACCAGTACTTAAGCCAATTGTTGAAACTGATCATCTTGTCTTCATATTGTGGCATCATTCTTGGTGAGGGTAAGATGCTACTCAAGGTCAGGGTCACACCGGACTGGGCTAGTGTAATGGGTCTTCTGCGCCCTTAGTCCCTATCGGGTGTACCGTTCCATACTTGCCTGTGCCTGCATTACAGCCTGGAACATACTGGAGATTCTAATACCTCTGGGGGCATGTCTGCCAGGGGCAATACAACCAGTGGTGTTCCCCCGAGAACCCCTGGACATCCGCCTATGTGGTACCATTCCAGTAATCCGGCTATGGCTGCTGTGGGGTACCACACTCTCCTGGTCAATGCCAACTGTATGCTGTCCCTCAGCTAAGGCCATTGGTGATGAGGGATGTATTGTCAGTATGAGTGTGTGCATAGATGGGGTTGACCGCTGAGTACTGTCGATTGGCGGACCAACGACAGACCCTATCAGACTTTCCTGTGCCACAATACATGTCTCATCATCTCCACTATTAGTGGTGGTGACATCAGGTTCCCTGCTGCATTCAGCCACCCCTAACTCAGCAGCTGTGGAAGGAAGACAGGAAACACACTTTACAATCTGTACATGATGTTAGCACACATGCACACATGCACACATGCACGCATGCACACGTGCACACATGTACACATGTACACATGCACACATGCACAGAAATACACTGCTCACCACAGCACACACACACACACACACACACACACACACACACACACACACACACACACACACACACACACACACACACACACACCAGCAACCTGACACATACACAATAGTGGGTGATGGTGGGTGACAGTATCACAAGGCAAACAGTCACCACACACGTGTCAGCATGCAGACCATGTGTTGCTCAACACCATGCAGTGCAAGTGTAGACAGCCCTATCTAATGACATTATACATGACTTTGATGCATGTGTGTAGTTGTTCAGTGATTGGCTACACCCTGGAACACAATGTGTACATGGACACAACATTGCTGTGCAAGTATTATCTACTCTGCAATGTCATGTGCACCACCACTCAGTGGTATACATACCATGGCTGCATGTGTTATCTGTGTGACACATAGATTGCCATGTCTGATGACAGTGTCTGTGTCCATAGCACATAATAGTGGGCACAGGTGTAGCAAATGCATGCAATGTACAGACATGGGATGAGTGGTCCATGTAGATGTGAAGGAATCCCAATGCTCGACATGGACATTGTACAGTGGTTATGGTGAGTGTGGGACATATTGCAGATATGTCTTGCCAGCCATGACATGGCATGCTACATGACTCCAACATTAAACACCACACATACCCAATGTGTGTCATGTGACCTATACACCCAATAGCATTCCAGGACATATATGTGACTCTTTGTACAGATGGCGACTGCTGTGCAAAATGTGTATACTAGCATATGTAAGCACACACACAACATGCTGTGCATAGTGTGTATAGGTGCATATGTTTGCACACATAGAACAATGAGGTGCACAGCAAAGACTGCTATGTGTAGTACTGTGGTCAATGTAACTGGATGGGGTGTAGTACCATGTGCCATTATCATCATCATGCATCTTGTGGTCACTCACGGCTACTACTGTGTGACAGACGACCGCCTAGCATGCTGTACATGAACTGCAGTGCCTTGGCTACATTCACTATTACACAGCCACTTTGTACATGGGTGTATGAGGTGCCCAATAGGGAGCATTGCCTAACATGACTGTGTTATGTGTTGAAGAGTGTTGCACAGGCCCATGATAGGCCTCTACCCCTGAGGTACATCATGTGTGTGTGGATGACATGTGGGATATTGAAGTGCGACCTTACAGCGGGTGTGTGGTTACGCCATATGTAGCATGACTTTGTGTACTGCATGTGATAAATGTGTTATGTTGTGTACAGGTGTTGCAACTATGCCTATCCATTGTGCAGTACGGGGTTGCCACAACTGTGTGTCATGCTCTGTGTAATGCATGTCATTGAGGCAGCTACTGACATTACTGAGCTGTGCAACATCTCACAGCAAACATGCACGGCATGCATTATGCGTAGGTGTGTTACGTGTACATGGCCTACACCACACCTATGACATGCATATTTCATTACCAACATTGCAGGTATAACACACTCACCAGCATGGATCAGCTGCCCTGCTGTCACACCAGAGGGACCTACGAGAATATGAGACAGTTCGTCAGTGGCCACAACTGTGGCATTGCTACAGTGGGTATGCTAAACTGCAGTACAACAACAGTCAACAGTCACAGGTGTAGAGATATTATTCAAACTATCCGTATTGCACAACACTAGGCAGCGGAACTGCTAAACACACAGTACACATCTCACGTAGACATAATCTAACAATACAGTTAACTGTAGTCTACAGATTGGGCATGTTACCTGCTTGCTCCAGGTGGATGTGCTGGGTGGCTCCAGCCTCCATTACAGCACATGTCAGAGGTTGATGTAGCTGTTGTCCAGGAGTCACCATGCTTAGGAGCAGCTCCTCTACTCTGGTGAGGGAGGGATGAATGGCCACCCCACCACCTGTGGCAAGCTGCTGTCTTTGGATATCAGACGCACGCCACTGGACTTGTCTAATTAAATCACTGCAGTGATGGTGTACCTGCTCATATGTCCGGTTATGCATGCCTATGTCATTTACCTGACGAACAAGTTCCTGCCACAGTGCAGTCCACTCCTGCTGGTGCTGGCTGCTTCTGGAGAATAGCATTGTGTACCACTGCAATAGGCTTTGCAGTATCACCTCTTCCTCATCTACTGTGTACGTTGGGTTGCATTGATTGGCCATCTGGCTGAAAAAGATATGAACAATATGTGTGAGAGTGTCCTGTGGCACACTTTACACCTTTACCCACAGATATCACTTTACTGACATATATACCATCCTATTGTCTGTCAGAGGTTACACACATTCAATACCACTTACTGGCTCTCAGGCCACAACTAACTAACACTGCCTGGCAGACTCTATATATCACACCACTATACAACAGTACCCGACACACTGTTTGTGACACATTGCACAACCTCAAGACAGGGGTGTATATCACAACAATGCACAAACAGAGATGTCATCCATTGCAATGGATGTAAAGTACAGGTACAGTACTACCAATCAACCACCCTAGTCATTGATGCCATATCCCTGCCTAACAGATGTGTACAGTTGTTACTATAGGTGGCATACTGCTGTAACAGACTTTATATGTTGCTGGATACACACGTTTACCCTGTAACACACATATGATTGCAGCCATTGTACAGGCATAATCACACACACACATCAGGCAAACATACAACGCACCACTGTATGCCAACACAGATGAGCATTACCTGTGTACCATATGGTACTGTGTGCCACTACTTACACACCCTTATGCCTGCATTCTGTCCTCTGAGTAGACTACAGGAAACACACATGACAGTGTTTCCAAGCAATGTGAACACACACCATACTGTGCTGTTTAGGCCTACAGCTTCAGGTAGTACTACAGTTCATATTGTTGATGGATTCACCAGCAGTACCACTCACTAAGCATACATGTATTGCTTTAGCCTACAATGTGACACCACATTCGTCAACAGAGAACTACGTCACATCATATGCCGTACTATTATGTCTGCCTAGCAGTACATTACACATCAGTTGTTGTCCTCACAGCTAGGATAGGCACTACCATGTCAGATACAACATCACACTAAGCTGTTACACCTTTACAGACCTTGCACACATTCAGCATTACACTTATTCAACCTTACATAGCAGCTATTGCATTAAGTACATGTGTGAGTGAATAGTGTCATATGTAGGTAATATGCTATTTGCCCTAGGGCCTATGACAGCCTAGCCATATGCTACCCTATTCTTTGAAACACTTGTACTTTGATTCCACTTGCCCCTGCCAACCTGAACCACAGAGGTGTTTCCTGGGGTGTATTACCAATCTCCCACACAATCATCAGGGGTATTTATAACAACTGCTAAGGAGGAGCCTTGTTTGCTATTACTATGTGGTCTAGTCTGGTGTATGGCATATCTCTGAGATGGGAAACTATCCCTCCAGCATGTGCTGTTTAGTGAGCTGACAAGGTTTAGGGCCCTAGAGCGTGTATCCCGGAGGGATTGTGATATGTTGCCATGGTGGTTGTCACCCAGCTATGGGTGTGACATACCTCTGTATGTCCGGCAGAGGTTACCTCTGTGTGGCCAGTATGTAATACAGTGTAGTTGTGGTTTTGTGAGTCAGTCTGCATAGGGCATCTATTTGTGGCCAGTATTACCCTTTGGGAGGTCTGTCTGTGGCCTGTTCACCTGGTGTAGTTGTCATGTGAAGTACATACCACACAGGGCATTGTGATGAGTAGAGTGGAACTCTACCCTATACTTCCATAGATGACACACCTGTTGTCATGACACATACCACACAGACAGATTACAGGTGTAGTGTGGCACTGTCTTCATCAAAGCGGAGGCTACTGTCCACCTGTGTCCCATGTTCCCTTATCACAGCTTTACTGTTAGGTAGATCTCTACCTATGTAGTAGTTAATGGGTACACTGTTTTGGGAAGGTGGAATGACACTGCAGTATCAACACTTGTCTACAGTCCATGCCTTGGTCACCACACACCTGTTGCTGTACATATGACCCCGTGTCTCTCTGTCTCTCTCTCTCACTCTCTATGTATATATATATATATATATATATATATACATATATATATATATATATATATATATATATATATATATCTATATATATATATATATCTATATATATATATATATATATATATATATATATATATATATATATATATATATATATATATATATATATATATATCTTATATATATGCATATCTATACACATACATGTACACATCCATTGCTGTACACATGGATGTACATATAGGCACATGTACAGTCCACATTTCATGGTGGGGATATCACTTATGTGACAGTTGTGGGATGTACAGGTATGTGATTAAATTGCACAGTGTTGTGCAGAATGCATGTGGGTGTCCTCAGTCCTTGTAGCATTAGCAGGCCTCACTGGCTGTAACACAGCAGATCTGACAAATCTGTCCCACAGCATTTAACCACCACATGACATATATCAACACTACCATAGCTGGCCTTAGGCATAGGCCAACTGGACGGCCGCCTAGGGCGCCGCTCTAGCAGGGGTGCTTTCCCACTATTTATGTGGTGTAGTAAGACAAGGATGGGGGCACCAGGAAGTGTGGTAGGGGTGCCATGGAGCCCTTTTGCCTTGGGCACCAGTTGACCTAAGGCCGCTCCTGAGCACTGCATGCTGTTTTCTAGGCCACACACTATGACCTACATGGATATATGCACATATCAACCTTCACTGACAGATATCTGTCCACCCTTCACTAACAGTTGCAGTATGTCCCTTGCCCTATGCACATGTGCAGATACAGATAGATACATACTGCTGCCCAACATGGATGATTTGCAGTGTGTAGAGTACTCTTCAGGAACATCTACAACATGCCAACACATACATGTGAGTTACATACCTTATATTTGTATTTCCCAGCTCTGTGTGTTATGGTTTTGTATTTTTTTTTTATTGGTGGTTTGTTTTGGGTTTTCACCCTCTGTTTAACTTTCTTTCTCAGTTTCTCACTCTGTTCTGTCTCTGTCTCAGTCTGTGTCTGTGTCTGTGTCCGTGTCTCTCTCTCTCTCTCTCTCTCACAGGACCTGCAATGATATAATTGCATGTGTGGACTGCAGGTATAGCCTGCTTTTCTAGGTATCTGCTCTTGTGCATGTGACAGCCTCTGCACCAATTGCTACCCACCATTCAGTAATTGCATGCAGCCTGCTGTTTGGTGATTGCATTACTCACTGTGATTGCAGCCCACTGCTAAAAAATGCTAGGTTAGGCAGGCGTAGCCCTTTCAGATTTCCAAGGTGGGGCCCGTGCTTGTTTGCTCTGGACACCGTTGTGTCAGTCTGAAGGTTGGTATATGTCTCTTATCTGATGCTAGGGTTGTAGCCAGTTATATTCATGTTGTACTCAAACCTGAATGTTGCTGCTTCCAGTACACACATCTCAGTGTAGACATGTACGCACCCCTCCAAATGCTAACACAGGATACATGGGAGTATGTACTTTTTTCTCACTTACACAATTAACTGCCATACAAATGTGGTTATTGCACTGTATTCCCATGGCCAGTATTTATCCTGGTCTGATACTGTGTGGTGTTTGTAAGGTGCTACTGTAACATTATTCCCTGCTAGGATGGCTAGTTCTCCTTTCACAGTCATGTCATGCAATTCCACAACCACTGCTAGTAAAGACCCACAGAAAAGGATTTGTGTTATACCATTCCTAATTTCCATTTACATTCCCTCATTGTAATGCATGATATATTTATTTCAGAACCCAGTTATTTGTATGTCTGCTGTGGCTTAGTGGAAATTCATGCAGTCTATTGTGTCAATGGTCTGGGGTTCGAGACTGGTAGAGTTTTTTTCTTTAGCTGCTCAGCACAACAAGTGCCCGGCCATAGAGTGACTAAGACACTTTTAAGCAGTTGTAAGTGAGTTTGCGTGGGTTTGCATGACGCTTAGCGATGCTTAGCTAAGTATACACATGCGCACACTTGCTTAAACCCACTTACTACCGCTTAAAAGTGCTTACTCCCGCTAACCCCCGCGCTAATTTCTTTTAAAGAAAAGAAAATGTGGAGATAGGAAAGTGGTGAAAAAGGGGGCACAAAGAGGGACAGACAGTAGGTAAACAAGCTCGGGATGTGCAGGACGGGTGTAGGGAAGGTCCGTAGCTGCCCATTTTTTTAACAGCGATAGCTGTGCATATGCAATGAATTTGGAGTGAAATTTGAAACCTTCCACCCCTGGGAGAGGGATGAGGACAACAAAGTATGTTGTATTGTCAATTCTAATTATCAGCTTACATGTCCAAGGGACATGTGTGCGAAATGGGCAGCTATGTCTGGGGTGTAATTTTTTTGTGGGTACAGATTGCCCCTTTTTTTTTTTTTTTCAGGTGAGAGTGGGAAGTGAGGTAGAGGAAGCAGGCATGTCCAGGGAGGTAAGTTGGGAAGGTAAACAGACAAGACAGACAAGACGCATACAGGGGCGATGTATGACACATAGGGTGGGTGAACACAATTGATGGGGTTGGATGTTTGGAAATCGCAAGCCCATGAGCCCACAGATGGTAACAGTGGAACTGAGATCCCCACCCATGGGCAGTCACCACTGAACCTTCACAGCCCCGAAGTTGGCTGTGCTGGGGACTGCGTAGGATGGGCAGGCACACCCCTGAGATGCACCACTCTCACCTCGAGCTAGCGTAGGGGATCAGCGACTGAATGCTGGATCTCCCTATGCACCACAACCTGGACCCTTCGAAGGGTGACAGGTGGCCCTTCTCTGCCCACGCTTGCATGGGGGGGTGACGAGCCCCATCACCTGCAGCGCTTCCACCCGAAGGTGGCACAGGACCAATGGAGGAGGTGCACCTGGGCTGGACACCGGACCTGCTGGTGCCAGGTGCACTCGCCAGCTGAGGAGGGACAGGTGGGTCCACTGGGACCAGCCTTCCCATACGTTCTGTGATTAGGTGTGTTTAATTACAACATAAGCAAAACAGCATTCCAGATTATATGTAACAGCATGCAGTAATATTCCCATTAACCCAACACACCAAGGTTACAACATTTGATCAGCAAGCATAACACATGCATATATTGAACCACAGTGGATATTCCAACAGCATGCAGGGATGTTTGGTAGAAACAGGCCACCATGACTGTGGTGTTTAAACAGGGCACATGCATCAACGTGAATGCAAATATTTATAGAACAATAGGACATATGTCCCAACACATATTTAAGATTACACATACCCATTGAGGTGTGGAATTGCATGGTTTATGCACATACAGTAGGGTGTAGAAAAAACCTTGGTTACCATCTTATAATTACCTTTTTGTCTGCACTACATTCCTAGTGACTGCAAGTTTATATCCCCTACATGTATTATTACACTTGCCACTATACATTAGGTTGTGTAATGGGTTTGGCTAGTTCAATATATGCCTGACCTATATCTGACATACTAACTGTCCAGGATGCAGATGTTACTGCTACATAATTCTTGATTGCATTTATATTTCTTTATCTACATATCTGGGATGTTTTCACATGACATTTTCACTTTGATTTGTACAGAACCCCGCATTTCTTGACACACACTCACATTTCTGGGGAAAAATAACATGCTACACGTGTGCCAGATTTACTTATTCATGCCAGCCAGTAACTAACTGTTGTGGGCTGTCTATATGTTTCACAACTACTAGCACTTCCATCACCCAGTTTATATGGGACTGCACAACTCTGGGTTGCCAGCACCTTTTCAAACAGTACTGTTTGTATAATGCAAGGGTACAACAACATTTCAAACTCTGTGACACAGACACACCCCTGGTTTTAGATCTTTATTAATGACATTACTCACTTTTCCACAGGCTCACTCCTTTATTTGTTTTAACGGTGTATAGGGCGGACATGTTCAAGACATATTATACCTTTATTAATAGGTTAGAACACTCTTTTTTCAAGCTCACTCACTTATTTTATATGGCAGTGCCTGCAGAGATATTATTCCAGACATATGTTACCTTTCTTAATGGGTTACTACATTCTTTTTCTGCCTCTCTGACGTTTTTATCTGACAGTACATGCAGAGGGCTTATTCAGGCAAATTTATGGCTGTATTATTGGACTACAGCACTTTCTTTCATGCTCTCTCCCATATTTTATATAGCAATACATGCAGAATAATCACTGACCTGCCTGGTGGCACATCCTTAGCAGCCTATCAGCATAGGCTTGCTGATTTGCAGCATGGTCACCTGCAGCTGTAAAGTAAATGAAGGGATATTGAGACATACCTATCAGTTATACATACTCCATTATTAATTCTTACATACTGCATTCCATGGCTACATACTCAGTTGTGGGGCATCCCACATCCCATGGGCCTCCTGTATCCATTGGTTCAGGCAGTCCTGCTTTCATCTCTTCAGGTCTGCATGGTGGTGACGGACCTGCTCACCAGTTCGAGGAACACCTGTGGCACTGGTGAGGTCACGAGCTAACTGATTCCAAGCCTCTGCCTTGTACTCTGTCCCTTGGAACTGGCCCTGCAGGAGTCTTGACTCATGATGGTGGACAAGGAGCCAAACCATGTATTTTGACTCCTCGATGCCCCAATGTTGCGCTCGGAAGTGTGTTCCCTCTCTGACACCAGACATTCTAACTGCAGATGTGAGCTACAATCAGTTATGGTCTGTATTCCTGCCTGTGGGGCTTAAATATGCCGCATTTCCCGCACTTTTTCGTGATTGGCCATTTTGTAAAATTCTCGGCTGACTGCAGACCTGCTTAGTAATGGTTAAACTAAGATTAGTAAGTATATGAATGTTAACAGTGGCTGTTTCCCCTATGTTGTCATGGCTTAGTGGTTCTGTACTTTGCTTGTGATGCACAGAGTCCTGGGTTTGAACCTTGTCATTCATTTTATTTTCATACTGTCCAGACAGCCTAGGGGGTGTGACTGCATTTAAGCAACTTTGCTCTACGTTGCTCCTTGGTGCCCTACGGTGCCCTTGTTGGCATGGCACGCATGTCTGCATAAACACATTGCGCTGGGTAAAGCACTATTAAACTATGGGCAACTCTATTGTGCTGGGTGAAGCGCTATTGAACTATGGGCAACTCTATTGCGCTGGGTGAAGTGCTGCTTAACTGCAGGCAATTTTATATTGGGATCCTTTAAAATATTTATTTTGTTCACTGATACATTGGCCATTTCACTGCTTTTTAGTTATGTTTAAACATATTTGTTAGGTATTATTCCATATACTGATTTAAAAAATAAATACGAAAGGGAGTGGTGGGACTCGAACCGTGAATGCCACTTCTTTGTGCAAAAGCTCTCCCATTACACTATTGCTATTTGGTGCAATTTGTATAAACATTCTTTCTTAAGCTCTTCCATGTCAGAATTGCTAACTGTAGCTAAGCAATGGGCACACCTGCGCACACACGCGCAAATACGGGCAGCTATTTTGGGAATTAAAAAAAAATTAATGTTATGCGTTTTAGAACTGTGATGGGAGTTTGCAATATCAGACAGTGAGGTGTTGGGTGCAGGGACATTTGAGCGGACTCGCTCTTGTTTATTTGCTTTTATTTTGAGCACTTGCAGGGGCGTGGACATTTAGACTGCTCGGCAGTCGGACACACCCCCTGCTTTCTTACACGGCCAGTGTAAGACTTACGGTTGAGTCAGCATGCCCTCATGCATATTCATGGCACGCTGACGTCATACCATTCAA
Source organism: Protopterus annectens (assembly GCF_019279795.1). Lineage (NCBI taxonomy): Eukaryota > Metazoa > Chordata > Ceratodontiformes > Protopteridae > Protopterus > Protopterus annectens. The sequence goes on along the minus strand of NC_056727.1, from coordinate 1,130,916,426 downwards.
CTGCAGCCTGCGAGTAAGAATTAAGTCTTACACGGAGGATTTGTGAATCCGGGCGTACATTTTAGTTTGTTAGTTGGGATATTGTATAGACACCCTAATGTTTATGGTTATCATCTGGGCATGACAACCCTGTATTTCTAATGGTTAAATATCCAAAGGCAAAAACATGCATCTCCACAGCAAGAGGGATTTGGCTTTAATGGTCTGAAATTGTCCACAAATAGATTTAAAAATGAAAGAAAAAGTCATGGATGTTCAGAGTTACTTTTTTTGCTGAAACATCTGATATTCTACAAGGGTGGTTTGCATGTATCCCATGAGGCCTCTGATGCAAGAGGTTTGAGGTATCATTTTTCTTGTGTTTTTTTTAACCAGTTGGTTATCTTTATGACCTTTTTACTCTTTTATTTTAGTTTGTTAGTTGGGATATTTTGCAGACACCCTAATGTTTATGGGTATCAGCTGGGTATAACAACCCTGTGTTTCCAAAGGTCAAACATTCCTCTTATGCTGTGCTGATGGTGTTGTATGAAGGCAGTAGCATGCATGTCCACAGCTAGATGGGTTTGACTTCAATTGGCTGAAACTGTCCATAAATAGACTTAAAAATGAAAGTAAAAAAGAAAGTCATGTCTGTTCAGAATTGCTATTCAGCTGAAACACCTGATATCCTTGAAGGGTGATTTACATATATCCCATGAGGCCTCTGATGCAAGAGGTTTAAGGTCTCACACACAAGTCTAGTTTTGCTGGATTTTTCTTTTTGCATTTTTTAACCCATTGGTTATCTGTGTGACCTTTATACTCTTTATTTTAGTTTGCTTTAAGATTATGAAAATAACTAAAACAAGCCTTGTGGTTTTCTTTGACTTGGGTTGACTTTGGTGGATTTTATCAAACTTCTGAGCTGTTGTTTTTTATTTATTTATTTGTTTTTTATTTATTTATTTATTTATTTATTGGTAACAAGAGCTCTAGAACTCTAAGAACTATTCTTCTTACTTTTGGTTAAAATTCTCTTCCTTTTATTGTAAATATTGTTAATATTATGGATCCACCATGCTGTTTTGTTTCTAGAATTTGCCCTAAGGGGTACAGCTGCATATACACAACCATTAGCAAGCTACTAATGAGTGGTGGTGTAGGCTGCCCAGTATTCAGTGGAGTTAACTCAATTTAGTGGGGATCTGAAGTTTGGTGGGGATCTGAAGCTCACCAATGTATTGCTTAAGAGTAGATAGTTTGCCTTAGAAACATTTCTAAAGGTACCATGTGTTGAACGGATGTCTGATTTCAATTTCATTTTGAAGGAGATGGGTTTATGATCAGACCTAACAACTGACAAATATATGTTCAAGGGATGGTACAAGATGGTACAATATTAGAAAAAACAAAGTCCAGTGTGTTGTTCCCCCAGTGGGTTCTCTGACTAGCTATTCCAAGGAATTTGTATTGACAAAGTTTGTGAATCTCTATGCTTATGCACTAGTGATGGTGTAGGTTCCCAGTTTATAATTGGATAGTTTACCTCACCTAAAATAGTATTGGGCTTAATGCTGAGTGATTCTAGTTCATGCAGATAGACACTGTGGCTTTTTTTGATTGAGTTTTAGAGCTAGCTAATATATGGTACTGGACATTTCTGATGGTTATTTGAAGCTCTACTGCAGCATGTTGCTTTATCAGTTTTGATACGAGTCTCTTCTGAATAACAATTGGCACACCTTCTACTATTTACCTCTCCTGCATAGTAGCTGGTCTAAACATATGGATGGCATTATGACCCTGCACAGCCAGAGTGCTCTCAGCCATTTTAAACCATGCCTTAGTCTCTACACAGATGTCAACATTAGCCAGATTCAGAAGGGCTTATAGGGAGTGTAGTTTCTTGCTTTGCCTCTTATCATTCCTCAGTAACACCATCTTATTTTCCTTTGCTTGTTTTGTTATATTTCTAGATTTATCAGGTTGCCATTGCCTGAAAAAGATACAATGGAGGTGGACAATGTCTTTGCCAACAATCAAAACCCTAGAGGAGACAGAAGAAAGCTATCCCTGGCAAAGCATCATGTTCTGTCCACCATATCCTACCAGGCTGACAATTATTGTATTCTCTTCAAATGACACTAAAAACTAAGATAATTATTGATATAAATTATTTTTTGCTAATATTGTGGCATCATCTTTGGAAAAGGTAGACTGCTTCGAAATGCTATGCTGATTCCTGCCTGGTATGCATAGTTCGAGAGCTCCTTCATGTTTCTCTGCATAATGTCCAGGGAGGTACACCTCAAGTCATTGACACTAGCATAAACTATGACAGAGTCATACTGGCACTTGTTATTCAGTAGCTGGGTGCTGGTGTGATCTGATGGATCCTGTCACCAGGCAAGTTACTAACTGTCAATCTTTTTTGCTCAGCTTGGTAAGAGGAACTTCTGTATGTCTTCCAACAGAGTCACCAATAACAAGAAATGTTTGATTGGTTCATAGGTTTATAGGTGTGTAATAGGGCCTTTTTAATCCTAGCCATGCATTTCAGATTTCTGACAAGTTGTGGTACCCTTGATAAGTGTAAGCAGGGACTCAGAAGATGTGACATTTACAAGTAGTGGCCTGGAAGATAAACCATTTACAGGCTGTGTCCATTAGAGGCATAGGTGCCAAACCAGGGATGAATTTCCTGTTCCCCATCTAACTGTCCAAATTACACTTGAATTGGGTTAGGAAGAAACTGTGCTTCACATGAATGGGGAGCCTGTTCCAGAGAAGGGGTAGTCTGTGGGATACATACATCTCTTTCCAGCAGGTTGTATTTACATCAGATGCAAGGTTCAAGTCTTTATGATGAGTAATTCTGATGCTATTTGTTTTGCAGATATGCAGGAGGTCCATCAGGGTGGAGTCTGAGAATGTCTTGTATGTTAGGTATAGATCAGCCCTCAACAGACTGTAGAATATTGGGATAGGACTTTGAGCTAGTCTACAAAGGACATATTATTTATGTCCTGTATTCTTTTTGTGAAGAACCTCTGTGGATGTTCCAGTTGTTGGATGTTTCTGGTTAGGTACATACCAAGTGGGGCATTTTACTCAACGGTAAGTCAGATGAATGCTGAATACAGTGGAACAATGACCTGCATGGGCCTAGATGTAATATCTTTGTTTATAAGTTGTACAGAATGATTTCTTCACTACTGTTGACATATGATGGTCAAAGGCTAAATTATTGCCTATGTGTGTCCCCAAGTCCCTGATTACTTAGTCAACTCTTAGGAGTGTGTTGTCAATATGATAGTTACCAGAGGTGAATGACTTCCCAACAGATAATATTATGCATTTCTTGGCATTTAGTTTTAGGCCATTGCTATGACTGAAGTTATTTGTCTGTGTCAGCCCTTTCTGAAAAATATTTGTGTCAGTGGAGGATTCTACAACTGCTCCTAATTTGTAATCATCTGCAAATTAATTATTGTTATCTTTCCCCTAGGGATAGAAAATTGAATAAAATCTGGGTAAAACTGGTTAGGCCTGCAAGGGCTCCTAAGCCATTAGCTCGGTAATCTGTTATGAACCTATTAACCTATGAACCAGAGGCCATCTTCAGAGAAATGCATGCCAAAAAGAAAAGGTCCCAGGACTGATCACTGAGGGACTCTACTTGTGACTGGCCACTTTGTAGAGGTGAAGTCCCCATTTTTCACTTTTGAGGTCCTGTCTGTGAGTCAGCTGGCTATCATCTGGTAGCATATTGGTATATACCGACCCTCTTGATTTTGTCAACATTGCTCAAGTGGGATATTGTGTCTAATGCTTTGGCCAGGTCAAGGTAGGCAGTGAAAACCATTTTGCGCTCATCCACGGCTTTGGTGACCTCAAAGAATTCCACGAGGTTGAGTAGGTATGATCTGCCCTTGTCAAAATCAAAGTGGGTTCACTCTAGTGTTTGGAGATTTCCTATATCAATATTGATTATTTCCATGATACTTCTTTCCATGGCTTTGTAGATGAGACTAATGAGACTTATAGGTCTGTAGTTTCCAGGATCTGTAGATGGCCCACATTTGTGTGGAGGGATGACTGTTGCAGTTCTCCATGCATGAGGCATGAAGGCTGTTTGGAGGCTACAGTTAAATATCAATTCCAGAAGTTACATTTCATGCTATTTATAAGGCACTCTGGGGCATTGTCTGCAGTGTGCTTGATATTACACAGAGAATTCAGAACCTGTTCCCTATTGATAGTTGAGTTATATTTCACGGCATTTCCTGAGAGGAAGTTGAGGGGAGACAGGGTTAAAGTTAGAGCTGAATTTGCCTGCCTGTAAGTTTGTTATATCTTCTGGCTGAGTATAAGTCACTCAGTTAATACTGAGCCCTGCACACAATTGCATATTGTCTTTGAGACTGTGGACATAGCTAAAGAATGCCTTATGGTTGTCCTTCTCTTGGGAGGCATACATACCTCAAATGTGTCTTCGGTGAATTTATTTGTCCTCTGAGTTTTTGTTTAGTTTGATGAGTTTGTTTTTATCAGTTTGGGTGCTAGGCCTCCTAATTTTTGCCATAATATTCCTTCTTCTGTTATATAGACTACTGATGTAGAGATTCTACCAGGGTGGCTTTTTTGAGTTAGTTCTGTACTTATTCCTGGTGGGTACAGCTGCCTCTATGCAGCCATTAACATGATTGTGTAGGGTTTCTATGAACAGTTTCACATAAGCAGCAGTTTTCTCTTGACTTATGCGGGATTGAAACGATGCCAGTTTATCACTTAATAGTAAGAAATTAACCTTAGAGTAATTCCTGAACATTCCAGGGTTAGCTGGGGTTCTAGATTTTATTTTTATTTGAGAAAAGACTGTTTTGTTGTATGACCTTACATAGAAGACATTACCCTAGAGTGTGTGCAGCACTTTTGCATATCAGTGAGGTCCAGATCCATAATGCTCACACAATCTGGTTTAGGGAATTTGTGTTAACAAAATCCAGGAATCTCTGGGCCTACATGTTTAGTGTCATATTAACCCGTGTTAATAATGGGGTAGTTAAATTCTCCTATGAATATGGTATTGGGTTGGATATTGAGTGTTTCCAATAATCTTAAATATATGTTATGGGTTGTCTGGGCCATAGACGGGAGGCCTATAGCTTGTAAGGAAGTGGTATGGGATTTTGCCTATGGTGATTTGAACACAAAATAGCTCAAGGCTTTTTCATGTTTGGCCACCTACCCTTGATTTATATTTATTTTTGATCTAAATTGGGGCACCTCCTGTCTGTGTAGTAGTTGGTCTAAAAAAGTAAATGGGTCAATACTTCCCTTACAGGCTCAGCATTCATGACTTTGGGACTCCTTATTATGTGCGGAGGTAGGCTTAACTTGCTGAGAGTTCTTTGTGTCTCTGTTATGTTTTGGATGTCTTTGAGGTTTAGGCATGTTAATCTTTAGAACCTCAGTATATGATCAATTATGTATATTGTGATGGCCTTGGTAAGGTGTTGTGTGTGGTGCACTGCTGACAATTTTGTTTGCTCAGTTTACCGTGTGTGAGATTTTTCCTCCCAACACATTATATATGTACATCCCTCAAGCACTGTGTTATATTGTTTGAATAATAGATGATCATCAGACAGGATGAAACAGTTACTACACTGTCTCAAGATACTCATCAATCAGGTTGGTTACAGACGTTGGGGGAAGTGCTGGTCCATGATATTGACAAAAAAATGACTCAGGGATGACTATAATTGCTTATTTTTCAGTTTCTTTAGTATAATGTTTGGGTGGACTTTTCCACTGAAAATGTAAAGTTCATTACAAAACAGCTAGCCTTTAACCTTCTTCTGCCACCTGAAAGAACCAGCAAACTAATTATAGTAAAAATTCACTAATTTAACGGTAAAAACAGTGCAAGCAGTACACTCAATATTAAGACATTTTATGAAAGATATTTTATCCTGGTGAATAGTTTAAGGGGACAGACTTTGCAAAATGATACTTATTTGTTTATTGTCAACAGCCAATACACAGGGAGAGAGAGGAAATTATGCTGTCAAATTATCACAAGAGGCAGACAGCAACAGATACACTGGGTTTAAGAGCACAACTGCCAACAGGGTAGGTGGGGAGGAAAATTATCTCTGAGCTGACTAGCCTGAATATGCCTTAATGCAAACTATTGTCCTGAACTAGCCTGGCATACAGTCAGTACATACAAATGAAACTAGGGTTTAATACCAACCGTTAGTCATTAAATAGCAAAATGCAGTGCAACTATGTACTGGAATTATTAACATACGTTTAAAGACATTAGCTAAAGCAGATGCAGACTGTTAAAATGAAAATTGAAGTAGATTGCAAAGCAACAGAATAACAAGAACAAACAGCCCCACCAACATGCTGTTATGACTCCAAACTGTGAAATCTACTCCGCCTTCCAAGATGACATCATCCCAAGGGGCAGGGTTCACCCAGTTCAGTACCTCATAACACCAAGGCATTACATTTTGTGAAGGCCTGCTATGCTTAGATGGGGTAATGAAATTCTGTAATGATATGTGTTAAGGAATTTATTACCTGTACTGAGCCTAGACCTAAACTTGCTCGAGGACTCAGTGGGGCAAAAAAATCCAAGCAAAGTTGTGCACCAAATTAGCTCCATCTGTATGTCATACCAGGTACTGTAGGTGAAGATCTCATATGCCTCCCTGCTTGCAGTACTGGGTCTGACATACAGTTGGAACTGCATGGCCATATGGTCAATCAGTTGCAACAGCTCCACCTTTAAGCCATAGGTTTGAATGTAGAGACGATGACTGTCACAGCTGTCAAACTTGAATTCACACCAGGCAAGGAGGAGACTGTCATGCAAACCAACTAGCCACTGAAGAATTCCATCTTTTAACCAAAACAACACTGTGAGCTGTCCTCAGAGGAATTTGGGATGGTTCACTCCATACACAGCTGTACATGCACAAGTCTCGCCTGACCTCCAAACCTTCAGTAGAGCTCCACCTGTAGTCATGGCAGTCTAGCTTCCCACCAGATACTGTCTGCAGTGCATCTAGCCTCCCACCAGGTACTGCCTGCAGTGTATCTAGCTTCCCATCAGGTACTGCCTGCAATGCGTCTAGCCTCCCACCAGGTACTGCCTGCAGAGTGTCTAGCTTCACATCAGGTACTGTCTGCAGCGCTAGTTCCACACACATGAAGTTTCTGCCTCACTTAGAAACCCATTCAGTTCAGTGAGCTTCTTCAAGTTCACCAATGTACAATGTCTAATTATTTGGGAAAAGTGATCCCAATTCCTGTTTTGGAATCAGGACTAGGACTGTGGCAGTCCCCATTAGCATACACTGAATGAGGACTGGTGCAGCCCTATCTTTTGGATTTCAGCATGTAATAACTGCTTGGTGTAGCATGTTACTCTATCATTAAGTACTCTTGAATTCCACTCTTTATTAATCGGTTCCTATAAGTACCATTAAGTCCAAGTATAATGTCTTCTACTCAAAGTTTCCATAGCTCATTTAGAAAATTCACATAGAGTAAACCACTGCACTGGGCAAATGTCAACAAGCCTCTGCATTTGCCAATGGACTGTACATCAAAAAAGCTATCCCTGAAAAGACACATTAAAAAAAGAGATGGGAAGTGAAAATACAATTGCATAATTAAAAAAAAGACACAACACTTCTTAAGTAATACCATTGTATAGTAATAATAAGTGATATTTGAATGTGGGTAATGCTTGATTTAGCCACACAAACACAAGTCATTATTTAACTGTGCAACAGTGTGGTGCAAGCAACTGCTGTACATTAGTTACAGAACATTCTACAGGACTTCAGAGACTCACAAGCAAGAGAAATCTTTGAAAAATTGTTTACTAGCTGTATAGTCACAACCTGACATAAATTCAGTGTCTATAAGTATATGTATATATATATATATATATATATATATAGATATATATATATATATATATATATATATAGATATATATATGGGTTCATATAAATCCATCAACAGTTCAAAACATCGACGGCAAAAGATCGACAGTGAGAAGACCGACGGAGGAAAACACCGATGCTGAGAACATCGAAATGGGGAAAGGATGTGTATTTATGCAGTAGTGACAGACGTTAGGGTGCGAGTAAGGTAAGTGTGCGATGTTGTCGGTCTGTGGGGTTAGGGGTGAGTTAAGTGAGTTAGGGTTAGGGCTCGGGTTAGGTATGTGTGTAGTAGTGATAGGATTTGGGTTAGGGGTGGGTTAAGTGAGTTAGGGTTAGGGCGCGGGTTAGGTGAGTGTGCGATAGTGACGGACCTTAGGGTTAGGGTTTGGGTTAGGGTTGTCGATAGTTTTGTATGTAAGGTTTAGTGTTGGTTTGTTAGTATTTTGGTTTGCTAGTGTGGTGTGTGTGGGTTTTGGAGTGGGGATTTGTTTTGTTTGTTAATTGTTGTTGTACTGGTGTGGAGTGTATGCGGTGTCGTGCTTTTGAACTGTCGGTGTTTTCGCTGTTGCTGTTTCGCTGTCGATGTTTTGAACTGTCGATGGATTCATATGAACCCATATATACACATATAACCATATATGCACTGAATGAGGACTGGTGCAGCCCTATCTTTTGGATTTGAGCATGTAATAACTGCTTGGTGTAGCATATCTTATTGTATATATAACCATACCAAAAGAATGTAAAGTCCCTGAACTCACAGACACTCTGGTTAAAACAGCCCTCTCCAAAGCCAAAAACACAGCATCAATCGGACTGGACAGTGTCCCAGGCTGCATCCAACATGAGCTCAAAGACGAACTAATCCCTCATCTAAACACACTGTTCTAACTCAGCCTCTCCACAGGCTACATACCCATAGAGTGGCGCACAGCAATGGTTATTCCACTCCACAAAGGTGGAGCCACAACAGACTCCAGGAACTATCACCCTATAAGCCTGATTAGCTTAGTCTGCAATGCTATGGAGCACATCATCATGGAACTCATTAACAGAGACATTGGGACCCTCCAAACACTGGACCCTACCCAGTTTGGCTTTGTTAAGGGCAGATCATGCCTCCTAAACCTGGTGGAGTTCTTTGAGACAGTTACTGAGGCTATAGATGAGGGAAAGGTGGTACACACAGCCTACCTAGACCTCGCTAAGGCCTTTGACACCATTCCCCATTCTGGTATTATAGACAAGCTCACCAGCCTGAACATAAACCCCTACATCACAAGATGGGTTGCCAACTGGCTCATGGACAGAACCCACATGGTGAGAGTTGCAGGAGCTAGGTCCGACTCTAAACCGGTTACAAGTGGCATTCCCCAGGGCTCAGTCCTAGGACCCCTCCTGTTTGGCATATACTTCTCAGAGGTACAGGCAAGCACAGGAGGACTATGGCTGACCAAGTTCACAGACGACTGCAAACTAGGGGCTATAATTGACTCTCCGGCTGACACAGACATCCTCCAAAAGGGTCTCACTGAGATGGATACCTGGTGTGTGGAAAGACCACAGAAGTACCTCACTAAGAAGATCACTGGCCTCAAACAGATGCCCTATGCAGCTCGACTGAAGAAAATCCAGTTGTACTCGGTTGCATACCGCCTACTCAGAGGTAATCTCTGCCTGACAAACAAAGCCATGTCCAACCCAGAATTGATGGACATGCTCCACCTAAAGAAAACCTTATCCCCTCGAGTGACACACTCTAGGGATCTAAACCTCACCACAACAATAAATAGGACATGCTGGAGGGATAGATTCTTGTTCCAGAGACTTCCTATGCTTTGGAACAAGATCCCAATCTACATTAGACAGAGCTCCTCACTAACACTCTTCAAAAGAAACCTTGACGAGTGGATGGGAAACAGAAAGTTTACCTCAGGGATCACTTCAGTGGCTCTGCTTGACAGAGGCACAGGGAACTAATTTAATGGGGCGGCAAAGGCCAACACATTCTGGCTAGGCTTATAAATGCCTTTGGGCAGATAGCCTAATACCAACCTATGAACCTATATATATTCCACATCATCCTGCACTAGTCAAATAATATCACTGTCACTATTAAACCCACAGCCTCTATAATAGTTTTGCAGAATTTACCATTGTTGTGGAAAGAAAACTACAAACTTTATGTTAGTTGGTGTATATATTGCACAAGTACTACAAGGAATGAAAAGGGTGGTATTTAATATTTCATTAAGCCAGAAGTTGAGTCAGACTAGTATCATGATTGGTGTGACTATTTATGCCTCATAAAATATTTGTTCTCATCTTTATCTGAGTCAGGAGATACTGCCTATCTAATCTTATAAGCACTGACCACAACAGCTGCATTTAATATGTCATAACCTGTCCTGAAGTAAACATGTTCTGTGTCACAAGACAGGAGAAACTGCTGTCATTCACAATTAGTCCTGTTACACTTTCACTCCTGAAGAAATATGTTTCATTAATGTGCATGCCTCCTTGTCATTAGTTTTAGAGCTGTAATTGTGAAGCCTGCAAAATTAAATGAACATGAGTGTATTTGTGCCCAAGTACATACAGCATGTCTTTTGATTCACTGTAATAACACAGAAGCATGTTTGCCCCCCTTGACCTCCAATATGAGAGCTGGTCATTGCTGTTATTTAGTGTAAGCTGACTCCAAGAATGCTGTATCTAGGTTTGTGGGGAGTCCTCTGAGTTACCTCAGCATTATCTCAGTATGTAGTTGTCATGCTTACACTTCCTGTTTTACTGTTCTGAGCACAACAGCAGTGGTCCTCAGAATTATTTCTACATGAACCCTGCTTTGTTTTACTTTCCTGAGTCATTATTGCTGAATGATGTATGCCGCTCTTTGAAAGGAATGCATCTCAGATGGCACAGACTTTTAGTTTTGCACTTTATTTAATCTTCTAGGTTTTGTGGTGCACATATTCATACGCTGTATTATATAGGTGATAAATATGGCTCTGTCTCAAAATGGCAGGAAAGTGGTATATGTCAATCGCATAGGGCAAATGGCAGCAGGAAAGGGTCAATAGTTGAGGCTCTGGTGCATAATTGACTTTTATCCTAAGAAGAAACTCTTGCACCTGCACCCGGCTGCTGTGCTTACCTACACCTCAGTATACCAGCCTCCTTTAAAAAGAGATTGACACAGCTGCCATACTGAAACACTTGTCAGTATTTCAGCCTCCTTAAAAAAGGGGGTTGCAACAAGCTGCCATGACTACTCACATTTCAGTACACCAGCCTCCTTTAAAAGAGGGTGGAGTCAGCTGCAATACTTACCCACTTCTCAGTATTCTCGCCTCCTTAAAAAGAGTGTTGCACCAAGCTGCTGTGTTTACAAACACCTCATCTGCCAGCCTCCTTAAAATGGGGGTGGACAGCTGCCATGCTGACCCATGTGCCAGTACTACAGCCTCCATAAAACAGGGGATGTACCCAGCTGCTATGTTGCTCACCCCATATACCACCAGTACAATACAGCCTCATTAAAAATGTGAATACTCCCATATGACATGCTATTCCACATGTCAGTACAATAGACTCATTGCAAAGGGGCATCTTGTTATTTACTTTTCAAATTTCCCCTTATATTACCATTTTATATATTTTTTGTAGTCCAGAGTTTTCTAGGTAAACTAGTCTTTTAAGAAAACAGTGTCCTCAGCTTAAGTTATCTTTCTGAGCATGTACAGTTAACAATTAAGTAGGCAAAGGGCAGTATAGAGAAATGTTTGCATCTTGCTGTTACATATAATGCACATAGATATTTGGGCATATGCATACTTAGAAACGGCAGCTATGCAATGCAAACAGCAAGGGGTATACTTTTTAATTGCTTGAGATAAAGATTCTCTAGTTAGGTTGGCATTCATTGCAAATACATACTGTTGTAAGCAAAAAGCATCCCTGTAAGTAAGAGTACCCATATTTTATTACAAAGAATTTCCTGTGAGTCACCATTATCACAGCTATCAGATAACTGCATAAATTAGCATGTCATCTTAATTACCATGGCCCATATTACATATTCAGGATAGTCCCTCATTCTGAGGTGTTTCAGGAAGACATTTATGACAAAATGCAGTATATATGTATATGTATGTGTATGCATATATATATATATATATATATATATATATATATATATATATATATATACACACACACACACACATATATATATATATATATATATATAAAATGTATATATGTATATGTATATATATATATATATATATATATATATATATAGAGAGAGAGAGAGATAGAGATACGTGTGTGTGTGTGTGTGTGTGTGTGTGTGTGTGTGTGTGTGTGTGTGTGTGTGTGTGTGTGTGTGTCAGTGTGTCTGTGTGCATGTGTGTGTGTCTGTGCAAGTGCTGATTGTCAGTACTACAGTTACCAAATTATGCATTAAAGATAAAAAGTTCATACAAAAGGAAGTTAATACAATAGGAAGTATAAAAAGCCTGTACAAAATGTAGAAATCACTGGACTTCAATGTGAATGAAATACTATTATTTTTATTAGTTAAAACACATCACATAAGTGCTTTCATCTCTCATGAAAACTTCTTCAGAAGCTACTAGCTGTCAAGCTACTAGCATCTCCATTTTAATTTATATAACATGCAATGCAAAAATAACATGGGTTGTATTGCTGTATAATGAATTATAGGGATAATGGGTCATCCCATAAGTTTTTTATAGCTCCTGCTTATATTGTGTGCTGCAGAGCTATTGTACCAACAGAACCGGTTCAATATATCTAGCACTGATCTGTAGGTTTTCAGTGAGCATAGTCTTGCCCAGGTGAGTGGCAGACAGTGAAATTGTGCACATGCCCCTTCTCCAGACAGATGCACATTTACATTCTACCTGCACATTGGCTAGGAGACAATTAAATTATTCTGACCATATATCATCTACATAAAGGTGCCAGCAATGCAGAAGATGTTTTGCTCAATAGAACAGGAAATATCCTCAAAAGTGGAACCCCACATTTGTTATATTCTTTCTTTCTGAAAGCAGTTTCAGATAATGTGGGAAATGGGTTGCGATCACATCAGAGGAATTGTTAACATTTGACTTCTCAAGTGCTTAGCAACATCACAGAATGTGTCATTCAAAGGTTACATCTGGTTCTAGAAAGGGTCCTCAAAAGTGAGGGCAAGCATACTGTGCGTAACTTCTAGTAATGATGATGGACTTTTTATTAACTTCAAATATTTCTGCTTCTACTACAAGTACTTGAGTTTGCAGGTAGGTGTGTGTTGTGGGCATGACCACTGGAAAAAATGTATAATAGCAAATGCATTCTTTAGTTGAGAAACAGTGCGCTAATTTACAAGATGTTTGGAAACTATTTATAAACTGATTTCTGGATACAGAATTAGTAATCAGCAGAGCTACTCAAGTTTACAAGTAATCAAGTAACACTTTTTTGAAGACTTGAGGAAATTGAAATTTGCTGATTGTTTATTAAATGACAAATAATGCTTACTGAGGTTTAAAAGTCTTTGTGGAATTAACTTCTTGCAAAATAATGATCAGTTTATCCCCCGGATTTACTAATCTGCCGTACAGGACTAAACTAGTCCTGCACGTAAGCGGCAGTTTAAGTGGGGGACGGCAGCACAACATGCATATTAATGAAGGCGTGCTGCCTGAGCTCCAAATCCTACACTGAGTGTGGACGAGTGCAGGGGTGTGTCTGAGAGCAGAGCTCTCAGAATAAACACACCTCTGCAAAACAGAACAGAAGAAAGTGTAAATAAATGAGCGAGACCACTCATAGGTGTTCGCATATTCCCACCAACAGTCCCCATGTGTTCAACAGCAACAGTACATTGAAATAAAACAAAGAAACCCTTGTATTTATTTTTTTTTAAAACCCCGAGTACAGCTAACTGTAGGTGTGCGGGTTTGTCCATTGCTTATATATTTATAGTGTAGTGGGTAGAGCATCCGCCTAACAAACAGGCATTCCTGGTTTGAGTCCCACTGCAGCACATATCATTTTCCATGTGAAAACTCTATATGAACATATATTTACATCTTTTTGCCGTATAACCTACATAATAACATTTAAATGTGAACGGGAGTACTGCATGAAATGCACATGTGAAGTGTCAGTGTCATAATGAATAAGGCACTAGTAAGCAGGTTTAAGTACAAATAGGCAGCAGTAAGGGTGAAGTGCATTTGCACAGGGGTAAGCATTGCCTACCCAGATTAAGCAAAGTAGAAGCTAACTGAGTATAAGAAACTGTAACCGGAGGTTAGCAGTGCTTACAGTCACGCAAACCTGTGCAAACCCACTTACAACTGCTTTAAAGTGCCTTAATCACTCTGGATCCAACGGCCCATGTTCTGCCCAGTAACAAAATACACTGCCTCTTCAAGGCTCAAACTCAGGATCCTGTACACTATAGTCTCAGTAGTTAACCGCCAAGCCATCATAGCAATAGATATGAATGAGGTATCAGCAAACTAATCCTCACCACAGGAAAATCAAACCAAACATGTGAACTGAATCTATGTACAGTGTGATGTTGGAGAAAGAACATAAATATGTGAACTGGAGTACTGCAGTAAGCATAGATTTGAGGTGTTATTGTAATAAAGTGTAGAAGCCCCCGAGTACCCATACAGTGTATGTACACATGAATCACGGATACCAGACACATATATAACCTGTAATGAAGAATAAATCATTGCCAAACGGCAAATATAGTGCTAATTAACTATTAAGCAATGCTAACCGCAGCACAGCTCAAGTTAGTAAGTGTAAGCAATATGTAGGGGAGCCAATTCAATCTGCCTAGTGGTATACCTCTTTAAGCAGTGCCAACCTCATATAAGCAGGTCTGCCCATAGCTTAGCCTTTTCAAAACTGGCCAATCATAGCGAAGTGTGGGAAAATGGCCGTATTTAAACCCCATAGGTGGGAATACTACCCATAACTAGTTGCAGCTTCCTACTGCAGGCAGACTGGCTGGTGTGGGTGAAGTCACTCAATTTAGAGTGCAGCGCTAGGGCATCCAGGAGTCAAAAATCATGGTATGGCTCCTGGTAAAACACCATGATCAGAGACTACTGCAGGGCCAGTAGCAGGGCTCACAGTATAAAACGGAGGCCTGGGACAGTCTTGCCCGTAACCTGACCAGTGCCACATGTATCCCCCGGACTGGTGAGCAGGTCAGGCACCACCATGTTGACCTGAAGCAGCAGAGGGGGATGTACTGAAACAGTGGATCCAAGAGTCTTGGCAGATGCCCAATGCCCCAGGACTAAGTACTCATTCTACTAAGTAGTAAATAATTGCCTAGCTTGTGTACACTATGGATAGGTGTGGCTAAATATTACTGCATTTCTCTGACAGCTGTAGATGAGCGGGCTGAAAACCAGCAAGCCCATGGTGCTAGGTTGCAAAGGCTGCTTTGTGAGGCAGGTTAGTAATCAGTCTGCATGTACTGTCATAACAAAAAAATATAAGAGCCTTAGAAAGTGTTGTACCAGTAGAAATAAATGTGTAATAGTCTGTGAATAAAGGTATAACCCCTGGAGTGCTTTTATCTACTCTTCTCTCATATGTTGGCGATCTGTTCCATACTATAAATAGTACTGTTGTATCTTAACCGTGGTATGCAGATAAAATGGGCATGAAGTTCTGCATAACAATGTTGGAAGTGCCAAGAGGTCAGTTATATTGTACAAGTTAGGGAGACTTAGAAAACAGTTGAAAACTTTACATCAATTCCCTGATTGTACAGTGTACTGTGATGTTAGCTATAATATTTTGTCACACACAGCAGGGGTTTGAATCCAGGGAGTGCAACTAAGTTGTATGCATAATCATACCCCACAACTGTACAGATTTTGATACAATATTCAGATAGAAAGCTGTATGCATGCTTACACCCAACAACAGTACAGAATTTGCTAGAATTTTCATATTGTAAGTTGTATGCATATCCATACTCCACAACTGTTCCAATCTGTCCAGCATGTCCAGATAAATGGCCTATAATCACCAGCTTGGTACCGTGTTCCCCTGAATATCCAGTGTGATGTTCCAAGAATTGTAGGCAGCTGTCAATGACATATAACTGATATTCAAACGTGTACATAGTGAAAGAATGTATATGGAAAGAAACTTGTCATTCTAGCACCTCACCCAAAGTGTATGACAGCAATTCTCAACATATACAAAAGCCGCTCAAGCCGTAACTCCTTGAAACTACTCAATTTATTTAAATGCTAAATAAACCACGTTTTTCATCTAACTCGACTTAGATGAAAACCGTGGTTTATTTAGCGTTTAAATAAATTGAGTAGTTTCAAGGAGTTACGGCTTGAGTGGCTTTTGTACAAGTTGGTGGTTAAGTGAAGTGGACTGTATTAATTCTCAACATATGTTGCATTAACACCTGCAGCCTGTCATGCCTGTATGTAAGACACAGGTCACGTATATAATCATTTATAAACATACCAGTGTACAATATAAAGCCATTGTGTAGTGTAATAATACATGTAAGGGAAAGACCACTGCAGTGACTAAGAATGTTGTGAAACCTACAAGGATATATTAGTTGTTAATTGAACTCTCTTTCTCACCCCCACCATATGTGCATAATAACCCAATGACACTACTCAACTGGTATGTGTACACTCCAAACTTGTGTTGGGACATATTTCCTAACAGTTTATAAATATTCACGTTTGTTTCTATGCATGTGCCATGTGAAAATACACTCATATTGGTGGCATGTTGCCATCAATGAAACCTGCATGCTCCTGTAATGGCCACTGTTCTTCCATATATGTATGTGTTCTGCTTGCTCTGTAACTGTGTTAAATCTGGTGTGTTGGGTTAATGGGAATACCTATGCATGCTGTTATAACTAATCCTGAATGCTGTTGACTGTAACTAGCCCATATCTGTCATAAACATGTGACAACACAGCTCGTATGGGAAGGCCAGTGCCAGTGCACCCACCTTTCCTACCTCAGCTGGCTATGGCACTGGGCACCAGCACATCTGGGGGCCCAGCCTGGAACCTCCTGCTCCGTGGGCCCTGCACCACCTTTGGGTGGAACTGCTGCAGGGGATGGGGCTTGCCCCCCCTCGGAGTGGGCGCAGAGGGGAACCTGTCACCCATCAACAGGTCCAGGCCATGGTACAAAAGGAGCTTGATCTCCTAGTATCGAGAGCAGCTACGCCAGCTTGAGGGCTGAGTGGTGCTATTAGAGGGTGAGCCTGCCCCTCCTACACAGCCCCCAGCACAGCCACCTTTGGGGCCGTGAAGGAGCAGTGGTGACTGCCCATGGGTGGGGACCTCAGTCCCACTGTTTCCCGTTGGGGGCTCATGGGCTTGCGACTTCCAAACACCCCTCCCTGTCCAAGGTGTTTACCCCCACATGTGTCATATACCGGCCCTGTATGCATCTTGTGTGTCTTGTCTGTTAACCTACCCAACCTACCTCCCCAAATATACCTACTACCCCTCCTCAGCATCCCACTCTCATCTGGAAAAAAAAAAAGAGCAATCTGTTCCCACAAAGAAATCTCGCCCCATACATAGCTGTCCATTTCGCACACATGTCCACTGGACACATGTAATCTGGTCTAATTGGCATCACAATGAATGTATGTTGTCCTAACCCCTCTTCCAGGGGTTTGGGGGTCCAAATGTACCTGCAAATATAGTGTATATGCACCGCTATAACTGTAGTAGAAATGGGAAGCTATGGAACTTTCCTATACCCTTCCTGCACATGCCTAGCTATTTTCCCTACTGTCTTTCCCTCTTTGTGCCCCATTTTTCACCACTGTCCTATCAACCCCTTTTTCTTTTCTTTTAAAGGAATTAGCATGGGGGTAAGCAGCAGTAAGCACTGGTAAGCAGCAGTAAGTGGGTTTGCCTGGGTTTGCACAGGGGTAAGCTATGCCTAAACAGGTTGAGAAATTCTAAGCTAACTGATTGTAAGAAAACATAAGCAGAGGTTGGCAGTGCTTACCATCAGACAAACTCATGCAAACCCACTTACAACTGCTTAAAAATGCCTTAATCACTTTGTAGCCAACGTCCCTTGTTCTGCCCAGCAACAAAGTAAACTGCCTCTCCAAGGGTTGAACCCAGAAACTTGCACTCCATACACAAAGTGATTTACCACTAACCCATAGCAGATGCACATAACCTGAAGGCTTCACAAACATAGCATGCAGCACAATCTGTAAACAGTACAGGAAATGTATTATCACACCACATAACCTGTTAATACAAGAAGTCTGGACAAATTATGCCACACTGTGGGTACAAATAGGGATATATGACAACTAATGCTCTGATACACTTAAACTGTTGCTAGTTACACAGTTATATTTATTAAAACACATATTTAGAAGGCGATGAAGTCTGAAACATAAAAGTGTTGCCACTAGTTACTGACTTCAATGCTGCGATCATCCATGACAATTGCCAAGTGAATGAGGAACAGGCCAAAATATGAGCCGAACATGCATGGACATAAGGACAGATATATATCTGTAAATATAGACAGATAGACAGCTATATGTAGGTATATATATTAATGCATGACTCACAAATAATCATATAACATCAATTGTATTTAGATACATACATATGTTCATATATATATTTTGGTCTGCAAAGCTATGGAGAGGATCATAATGGAACTCATAAATAAAGACATAGTGGACCTACAGACATTGGATCCTACCCAATTCGGCTTTGTCAAGGGCAGATCATGCTTCTTGAACTTGGTCGACTTTTTTGAAACAGTCACCAAGGCCATTGATGAGGGTAAGGCAGTTCACACAGCCTACCTTGACCTTGCAAAAGCTTTCGACACAATACCCCACTTGGGTATCATAGAAAAGCTCACCAGCTTAAATGTACACCCATATGTCACAAGATGGGTTGCAAACTGGCTCAAGGACAGAACCCACAGGGTTAGAGTTGCTGGTGCCATGTCAGTCTCCAAGCCGGTCACAAGCGGTGTCCCACAGGGCTCAGTCCTGGGCCCCTCTTGTTCGGCATCTACTTTTCAGAAGTGCAGGCAAACATAGGAGGATTGTGGCTGACAAAGTTTGCAGATGACTGCAAACTGGGCGCCATAGTTGAAAATCCATCAGACACAGATATCCTTCAGAGAGGTCTCATAGAAATGGATAACTGGTGCCAGAGCCATGGCCTTAAGCTAAACGCCAAAAAATGTATAGTCATACCCTTTGGTAAAAACAAGGTAACCCCAAGTTACCACATAGGTGGCAATCCATTAAGCACAGAAGAGGTTAGCAGGGACCTGGGGACCCAAGTTGGCAGTAACCTTTCTTTTGACACTCACATTGCCAAAGTGGTTAGGAGGACCTTCTACATTGCCCACCTGATTATGAAGGGATTCACATCCAGATCAAGGGAGGTCATTGTTCCCCTGTACTCTTCACTTATCAGACCAATGATTGAGTACAATGCCCCATTCGGAATGTATCTTACCCGACACCTGCAGCAATTGGAAAGACCCCAAAAGTTCCTCACCAAAAGGATAAAGGGGCTCAAAAATATGCCATATGCTGCCCGACTGAAGAAACTCCAGCTCTATTCAGTCGCATACCATCTGCTCAGAGGTGACCTGTGCCTGACATACAAGGCCATGTCCAACCCGGAATTAATGGACATGCTCCACCTCAAAAATCCAAATCCACCAGAGCCACAAGAGCAAGAGACTTAAACCTCAACACGGATATAAATAGGATGTGCTGGAGGGACAGATTCATCACCCAGAGACTCCCTATGCTGTGGAACAGAATCTCGGTCCATGTGAGACAGAGCACCTCGCTGGCTCTGTTCAAGAGGAATCTTGACCAGTGGATGGGAGATCGTAGGTTTAACCCGGGGATCATCTCTGTATCACTGCTGGACAGAGGCATGGCAAACTAATCGGTATAGTATTCTTCAACCTAAGGGGTGGTGAAAGGCTAGGCTTATAAATGCCCTAGGGCAGATAGCCTAGTATGAACCTATGAACCTATGAACCTATATATATATATATATATATATATATATATATATATATATATATATATATATATACAGATGTATATATCTATAAATACATGTATATATAGATATAGCCATATGAGATATATATAGGTACATACGCATATACACACACAAAAGGTATCAGTAGCCATACATATGTAGAAGTAGTGTGGAAGTACTGGGTGCAAAGTATATCCCTCAGCCACAAGCCCTTCAACTGGCACCTGTGAAATGTGTAGTGTGGCAACCATTCCCACAAATGAGAATACTGACATTAAACATATACCCACCCACAATTCAAAGGACATGATACAACACATAGGTATGCATACAAAGATGACCTTTATTTGTGTACTTTACTATGATATATGCCAGTACTGACACCACATAAGGTTTGAAATATGTAATCAGTCATGATGAAAGGCCCACACAAAACAGTAGATGCAAGCAATGTGTATATATACCATACTATGCTGTCCAGGCCAAGGCTTTCAATTAGTACAATAGTAGAAACAGGATTTGCCTTCAGGATATGTAACAATCAAAAATTACAGATGTAGTTCAGCAGCCTCCAATTACACCATGTAGTCAAATCCTGGGGGGAAAAGTAGCACTTGTGCTAATGTCACAGTATCTTGTACATAACATTGCTTAACCTAACATCTCACCATCACACTGAATGACCCTCGTCTTAACAGTTATACCCCTGAAAAGGGGCCATAGCCTAGGTTAATGGCATAGAACCCCCCCCCAATAAAAGGCTGTACAAGGGCAAGGAACACTGTGTACCACACACTTACCTCTGGAATATACAATGGCACATATGTGTTCTGCAGCTGTTGCCCCCATATATATGGACTTGGCCCAACAGTTAGTGTGAGAGTCCATGACATGACTGGGATGATAGCAGTAATGCTAGCGGTAAATAATGATAGGCCATTACCTAACAACCCTTCCTGTATCACAGCAGGACAAAGACTGGCATATATGTGGAGGACAGAGGCAGGACCATAGGGCCATATTTGCATTATTGCTGTTACGCACACTGGAAATAGCTGGTGTTACAGGATTCATTGCAGCAGACACTTATGCAGGGATATGACATTGAAATACAAATGGATGTAGCCATGTACTGATAGCACTCAACAGACAGAATGCCACAGATATATCTGGCACAATACCTGCACAGACAAAACCTAACAGCCAATTCCCCTGGTATCATATGGATAGGCCCACAGTTAAGAGCTATGCAGACAGACAACATTCCATGAAAAAGTACCATGTACACAGAAACCCTGTAAGAACAGCAAGATACATTGCACACAGCAACACTACTCATGCTGTATGTAGGTCTGGAACCTTACCCAAATGTGGATTTGGCCTGTGTCTGCAGGTCCTGCTGTAAGAGGTATTGCTAACTGCTGTCTTTAACACTGATGTCCACACACAGGAAGGATGTCATCCATACTGTAAAGGTAAAGGGACAACGCCCACAGAAGGCAGCAATATATAGTACAAGGTTGCCATGACAGTGGTTATCTGAAGTACTACACAGTAGGCTGCATGCAATTAGCAACTGGGGGACACTGACTGGTGCAGAGGCCATCACCTGATCATGTGCAATACCAACAAAAGCATGCTGCAATCTATTCAAACCAGCTCAATCATCTACTGGAGAGAATGAGAGAGAGAGAGAGAGAGAGAGAGAGAGAGAGAGAAGAAAAAAACCTTCAAGAAAGTTCACAAAGCTCAAGGTTGTGTTACAGCAGAAACAACATAACATGTATGTGAAACAGATATGCATTTACTGGCATGTAGTATATGGCATAGAAGAATAGGATGCATACTGTGAAAGGATGTATATGTGCCATCAGTACTTGTTCCCGTAATGATGTTCTGCTCAGCAACTGCACTGGACAGTAGTGTCAGTCCCTGTGGACAGTGGGACATACCTGCCAAATGTTCAGACTAGCAGTGAATGGCAAAGATGTGACCCATGATATCTGTGTTCTGTAAATTACTGCGGCCAATGGCTGGTGGGGGTATTAATACTAATGATTGACACATGGGTGAGAGACCACACCACCTACAGGACAGTCATGTTAAAGTGTAGCATAGCATGCCCAACTGCCATAGCAGTATAATATGCTTATCTAAAGTTTGTCACCATATATACCCCACTAATGTTAGTCTGTGCTCACATGTGACAACTGTCTGAGTTGCAGCAAGGCAGAACCGTTCAGCTGTGAGGTAAAGAGGGTACACGAGTGTGGTCCAGCTGTTTGTATGCACCCCACATACAGATACATATATGTGTGATACATATTCACAGCTGTGTACGTGTACAGAACCTTGGACAGTTATACATGTATATAGCTATATAAACAACACAAAATGATATCTACACATATATGCACATATGTATATATATATATATATATATATATATATATATATATATATATATATATGTGTGTGTGTGTGTGTGTGTATGTCTACACACACACACACACACACACATATATATATATATATATATATATATATATATATATATATATATATGTCAATACATGTCCCATGAAATGACATGTGTGAGAGAACATCACACATCAATACACAACATACCTACACACCAGTACATGGCTGCAAGATGGAGTGCGGAGTGTGGTGTGTAACCCATGTTGGGAACACATCGCAATTGTAGGAGATGGTGGGATATATATGCTGGTGAAGGGTATTAGGCACATATTGGTATGTAGGTCTGGTTAGGTGACAAACAAGACACCATACAGGGCTGGTATATGACACGTGGTGGTTAAACACTGTGGATGGGTAGTTACAGTTGGAATGTGGAGGCCATTGAACCCCTACATGGGAACAAAGGGAACATTGTTCCCACCCATGGACAGTCACAACAGCATCTACATGGACATAAAGGTGCCTGTGCTGTGCGCTGGGCAAGAGGGACATGCATGTCGAACCTTGTGTATGTGTACTGCATGGCTCCAGGTGATGCAGCACATACCCCATATCTCTGTGGAGCTCCCTATGCACAAGACCCACAACCTAACTGGGTTACCGACATATGTGAGCACCATCCCCTGAGGTGGTCCCACATGAAGGTAGTGATGGAAGAGTAGATAATGAAGTTCCATGGTGGGTCACGGATGTGATGGAAACTGGTAACATGTGCACATTAGGTTGGAATGGTGTTCCTGCCGGCAAATAACCCCTACACGTACTGGTGTGTAATTGTCATGGAACATATGTGGGCTGTAATAGTCCACACAATCCCAGAACATATCCAACTACATGCATAGATATCCCCAATATCACAGAATGGCAGATGTGTAGCAATCACATAGCAGGCCTATCACATGCATATGTGGAAACATAGTGGCAGTGACAATGGCATGCAGGTGAAATACCCTGTAACAGCCCAACAACTCTAGTGTCCCCGCAGGGAGCATGTCTATAAACACATACTAGAAAGTGTTGCACGATACAATATATGACCCAATGGTACACATACCGGACACATACCACTAGCGTAGTGAGAACATTATGTTGGAGCTGATATGGTGGCAGGAGACTGATATGTGTATTGTATTGTATTATGGTAAACTTGACATATGAGTTGCTCAGACATATTTTCATCATTATGTCTTTCAGGGAGTATGTCACACCTGAGGAATCCCACCTACAGTGCTGCTAAGGAGGAGGTTATAATCACCAGCATCATCCACAACTACCAGCTGTTGTTCTCAAGGACAAGACAGGATCAGCAGGAGAGAACAGCCATGTGGAATGATGTGGTCCACAGGGTGAATGAGGTGGGGATGCACAGTCGTACATATGATCAGGTCTGACACCATTGTAGTGACCTGCTCCTTCAAGTATATCTCCATGCCACTGCCATGCCGGGTGACCACCTTGCAACAAGGGGGGCCCATGACATCCACCCCCCTCACCAGAGTGGAGGAGCTGCTCATGAGCCTGGTAGAACCTGCCTGCCCACAAGAGCTACAGACTTATACAGTCATGGAGGTGGGTGCTACACACACACACCAGACATGGAGCATGCAGGTAAGGTTCCAGGGCATATCAGTGGATTACTGTAGTGTATGCATCTGTACAGGCAGATCATGCATATGTGAGATGTGGAGTTTGTTGCTTTGTAGTACTGATAAGCAGTAATGCATAATCTGTAGTACTATGGACTTCAGCTGCTGTACTGTAATATTGCAGTCACCCTGTAACAATGCCACAGCTGTGGCCACTGACATCAACTCTATCCCATCTCAATGTAGGTACTCTGAGATACCAGCAAGGCAGCGGCCAGATGCCAGTGAGTATGGTTTAAGGTTATGCTTGGCAATTCACTGTGCATGTCATAGCTAAGGTGTAGGCCATGTACACATCTAAAACACCTACCCATAATGCATGCTGTACATGTGCACTGACAGAGCACACCACTCACTAATGGGATTACTACCCTCAAAAACATGCAATACACAGTCCATCTCAGACAACTGTGGCTACACTCCAGTGTACATTGCCCAGGCACAGCTGACATCTGCCCAACATAGGCAGCTATGTCATACACAGAGCAGTTGAACATGCTACATATAAGGAAATCCCAAGCCCTCTGCTAACACATGCTCCAGGGTCCTAAACCTCATCAACACATTACACAGAACATACTGGAGGGATAGGGCCCTGTCCTGGGAAATCCCCAGACTCTGGAACGGACTACCCATACATGTCAGGCAATGCTGCTCATTGGCCCTCTTTACAGAAACACTTGGCAATTGGATGGGAAATGGGGAATTCACCCTGGGTCGTATGTATGTGCCACAGCCTGACAGGGGCACAGGGGAATAAAATTAGTGGGTGGTGTTTGGCTGAGAACCCCTGTGCCTAGGCTTATGTATGCCCCAGGACCAGTAGACAACTGCTCACCTATGAACCTCTGTGTACCACAGGCAACATCAGCCAGGGCTCAATCATGGTCAATAATGATCTCTACACTCACCATAGGTACAGTACATTGTGTCTGTGGTCAGTCTAATGGTAGTCTATCATTCATACATGCACCACTGATGATGACATCTGTGAATACATATCAAGCATTCACTAAACACGTGTCCACATGAGATCCAGAAACACACAGAGGCTATGAGCAGCAGTGGAAACACAACTGACACACAGATTCACATCCTGCAATGGTGTGTACACCTGTAAGTTATGGTGCACACTACATGCCAGGGTGCTGAACAGATACACAGCAATGCTGTGGACATGGGTGCAGTGAGTTCCAGGGGGAGGGCCATCACCTACAAACAGAAGCCATGCATCACAGCCATGTATAATGTTGGTAACGGGGATTGACTACAGCTGCACTGCATGCTGTTGAGTGCCACATGTCCTGTATGCTGACATGTGTGTAATTACAGGTTTGTGTGTGAAACTGTACTACACCATCGCCTGCTATTGTGTGTGTTATGGGGGTGTGGAAGCTGTCTGTAGGTGCTGTCTGGTGGAGTGTATGGGTTGCCATGTATGTCGACTGCATGTGTGTATGTCTGCATGTGTGGCCATGTCTGCACACATACGTGTGTGTGTGTGTGTGTGTGTGTGTGTGTGTGTGTGTGTGTGTGTGTGTGTGTGTGTATGTACTGTTTAGCGGTGTTGTATAGGTCTTACAGTCTGTTCCCTGTTTTCCCTTCACAGGTGGCGAGGTGGGATTCGGTCCGCCCTGCAGGGAATCTGATGTCACTGATACAGACAGTGACCATGAGGATAGGTGTGTTGAGGCACAGGAAGGGTCGTTAGGGGCTGCTGCTGGAACACCAATTGACAACCCACACATATAAACCCCATCCACGCACACAGTCACACTGCTTCTACATACCTCATCACCGCTGGCCTTAGCTGAGAGACAGCCTATGGTTGGCATTGGCCAGGATAGTGTGGTATCTATGGCATGTGTGTAAGGACACAGCAGCCATAGCCAGATATCTGGTGGGGTACCACATAGGCAGATGTTTAGAGGTGCACATTGGAGCACTGCTGATCATCATGCCTTTGGCAGACGTGCCACATCTATTTCAACCACACGCATGTTACAGACAGTCATAGAGGCACAGGCACAAATGGAACAGTACACCAGGCAGGGTCTAAGGGTGTAGAGGGCTCATCACACCTCTGTAACTGACAGCATCCATGACCTAACGGTGCCATCCATAATTACACTGAGGTCATGGATAGATGGTGAGGTGGGTGAGACATTGGATCTCATCCACAATGTCATGTCCATGTGTCAGGACAGGATGGTATGGTTGCAACGGCAATGTGGACATATGTCAGCAACACCAACAGCTGGAGGTTGCTGTGGATGTCCAACCAGTCACAGCCTCTCCCGTAGTGGCAGTACCAGCCCCAGCACTGTGGGGGAGGCTGTCCACAGACCGTCATAGTAAACCACATGCATGTGGCCCTGGCCAGTTCCAGGAGGGACCTGGATCTAGGGGACATCTGTCAAACTTGGGGGACAGTACTCGGTCTGGCTTTGTACCTGATATTGCCTGTAGCACCCCTGCCAGGCACAGGTCCCATGTCTATGGCCAGAGATGGTGAACTAGAAACTCTGCCAGGTGCAGTCTGCAGTTGTCTCACAATTCCCTGTATAGGGCAGCCACATGGAGGAACTGTGGCATGCAGACACACACACATAAACAATGAACATAGGGCAACCACATACCTGCACACACGACATCACCAGTGGCCCATAACAGTACACAGCCCCCTCACACACACACACACACACACACACACACACACACACACACACACACACACACACACACACACACACACACACACACACTTGTTGTCAATTGTATGGCTCAGCCTAGGCCTCTGGCAAACCAACAACACACCTGTGCATATGATGATACCTGTGCCACTCCCTGACATCCGTAACATAAATGCAGGGACAGGCTAACATGGTGCTGATGCACAGGGTGACTGTACACCAGTGCAGCAATGGAATGATGTATAGCATGTTGTCAGCAGTAAAGTGAAATGCTAATATCTTGGAAGGTGTAGCTGTGCAACCATGATGCATCATAGCTGTAATTAACAATGTTGTATTGTTGTCACCATTATCTATTCTGATTGTGTTGTGTTTGTCCATGTGCCATATGGCTGATTTGTGTAGTGGATTCAACAGGCCTTCTACAGTGTACACCAGTAAGTGTAGTGCGTGGTACACATGCCATGGCTGGGTACAACACACAGTGCCTTTGGTTTGGATGCCATACAGGTACAAGACTGTACACATGGAGGTATGTCCCTGTGCAGGTAACACATGTGTTGCACATGTAATCCCACCAAGACAGGATAAGCAAAACCACACAGTGCTATATATGCAGCCTGCAAATTGGATGACATTGAACATGCTAACAGCAGGGTGTATGTCCCTCTCCCCACTCTACTGTGATCCTCACCTAAGTAACATGTGTGTGCCAATGCCAGTGGCATAGCCCTATGCTTAGGAGGGTGTGAGGCACTCAACTACTGTGAATGGTGTAAACAATAACTAACAACCTGATTGCATACACTGTACAATATTACATACAGCTATGTGGGGGAATAGACGCAACAGTAACTGCAATAATGGTGGTTGTGTCCACAACAGCCACACCTAGTGAGTTATAGCAACCCCAGTAGTGCTGCACACCTCAACAGTGTGGAGTAGGGCATTAACACATCTCTGACCTGTGAAGGACTGTATGTCCACAAGGCAGCACCTGTGGAATGTTAGCATATGCCAAGTAGTCCTGGTGGAAACATATTCTGTGAACGGAGGTAGATCCCTTAACAACTACACACATTCCTTCATGTGGGATGGTGTACAAAAGCCTGCTATGATCTGCATAGGCATTGTGCACCTCCTAACTCTCATCTATACCTGTCATGATTGGGTAAAGGCGGTATACCAGGTTCAGGTTGTATTCTCTGCCTTTAACAAGTCCAGCATTGGCAGGGTCCCATGTGTTAAGATTACCAGTGACATTGGCCATGGGTTCATTGTTGATATGTTCCATGTCCCTGCAGACCAGGGTCATCAGGCTACTGGGTGGTAGTTCCCAGTTGACATGGAGGATTTGTGGTCATCCCTGCCAACATTGGTGAATCCATTGTCAGGTGTAGGCCTATTGGATCGTATAAGGGATCCCAGCTACTTACTGCACCTGCCCAGGGGGTTCCCTCAAGCATAACATGTCACTTGACTGTACTGCATGACATGTTAGTAATGCCAGCCTGACATCCGACAGGTGGGATGGAGTACTGTTAACATGTACTGCCCTTGTCATGTAGGGTTCTGCTTATGAGATCTGCTAAGACTGGTATTGCATTGCAAGGAAGACATGTTTGACTGGGGGGGGATACTTATCCATGCCAGATATATGTTGTTTGGGTATCTCAAACCCATCAATGGTGCATGTTGACATGACATATATGTTGTGGTTAAGTTTCCAGTTCCATCTACAGATGTATGTCCATATATACCTATATTGATATATATATATATATATATATATATATATATATATATATATATATATATATATATATATATGTGTGTGTGTGTGTGTGTGTTCACCTTTGACAGGGAGAC
Source organism: Protopterus annectens (assembly GCF_019279795.1). Classification (NCBI taxonomy): domain Eukaryota; kingdom Metazoa; phylum Chordata; order Ceratodontiformes; family Protopteridae; genus Protopterus; species Protopterus annectens. The sequence continues at coordinate 1,130,887,658 of NC_056727.1, read as the reverse complement.
AATCATTCCTTCAAACGATCCTTTCTGCAAACTGAAAGGAATAACCCATCATTTCTTACTGCACTACAGTTCAAAACACTGCAGTTCTAAAGGCACCTTCACTGACTCTCGAACTGCAAGTTGGAATACATATCGTAATGCCAGGGGGCATGACCCACTGCACCCACCCCGTCTGGGGGGCTGGGCCCCCCCACAACCCCCGTACTGCAATATACTAACTCCTAGTTTGCACTACAGTGGGGCTAGGCAAATATTCCCTATCCCCAGTATAGTGCCATCGGTAACCAACTTGCCTAATCTGCAATGAGAGAATGCATAGTGACATTCGCTCATTGCACATTCAGTGCATGTATTGCAAGATTGTGCAATGCTGAGAACATACTTTTGGCCTTCCATCTTTCGGACACATGGATTTCTCCCTGTGAAAGGTGAGCCATATATATGCTGACATATATGCATTCCTAGTGCTGTATATATGTGGACATGTGGAAGTATACATATATATCTATGGATGTATGCGTATCTATCTATGTATATACCGGCATATATATATATATATATATATATATATATATATATATATATATATATATATATATATATATATATATATATATATATATATATATGTGTGTGTGTATATCTCTATATATAGATATATATATATATATATATATATATATATATATGTATATATATATTTCTATACCTATATCTACATATATGGATATGTTATATCCATTTAAAGATGAATATATATACACACACAAATACATCTACATGGCGGAATACATTCCCTGTAGTGTTGTTTAGCTGGGCTAGATGATATGTATGTGAAAACATCATGATTATGCATATCTGTCATGGCTTAGTGGTAAATCACTTTGTGAATGATGTGCAGGGTCCTGGTTTTGAGCCTTGCAGGAGCTGTTTGTTTTGTTGCTGGGCAGAACACAGCCATTGGATACAGAGTGAGTAAGGCACTTTAAAGCGGTTGTAAATGGGTTTGCATGGGTTTGTGCAATGGTAAGCACTGCTAACGTCCAGTTACATTTTCATGCACTCATTTAGCTTCTAAATTGCTTAACCTGTGTAGGCAGTGCTTAGCTCTGTGCAAACCCAAGCAAACCTGCTTACAACTGGTTTAAAGTGTCTTAATCACTCTCTATCCAGCAGGCCGTGTTCTGCCCAGCAACAAAATAAAAAGTTCTTACAAGGCTTAAACCAAGGACCCTGCACACAATAGACAAAGTGATGTACCACTAAGCCATGACAGATACACAGATATTCAATGTTTCAGAAACATATCAGCCAGTCCTGTCATGCAAAAGTACAGACAATGTATACCAACATCTAGATGTCTGCGTGTGTAACTATATTGCAACCTTAACAGATACAACATACCCATATATGTGTAGATATACATATATATAAATATATATGTTGTATTACTAAATCTATATACATATATATCACTATCTATGCACATATACTTATATATCTGTTAGCAGATAAATATATCTATATAGGTATATATGGCCATGCATCTGTAGATAGCAATTGCAGATTAACAAATACACCTAAGTCCACATGCACCGTTAATGGGATTGAGAGTCCCCACACACTATACGTCTTGTACAAATAGGCATCCCCACACAGCCAAACACATGCACCCTGCAATACACTACCAAGTACAGTCTGCCTCCCATAGGACATGTAAAATGTGGAAGCCATCAACGTCCAGAGACATATATGCAGATACAGATATATATACACATATATATATATATATATATATATATATATATATATATATATATATATATATATATATATATATATTTGTTTGTTTCTTTTGGCTTTTCCTGGTTAGGGGTCACCACAGCAGAACTCCAGTCCGTTAATGATTGGCAGTAGATTTTGATGTGCTGGCTTGCCGAGCCTAACGCACAACCTTCAACGAAGGAACGCCCATTCACGCATGTCTCCACACAGAAGACGGTCTAACTGAGAATCGAACGGGCAACGTATATATATATATATATATATATATATATATATATATATATATATATATATAAATATAAATATATATACATGTGACTACACATACACATGCAGATATATGTACAGTAATTACATATGTAGGAGGTGCACATATTATGGAACAGCCACTATGCCTACAGTTAACAACAACTGAACAACTGGGCACTGTATGGGTGACACATACTAATGTCAATCATTGCCTGCAACATATACCCATAGAAAGGTCATAGGAAAGACACCACACACAGGTTTGCAGAAATGGGAATGCTTTAATTGTGTACTATAACAGTTCTGTCTGCCATATCATATAGCTGTTCAAATACTGATACCATATAAATGGAGTACTGCAGCTGTGAAACAGTTACACTAATACAGCAGTCTGGAAAGGTTCACAACTGTTGCTGTCCAGGCCAAGCCCTTTTGAATGTACAGTAGTGCAGACGAATTGGCCCACAGGGTACCACACACTCAATAGTATGTACTGCAGGTGTGTAGTTCAGCAGCCTCTAGCTACACTCTGTACAAACTCCATAGGAGGTAAAGACATTTTGTGATCAAATGGGTTGTACCCAGTACATAACAAGGCATAATGCACAGAACAGTCTGTATGGCAGGAGGCAGTAGGCTTGCAGTACCCCAAGTCATGTAAGTAATGTCAGTATAGGTGGAGTATATGGTACTGTACATCCACATACCTTATGTCAGCTCACCCCTGATACCCCCACATTTTGTAACAGCCTAGGTAATTTATAGTGCTCCCCACCTAGACGCAATAATACAAGCCCATATACCATTGTTACATACACTAGTCTCTGCAGTGCATAAGGTTGCACATGTGTTGTGTAGGTGATGGCCACACATATATGGCCCCAGCCCCACTGTATCTGTGGGGAATACAACAGTGGACTAATGGCAGCAATGACCATGTGATATACTCACAGCCCACTACAGAAGAACCACCAACAGCATGACATATGTGCAAAGCTTGGTATGTAGATGGGGGACAGAGGCTGGAACACAGGCCCATATGTGGAACACTGTTGTCATACGCTAAGAAAGGTGCTGGTGTTACAGGATAGTCTGAAACATACCCTTAGTCAGGGAATTGAGGTTAGAAATAGACATGGATGTAGCCATGTACTGATTGTACACAACACACACACTGGCAGTGTAATATCTGACACAGGACCTGTGTGGTGGACGGACAACATATGATAGGCATACCTCTGTCCAGCAAGAGGTTAGGCCCACAGTAGTGAGCTATGCAGACAGACTGCATTCCAAGGTGCACTAGTATGTACACACACACACACCCTGTGACACCAGTAATATGCAACGCATTACACAGCTCTACCCATAGTCTGTCTGTAGTTCCTGATCCTCCTACAAATATGTGTCCACTCTGAGTGTGCAGGTTCTCCTATAAGAGGTATTGCTACCTGCTGCCTGTATCGCTGATGCCCACACACAGGACAGATGTCCATTACTCAGGAAATGTAAAGGAACCATGCCCACATGCTGTAGGGATTTATAGTAGGTGGTTGCCATGACAGTGGTAATTCAATGTAGTACATGTGTAATTATATATATATATATATATATATATATATATATATATAGATATATATATATATATATATATATATATATATATATATATATATATATATATACATATGGCGATCTGGATAAGTATATCTACATATATTTCCACCATATGTCCTGGACATGGAGTGTAGCTGCACACCAGCCCCTGCAGTCCCAAAGTCGTAGTGCAGGGGGATGACAGGTATGCATAGCAGGTATATTACTAGACTGTTGCTACTGTCATTGGGATTGTCTTCACAGACATGGTGTGTTTGGATGCTGGCATCTGCTTATAACATGTGTGCCACTGTCTACTGAAATGCCTAAGGAAATCATTGTAAGGTACCGCTGCTAGCATGTAATGCCTCTGTGGAGTGCAGCCGAGATATTGGCCACTATATGTGGAACTTTGGACACACCCTGTACAGCCTAGAGGTATACACATAATCCCTTAGTGCACCACATGTGTACCAGGCCTGACAATATGGATGTAGACAGCCATGTAGATGGGTATAACACATATCGACTGGTATACATTTGGCATGGTCTTCACCATCTACAGACTGCAATCCTCACACTACCTTCTGCATTCCACAGATTGATGCACTGTGGCTAGCACATGAGACCAAAGGCACAGCACTGCCCAGTCTGCAGATGACACTGCAGATGGGGATTCCTCATATACATGGAACTGACATGTCAGGTACTGTGACATGTACGACAGGCATATCCAGACAAACACTGTTAAACCAACATTACTCCAAATGCAGTATAGCAGCACTTAAAATCTGTAGTCAGGTTAGGCACATCCCCCTCCTGTTTGTTGCCCTCTTTCCACAGTGTATGTTGTTAGAGGTAAATCAGTCCAAAATGGACTCCTGCAAGTAAGGCATCTGCAAGGTCCCAAAATACAAACATGAACCAAAAAATTACCAGTGCTTTGTGAATTGCAGCTCACATTGGGTTATATATTTGGTCACCTGTCAGTCTTCAGCTTTCTATGTGGGCCAAATGTCTAGAGCACTTAAATATAGGATTTCAGAACATATCAGTGAAATCAAAAATAAGAAAAATACAAACGCTCTATACAAACATACTGAAGTCCACCAAACATCCTCTTTTCATTTTATAATTATTGACAAAATTGTGGGTATGAAATACAACACATCTGGATGGCATGAGTTACTGAATGCCAAAGAGAGAAAATGGATCATCAAACTGGGAGGGCTTTTTGCCCCAGGATTAAATTATAGGTTCATAGGTTCATAGGTTCATACTAGGCTATCTGCCCGAGGGCATTTACAAGCCTAGCCCATAGTTTTTAGGCTTTACGCCACCCCTTTAGTATGGGGAACTATACCCATTATTTTGCTGTGCCTCTGTTGAGCAGTGACACTGAGGTAATATATCTGCGATCTCCCATCCATTGGTCAAGATTGAACAAGGCAGCGGGTGCTCTGCCCTCACATATACCGGGATTTTATTCCACAGCATAGGAGTCTTTGGGTGATGAATCTATCCCTCCAGTCCAGCCTATTAATAAGTCGAGGTTTAAGTAAGTCTCTCCCCTGTGGCTCTGACGGATCTAGATTTTTGAGGTGAAGCATATTCATCAAATCTGGATCTGTATTGCCTATGGTGTATGTTAAGGCAAAGGTCACCCTGAGCAAATGTGTTTACCTGAATAGAGCTGGAGTTCTTTCAGTCGGGCAGCATAGGACAGATGTTTGAGACCCTTTATCCTTTGGTGGTGAGGAACTTGGCCTCCAGCTGCTGCAAGTAAGTGTCGGGTCAGATACATTAATGGGGCATTGTACTCAATCATTGGTCTGATGAGTGATGAGTATAGGGAGACTATGACCTCCCTTGATCTAGATGAGAATCCCTTCATGATGATAAGGTGGGCAATGAGAAGTCTTCCCAACTACTTTAGCTACATGGGTGTCGAATGACAGACTACTATCAACCTGGGTCCCCAGGTCCCTGATAACTTCTTCTATGCTCAGTGGATTGGCATTTAACTTAGCCATGGCTCTGGCACCAGTTATCCGCTTCTGTGAGACCCTTCTGAAGGATATCTGGCAGTCATCTGCAACTGTCAGCCAAAACCCTCCCTCCTGTGTTTGCTTGTACTTTAAAAAAGAAAATGCTAAACAAGAGTGGGGCCAGGACTGAGCCCTGTGGTACACCACACTGTGACAGCTTTTGAGTCTGACATGGCGCCAGCAACTCTGACCCTGTGGGTTCTGTCACTCAGCCAGTTTGCAACCCCATCTTGTGATGTAATGGTTAACATTTAAGCTGATGAGTTTTTCAATGATACCCGGTATTGGGTAGTCTGGCCCGAGTCTTATCTAGGGAGGCTGGACTGCCTTTCCCTCATCCTCATCAATGGCTTTGGTGACTGTTTCAAAAGTTCACCAAGTTTAGAAGGCATGATCTGCCTTGACAAAAGCAAAACTGGGATGGATCCAAAGTCTGCAAATTCCCTATGTCTTTATTTATGAGGTCCATTATGATCTGGAGGCACCCTTTGTGAAAGTTTGGACAGGGACAGTTGTTGCCGCCACCCTGGCAACGTATCCAGAGGTAAGACTATGATTAAACAGCTGTCCTAGCTGTGGGTTTAATTGGTCCCATGGCTGTTGTTTGTTTTGGAGAGGAGAGAGCAGTTCTTGAAGTTGGAGATGTTTTTGGGCAATTGGGGGCTTGGTATAGATATCTCTCCTGGGGGGGGGGAGAAAGTTTGCACGAAACCTGTCAGCCAGTATGTTGGCAATGTCTGTAGGATCAGTAATCTTCACATCATTTTGAACTAGTTCGAGTCAGCTTGAAGTTCTTTACTGTGGTCTTTTATTTCAGGTGGGGGGGGGATGAGACTCCAGCTAGAGAGATTTGTTGTGATCTGATCTCACCCCAGTGAGTATACTTCGGTGTTGAACATTGTTGTGCTCCATGTGTCGGATGATGAGATCAAGTATGTTTTGACTAGTGTTTCATTTGGAGTTTGAGTTTATGAAGGAACTTTTTTTTTGGGGGTGGGTGGGCTTGCTTAGTGTCCTCCCAGTATATATTAGGGTAATTGAAGTCACCTAATATGATGGTGTGTGAGGTTCTGAGTTGTGAGAGGGTGGCCTAACACATGCTACATTTTGCAGAGCAGTCTTGAGTATGTGTCTTTGATGAATAATTTCTTCTTCCTTATTGTTGTCCGATGAACCGGATAATAGATGATAAGAGGTAATACCCGATAGTGTGGGGTGCTGCAGGGCCTTGAACCAGGTTTCTGTCACTGCACAGACATCGATTGTCTATGGGGGAGGGGCCTCGAAGGGCCTTTGATTGGGGAACTCTGGCTCTGGCATTGAGCAGCATTTAGTTTTTTTTTTTTTTTTTTGTTCTAGGGTGGTAGACGTTGATTTGAGCTTTTGCCTAAAAGGCACATGGGGGTGGCAAGAGCCTTTTGAATGACACCCAAAGTTTAAGCCAATTGTTAAAGCTGATCATCTTATTCATGTCTCTTTTCATGTAGTCAAGGAGAGTCGTCTCAGGTCGTTTACACCTTGGCGTTATGTGGCGGATTCTAGCACTACCAGGCAGCTTACTGTACTCTCCTCCTTCAGAGTCTGGTGAGCGGACGCTGCGGTGTCGATCATGGTCACCTGGTGTCTGTGTTTGTGTTTGTTGTGACTGCCAGGAGCTGTGACTGGCTGTTGACTGTGTTGTGGATGTTGCAGGTGTGAGGTTTTGGTGTCTGTTGGGTGGTGGTTTTTTTTGGTGGCCTGCTGTCTGCTGGTTTGGTAGATTTTTGATCAGAGCCATGTGTTGTTGTTGTGTTGTTGTGTGTGTGTGATGGATGGTTGGGATGTGGTGGATGGTGAGTGGGGCCTATGGTGTGCGTGGTAACCCCTCTCTCCTATGCTGGTCTTGCCAGTCCTATGTTGAGAGAGCCAGCCCGAATTGTACGTCCTCGTGCATGCACGCAGTTGTTTTTGTGTTGGAGAGAGGAGAGAGAGGTCTGTGTACATAGGCAATTGTAACAACATTGCTCAATATTTCAGTTCACCAGCTGGAAAGGAGAGGACACTAGCAACTGATCCTCTGGGTGACCGAGATGATCTTTTTAGGTATTAGAGATTAACACCTCTAATTGGTTTATTGGCTTGTGACAGTATATAAATGTGTGATATTTTATTGTATCTTTACACTGATGAAGGCTTAGTGCATTTTAAGCCAAAACCGGTTTGTAATTTTTGCATATTGATGTCTTGACTCAAGTGAATTAATATATAGTTTTATGGTTTCCACTATCTGTTGGTTAGAGGTAAATCCCCAATCTAGCTGGGATGCAGTTTGCCAAACATCAAATCTAGTTCCTGCTCACAGTGACTGCAAAGGCCCAACACCACTATGATGTTCCTAGGTATTGGAGTGTGTTTTCATGCAATTGGCTATGGGATTGTTACAACAGCTATTCCACATGCAATCAGCTAGGGGAGGGCTGCAATTCATGCAGAGGCCATCAGCTGATCATGAGCATCATGCAATATACACATGCTGCTGCCTAAGCAAGGCAGGTGTGGGTCTCCACAACATCCACCAGAGAGGGAGTGGGAGAGGCAGACAGAGGCAGATACATGTCAGAGAGGGGTGGGAGGGTAAAACTGAAGCATGTTTGTTTCACACACCTACCAGCACAGGGTATTAACCCCCCCGACAACTATGTAGTGCTATCATAGTTTGATGCAGTTATTGGATGCACCACATGGGTTACCTGATGTGGAGCACTCAGAACATATATGTCAGGGTGAGTGACATCTGCAACAGGGATACGGTAGATATATAGTAGGTGTTGTACACATGCCTGTCTGCATGAACAGGTGCCATAATCAACACAAGCACACTCACACAGGGACACACACACATTGACACACTTGGCAGGGCCAGGAGTGCAACTCATCAGTAGTGGGATTGCCACAACACATCAATGTGCAGGTATCACATGCACCACACGGGTCATACGTTGGCCGTATGGGCAAAGAGTATGAGAAGATGTCAGCCATCAGACAGCATGCTTCAGTATGCCCTGGGGGATTGTAGTGAGTGTGGATGTGGACATATAACACACACACATGAACACACAGGGTTCAGTTCTGACATGTGTGGGTGCACATCTACATGGATGTGTGGTGATCAACTGTGCCAGCAGGCTGTACAAGGGTAGGAAATGGGTATACCATAGCATCAGGCCACATTACAATGGTCTGCATTGTGGCTCAGGCCTGTAGTTACTGCATGTGCCCACACATGTGGGTATTGCATCCCCCATCCAGTCAGCTGAGTGGCTATTGTGTGTGGCCAATGCTGTACACCACATGCCATGTATGTATTCCTTAGTCCATGACATGGATAGTGTCTGGGATGTGCACACCTCCCAAATGCATGTACAGTGACATGTGGAACTGTACCTGGGGTGTCTGACCCATGTTGTGAATGCAGATCATCATCAGATGTGTCAGTCTTGCCCACTTGTGGCAGGAACTGGTAATGGGCAGCATGTTTACCCTTCACCTGCATTGATAGCATGCAGACAGCATTCCTTGATGTCAGTGCCATCTGTCCATACAGGGCATGTAGTCAGGCATGGTATGTCCATTGTGAGTCACATGTGAAGGCACCACAGGTGGTGCAAGTGTCCATTGGGGGACATGGTGGAGGTGCACTGCCTGCATGTACATGCATATTGGACAGATGGACAGGGTGACATGCCCTCAGTAGCCCACTGCTATCACTGCATAGTTACTATCAGTGGCCAATATGCAGTGTACTAACCACATATTGGCTGTTGCCTAGGCATGTGTGTGCGTATGGCACATGGGTTGAGTGTGTGCTCTGGGTAATAGTGGGGTTGCTAATTTGGATTGGCTGGCCTTGATGTCACATGTATGGGTATGGCTTTGCACCCCAGCCTCCCAGCTAATTTACATCTGTTATCCCTGTATGGTTGACATTGTGATATATATAGTAGAGCCACCATAAAAGTAATGAGCAAAAACCACCCCTCCACACTGGCCACATGCTCAACTCTACACAGGATATGAATTACACACACATACACACCTGTCATCTCTGGGAGTTGAACCCCTACCTAACTAGTCTTTTACACTACAGCACTATGCAGCTATAGTACACGCCAACGACATTACTGGAGTACTTGTTCCCCAAAGGTGTATTTCACAGTGACTGACATCAGCAGGATTACCAAAGTAGGGCATTTCAACTGTACTGCAAGTGACTAGCCTAAAATGCATTGTTCCCTACACAGACAGAGAGACATACGCAAAACATCCACAACTGTCTTGTGTGGGCATAGAACCCCTGACCAAGGACTATATCACACTACAGCATGGAGCTGTTATACGGCACACTACTGGGTACATTAGAGACATTCTCCCCCAAAGGTGTATTTCACACTCAATGACATCAGAAGGTTTACTAAAGTAGGGCTTTTCACCTGTACTGCAAGTGACTAGCCTAAAATGCATTGCTCCCTGCACAGACAGAGAGACACACACAAAGCATCCAGAACTGTCATGTGTGGCATAGAACCCCTGGACCAAGGCTTATACCACACGACAGCATTGAGCAGTTATAGGTTGCACCAAAAAGACTACAGGAAACTTACTCCCCAAAGTTGCATTTCACAATGAATGACTTCAGCAGGATTGGCAAAGTAGGGCGTTTGAATTGTATTGCAAGTGAGTAGCCTATGATGCATTGCTGTATACACAGACATTGAAACATGTGCAAAACATCCAGAATTTCCATGGGTGGTGATGGAACCCTACCACAGTTCTAAATCACACTACAGCAGTACACAGTTACAGGATGCACCACAGACATTACTGAACTATGACTTTCCCAAAGATGTATTTCTAGGTGAGTGACATCAGCAGCCTTGCCAACATTGGGTATATGAATTCTAAGGAGTGTGTATGACCTAAAAAGCATTGTTCATCACTCAGTCATAAACAGAGACACAGGGATTCACACACACACACACACACACACACACACACACACACACACACACACACACACACACACACACACACACAATTGCCAAGTCTGAGGTTTGAGCACCTACCTAATTACTTTGTCACACTACAGCAGTACACAGTTACAGGACATGCTATAGAAATTACTGGACTATGATTTCCCCAGAGGTGTATTTCTAGGTGTGTGATCTCAGCAGCCTTGCCCAAAGTTGGTATATGAATTGTACAGGGTGTGAGTGGCCTAAAAAGCATTGCTCTCTACTCAGTCAGACACACACAAGCACGCAGTTGCCAGGTCTGGGGTTAGAACACCTACCCAACTGCTTTCGCACACTACAGCAGCGCACAATTACAGGACATGCTATGATTTCCCCAGAGGTGCATTTCTAGGTGAGTGACATGAGCAGCCTTGCCAAAGTTGGGTATATGTATTGTACAGGGTGTGAGCGGCCTAAAAAGCATTGCTCTCTACTCAATCAGACACACACACAAGCACACAGTTTCCAAGTCTGGGCTTAGAACACCTACCTAACTACTTTATCACACTACAGCAGTTACAAGTCACCCTACGGAAATTTCTGGCCTACAATTTCCCCAGAGGTGTATTTCTAGGTGAGTGATATCAGCAGCCTTGCCAAAGTTGTGTATATGAACTGTGCGGAGTGTGAGTAGCTTAAAAAGCATTTCTCTCTACACAGTCAGAGACCGAGAGACACACACACAAACACGCACTCACTCAGTTGCCAAGTCTGGGGTTAGGACTACTACCCAGCTAGTTTATCACTACAGCAATACACAGTTATGGCATGCGCCATGGGGATTACTGAGCTACAACTCTCCCAAAGGTGTATTTCACATAGGATGACCTCAGCAGGCTTGTCATGATACTGCTGTGGGGAGGGCAGTGTGTGCATGGGCCATAACCCATTCATGTAGGGGTTTACATGCTGCATGCAGGCACACTCGGGGTCATATGCCACAGGTACGTGTATACAGCTACTATGTGACTACTTCCTTGTACAGTCATGTTGCACAGTTGGCACGTGCAACACGCCATCATGATGACAGATACTGGTGGCTAGTATCTGCAGTGAATGACATCTGCATCTCATGTGTTTGGTGCCCTTTGGCTGTGTGCTGAGTGGGACAGTCCCAGATGGCTCCTTGTCACAGTCACCTTCTTCAACACATCTATGTCCATCTACCTTTGGCTTATTATAGTGTGTTGTCCTTACGTATATGTCTGTATTCCTATCGACTGTGTGTGCAAGGCAGGAGTGGTGCATACTGACATGTGTCTGCACTAAGAACTGCAAGTGCCAGATATATCTGGTCCACTGGTGTTTGTTGACATGGCTGTCATGTGTTTAAGTGTGTGAGCATGCCCAGTATGGCCTTTCAGTATGTTGTTGACTGACATTGCCTTCATTCCTCTAAGTGTGTGAGCATGCCCAGTATAGCCATCTATATTGCATGCGTGGATTTAGTCCAGGTAGTTTGTACTGTGGTGCTGACCTTTGTGTTGTACACCAACAGGTAGCATGCTGTGTCTGCAGGATATACATTGGTCACTTGCCATTGACTGTTGCTACTTTTCTGCATAGCAGGGGGGAAACACCTGACTATTTCTACACAGGGGTGGGGGGGCAAACCTGACTGTTACTATAAGTGTACATAGGATGGTAGGGCACACCTTACACTTTTACACATTTGCTAGGACTGTACTGGTATGTCGGGTACACCATTTCAGTCTGTAGTCCTATATATCATGCTGGCTAGAGGCATATCAGTGTACTACAGATCTTAGCTTTCACTACCTACATATTAGTTCCTGACTTCCTAGCCTTCACAACTTACATCCAACTGGCTGGCTTGCTGTTGTCTATCTGTGTAGGCCTGGGGTAGTGGTTACCCATGAGGCTCATTAGGAGGCCATAGTACAGCATTTGTTTGTGTTTGTCTACATCTATCCTGCTGGCTGTGACTGTTGTTGAGTATGTGCCCCCCCAACTGGCATGTGTGAGTCACTTACCTTGTGGCTGTCCCAGTATTGAGGGTGGTGCTGCAGGGTTGCCTATGTTGGATGCACATAGTACACTCCCTATACATGGTTGAGCACAGGTAGTGTCATGTTTGACATCACTTTTACTGTATGTGCGAGTCGGAGAGAGGTGTCATTCCCTGGGTCCCTACTGTGTCAGTGCATGTGCTATGTGTTGCCTCTTTGTCAAGGCCAGGGCATACTGGGCGTGCCTCCTTCTGCCTACTGGGGCAGGCTCAGGTTGATCCTCCTCCAAGTCACTCTGCACCTGTGCAGGCCTTGGCACTGGTGAGAGTTTGTGTGGCCCTGCCCCATGCTGTTCCTGCTGCAGCTGTTTCCGCAGGATCATATTGTGTAGCATGGCACATACGAGGACAATTTGGGTACATGTAGTTGGTGAATACTGCAAGGCTCGACTGGATGTGTCCAGGCACCGGAACCATGATATGAGCATCCCAAACACATGCTCTATTATGATTCATGTTTGTGCATGTGCCTAATTATGGAGTTCTTGTTCCTGTGTGTGTGCATTTCTGATGGGTGTCATCAGCGATGGCTCCAGTGTGTATCCAGCATCCCCCACTAAATGACCGTGTGGGATGTCCCCATTGGCAAATGTCTGGTACAGCTGTGTCAGATGCCAGATGTGGGAATAGTGGTAGCTTCCAGGGCAGCCAGCACACACATTCATTTTTATGCCTTGGGCATCGCACATGACCTGGCAGTTGATGGAGGGGAAGCCCTTGTGGTTGATGTAGACCCTACCCTGCTCACCTGGTGGTGCTTTAATGCATATGTGCATGCAGTCTATTGCACCCACTACCTCAGGGTATTCTGCTATTTGGTGGAAGAGACGCATATTGCTGGCCAACATCTCATGGGTGATGGGGAAATATACTTGCTCACCAACATGTGCTGACATGGCATCCAGGAACTGGTGGAGTACCCTGGATACTGATGCCTGTGAAATCCACATCATATCCCCAGTTGGCCTTTGGAAGGTACCTGTAGCCAGTATTCTTAGGCCTACACATACCTTGGTATCCACTGGGATGGGCTCCCCTCTGTTAGTTCTGTGTGTCAGGCATGAACTGCACAGCTCAACAATTTGGGGGACAGGAGGTCCCTGTCCACCCTATAGCACTCCACTGTCTCCAGCTCATGTAGCCCTTGGTAGGTTACCCTGGGTCTGTACACTCTTCTCCGTCTCCTCACTGTGGGGTGCTCAGCAGCATTCACATCCTCACCATTCTCAGCCTCTTGCACATGCTGGTTTATGATAGCAAAGGCAGCCACTAACATTTTTTCTCTTGCTTTCGTTTTGTAAAATTTCCCCGTCTGTATACACTGGTGGTGCAGAGTTTTTTGAAAAACAAGGGGGAAAAGTGTTTGCATAGTTTATAGTGGTGTGCTGGGCTGATCTGGTCTACTACCTGTGTAATTGGCTGATTCTGATACATTTCACCTGTCAGCTAAGCTAGTTCTCCTTGATTACCTTTCTACTGTTATTTTCCCTTCCCATTGTCTCCCTGTTTAAGCTTGTGTGTATGCCGCACAAACTGAGTGCTCAAATGTGCACAGAGCTGCTATTTCCTGGTTTAACTTCTTTTTTCTTCCTGTAAAACCCAGTGCACGGTGCGCACACCCACTTACTCTTTGTAAAGAGTGCTAGGCAGGTTTAGACACACCCCTAGCTTAGCTGTGCTAAGCTAGGAGCAATCCCAAGCCACAGGACTCCAGTCCACTTACAGTATGCATGACAAACACACCCCCATGATGTCACCTATATCCTAGTCTTGCACCCAGCTATTTATACTCTTACATTCTTGGGACCTGCCTCACACCCTGGGAAAATTTGGGATTCACTAACCTTTCCCTCATTTGCATAGGATTCCCTGCTAATGCATAGTTACATGTCCCACACTGAGCCTCCCCCCTTAGCACCGATTACTCACTGGCTAGGTTGTCTTCTCCCGGCCATTGACTTGCTTGGCTGAATACTGATTTTAGTTAGAATGGTTATTTTAGGTTTATTTTATTATTTTCCCCCTGATCCTGTTTGCACGCCACTGCCCTATGCTTAAACACGAGAGATCGGTGAAAAAAAAAAATAAAAGTTGTTTATTTTTTTTTAAACAGTTTACAATGCCATTGGCCATCTACTTGGCCATTGGCATGCTTCCTCAATGATATGCAGCATTTATATGGAGCTGTCATAGCTCCGTTTCGTAGATTGCAGAAATGTACTCAATTGCTAACCGAGTACATTTCTGCACACTGCACTCGTCCTGCACGGACAGCTGTCAGCTTCCTGGATCACATATCACCCTCATGTGCATGGTTTTCACCAGCAAATGAGGGTAATTTGCATACAGGAGCTCAGTCCATGCAGGATTAGTCTAAGAGCGCACGTGCACACCCTGGGAGCTCATTCCTGGATCGCACATTGGCCATATTGATGAAAATAGCTCTTAGACTAATCCTGCACATTCTACAGGGCTTTGTAAATCTGGGGGTATGTTATTTATTGTAGCTGCCAGCTGTGTGAACACCCTGATGTACAGGTATTATTTCTGGGCTGGCAGCACTTTTGATATACAAAAATTTACTATTAGGCAAGAAATCATTATGATTTAATGACAGATAATACAAGCAGAAAATAAGATGGTATAAAATAATATTTTCAATAGGGATGAGATGGTTTTAAACTTTATTTCAATAAGGCAACCAGTCAATGAATTTAAAACATGTTCATATCCTACCTCCAGCTGCTCTGGAACCTAAGCATTTTGCAAGATTTATAACTGTTTTACAATTCTGCAAAAAAGGTTACATCTCAAATTATGTGCTACAGAGACTACATTTTTAGCATCACAGTATAGCTTAAAATGGGAAAGTATAGATATCTTAATTATATTTATTCTGTATTTTCCAAATATTTGAGTTAATCAAAAGCAAAAACTGCAGTTTCTTGTGTAATGAAACCCTTTTTTTACTGGATTTTCTTAAAACACTGATACCACCCACATAAATACATACATACTTTTATCACCTGCTCTGGCATATACCTTGTAAATTCTTTATCAATGTTCTTTGCTCAGGTGAACAAGCTTTATGTAAAACTGAAGGCATCAGAGTTATCTCTCCACAATGACTGTACCATCACTGATAAATCCATACTTTCTCTTTCCCAATCACCCATGTTGAATTACAAATGGACACATAAGCAGAAAAGCGCTTATTGCTTAATGTTGTGGCTATGAATTAAAACCTTAGTCAGAGGGAGGATTGTATTTTTGAGCTCTTGTTATCCTCCCTGCTGTTACTGTTGAAAAATACAGAGTGAAGATCAAAGACTATTTTCTTTGTAATTATTATCCAGGAAGTTGATTGTCAATGCTACTTTGAGTGGACTGACCATTATCACTATATAATCTTTAAAGGCTGATAAAACTATATGCGTAGTTCTTCTCTGATGAAACATTTGAACAGGAATCTGTTTTCTTACATTTTTTAATGGGGCATGCTATATATCAGTTTCAATGGCAAATTTCCATACTGTTGTCGCTTCATTACACTTTCTTCCAAACTGTCATATTGTTCTACAATTCAGGATCCAAGCTCTGAGATTAATGTTTATTATTTGCTAGGTAAATTGAATTTCGGGTGCGTAATGAATGAACAATGTTCAATTCTTTTCTTCATTAAAGCAGAGGAAACAAAATCATCCTGCAAGTAATTATTTCCTTTATATGTATCATGTAATTATGACTATGCTTTCCTGAGATTATCATCTTGTCAGTATAACATAAAACATTTATGATGATGGATTTAAAGTCCCTTGCTCCTATGTAATGGCCTAGAGCAAAAGATCTCTAGCTGCTTTTTGTCCCATACAATACACCATCAGACAAATGTATTAGTTGTAATAACCATCTTGGTGAAGTGTACTGAAGAATCCTTTCCTTCAACATATTTAGAAAAGTCATAAAAATATAAGCTGTTGAGTCTTCCATTGAATTTTCTTTCTTTCCATTCAGGTAGTGCTTGATTTTACTATATGAGAAAAATAATTTGTTTTTCAATATCTTGGATCCTTGTAGCTGCTATTTCTAGACTGATATCAATAGCATTCAGCCTTGTTTGACACAGATGCTATTCCTTTTTTTTTACTTTTCATACTGTGAGAATGAAGAAAGATGTATCAGTCATACTGATTCTGCTATATCTTGGACTGTGGCCATTAGCTGTGTACATTCATTTACTTGTTTAAACTGTTCGTGTCTTGTATTGGGGTGGACATCAACAGCTTTTTGATGCAAGAGCTTTCATTGATTTAGTTACTGGAAAATAATTTGGAGAGGGAAAAGTCTGATATTTTTTCCAAATAAAACATAATTTGTTTTACTTCAGTCACTTAGCAATTTTCTTTTCTTAAAGAGCATAATTGCTCAGAAAGAAAGAAATATAGAATATTTTTGTGAAGAGCTTCCATTATGACACTGTAAATATAAGCACACATGCTTTACTCCTTGTCTCTAAAAAACAAAAACTCCACCTGATGAGAACCAGTGAAAAGATAAAGGCCGGGATTCAGTAATCCTCTGTGTAAGACTAAATAAGTCTTACACGGAAACTGCAGCCTAAGAGTATGACATCAGTGCATCATGCATATTCATGAGGGCGTGCTGACTCAACTCTAAGGCTAACACGGAGCGTGCATGAGTGCAGGGGGCGTGTCAGACTGCCGAGCAGTCCAAATATCCACGCCCCTGCAAGGGCTTAAATCTGCAAATGTCACCAGACATGAGCAAGCCCGCTCAAATGTATATATCCCCAACACTACACTCCCCCACATTCTAAACCCCTGTACAAATATAATAAAATGTAAAACCTTTTTTTTTTTTTTATTATTCCCGATATAGCTGCCTGTATATGTGCATGTGTGCGTGGGTTTGCCCATTGCTTAGCTACAGTTAGCAGTTTATACATCGAAGAGGATAATAAACCACTTATATGTAAATTAAGTCAAATAGCAATAGTGTAGTGGTAGAGCCTTTGCACGAAAAGGAGGTATTCCCGGTTCAAGACGCACCACTCCCCTTTCCATTTTCTGTAGGAAGTCTGTGCATAGGTTCATAGGTTAGTACTAGGCTATCGGCCCTAAGGCCTATGCAAGCCTAGCCATAACAATTCCCTGGAAATTTCTTCCCACAATATTTACTTCTCTAGGCCTCTGTCTAGCAGGGTGACTGACATGATCCCCGGGGTGAATTTCCTATCTCCCATCCAATCATCAAGGTTCCTTTTGAAGAGGGCCAATGAGGCGCTCTGCTTGATATGTATGGGCAGTCTATTCCAGGGTATGGGGAGTCTCTGGGTCAGGAACCTATCCCTCCAGCATGTTTTGTTCATTGTGATGATAAGGTTTAGATCCCTGGCGCGTGTGGCTCTGAGGGATTGGGATTTCTTTAAGTGGAGCATGTCCAACAGCTCAGGGTTTGACATGGCCTGACATTTACCTTTTAAATTTTAGTAAAATGCATTGAAATGGCCTATGCAGTAGTGAACGATATTTTAAATATATATAAGAAGGTGAAATGGTCGTGCATACTAATGAATGCATAAGTAATGTATCTTAAGCAATGTGAAGCACTGCTAAGCAACGTTTACCAGTATTAAGCACATTTAAGAATAATTGCCCATAGCTAAGCACTGCTTTAACTAGCACAATGGCTTTGCGTGGAGCTGCACATCGCGCCAACTAATGCAAACAAAACATGTTTGCGCGAAGCTGCACACCACACTAACTAGCGCAATGTCGGGCAACGTCGGGCAGCGTCGAGCAACGTAGAGCAACGTAGAGCAACATTGGGCAAAGTTGAGCAAAGTCGGCTAAACACAGCCACACCTCCTAGCCGGTCTGGCCAGTAGTAAAATAAAAAGCAATGAAAGGCCTTGAACCCAGGATATGGTACACCATAATCACAGTACCAAACCACTAAGCCATAACAGCTTTTCATATGGATTCACTTCCAACACACTCATACATATCAATGGAAGTTTACCCATTGCTAAGCAGGTCTGCTTTTAGCTGAGATTTTTCAAAACCTGCCAATCACAAATAAGTGTGGGAAATGAGCCATATTTAAGCTACATAGGTGGGAATAATTGCCATAACTGGTTATAGCTCCCATCCGCAGACAGTATGGCTGGTGTTGGAGAGGGCTCTCATTTTTAAGCGCAACGGTGGGGCATTGAGGAGTCAAAAGTAATGGTTTGGCTCCTCATCCATCATCATTATGCAAGACTCCTGCAGGACCAATTTCAAGGCACTGAGTACAAAGCGGAATCCTGGAACCATCTAGCACATGATCTCACCAGTGCCACAGGCATCCCTTGGACTGGTGAGAAGGTCAGACACCACTACTCAGACCTGAAGAGACGCAAGGAGGACCGACTGAACCAGTGGATACAGGAGGCCTGTGAAAGTGAAAATGCCCCACTACTGAGTATGTAGCCATGGAATGGAGTATGTAAGAATTGCTATTGTAGTCTATATTATGGATAGTTATGTCTCAATATCCCTTCATTCACTTCACAGCTGCAGGTGTCCATGCTGCGAATCAGCAAGCCTATGCAGATAGGCTGCTAAGGCTGCACCACCAGGCAGGTTAGTAATTATTCTGCATGTATTGTTATATAAAATAAGTGAGAGAGACTGAAAAAGAGTGTTGCAACCCATTAATAAAGGTATAATACATATTGAATAAGTCTTCTGCATGCACTGTAATATCAAATAAATGAGAGAGCCTCCAGAAAAGTGTGCAATGTAATTAATAAAGGTATAATTCCTGGAGTGTGTCCGTGTCACTTAGTTCGAAATGTTGTTGTACTCTTGCATTATATAAATAGTACTGTTGTATTTAGCGCTGTCAACCCACACTTGGGCAGGCCCATATAAAGTGGATGAAGTGAGTGCCAGTACCTGTGAAGCATATATACAATCCTCAACTGTTGGTTAATGGCTGGCATGTATAGGTAAATCTGGCACACGAGTAGCTTGTTAATGTGTTCTCCAGAAATGTCAGTGTGCTGCTAGAAATGTAGGGGGCTGTAGAAATATAACAGATAATGTCACCTGAACACATCCAGATATGTAGATATATAAATATAAGTAAAATATATAAATACATAGCAGTAACATCTGCATCCTGGACAGTTTGTATGTAAGATGCAGATCAGGTACATAAGGAACTAAAAAACCCATTTCGCAACTTAATGGACTTTGCCTAGTGTAATAATACATGTAGGGGATATATACCTGCAGTCAATAGGAATGTAGTGTAAACTATAAGTACATATAAGATGTTAATGGAGGTATCTTTTACACCCTACTGTATGTGCATAAGCAATGCAATTCCACACCTCAATGGGTATGTCTAATCTCAAAACATTTGTTGGGACATATGTCCTATTGGTTTATAAATATCTGCATTTACTTTGATGCATGTGCACTGTTCAAACACCACACTCTTGGTGGCCTGTTGCCACCAATCAATCCTGCATGTTGTTGGAATGTCCACTGTTGTTCTATATATGCATGTGTTATGCTTGCTGTTCAACTGTTGGAACTCTGGTGTGTTCGGTTAATGGGAATATTACTGCATGCTGTTACAACTAATTTGGAATGCTGTTGGCTGTTACCAACCCATATCTTCATTAAATCCTCCTAAGCATAGAACGTATGGGTAGGCCGGTCCCAGCAGACCCACCTGTCCCACCTCAGCTGGTGATGGTACCCGGCACCAGCAGGTCCGGTGCCCAGCCTGGGACCTCCTCCTCCGTCGGCTCTGTGCCACCTTCGGGTGGAAGCGCTGCAGGGGATGGGGCTCATCCCCCCTGTGCAAGTGTGGCTGGACGAGGGCCACCTATCACCCTCCGAACGGTCCGGGCTGTGGTGCATAGGGAGATCTAGCGTTCAATCGCTGATCCTCTACAGCAGCTCGAGGCAAGAGTGGCGCGACTCATGGGTGAGCCTGCCCCTCCTATACAGCCGCCAGACAATCCACCCTCTGGGCTGTGAAGGTGCAGCAGTGATTGCCCCTGGGTGGGGATCTCAGTTCCACTGTTGCCATCTGTGGGCTCATGGGCTTGCGATTTCCAAATATCCTTCCCTGTCAATGGTGTTCATCCACCCCATGTGTCATACTCCGCTCCTGTATGCGTCTTGTTTGTCTTGTCTATTTACCTCCCCAACCTACCTCCCCAAATATACCTACTTCCCCTAACCCACATTCCACTCTAACCTGAAAAAAAATGGGCAATCTGCTCCCACAAAAAAATTACACCCCATACATAGCTGCCCATTTTGCACACATGTACACTGGACACATAAACTGAAATTTAATTGACAGTGCAACATACTTTGTTGTCCTCAGCCCTCTCTCAGTGGTGGAAGGTTTCAAATTTCCCTCCAAATTTCTAGTATAAGCACAGCTGTTGCTGTTAAAGAAATGGGCAACTATGGACCTTCCCTACACCCGTCCTGCACATCCCTAGCTGTTTTCCTGACTGTCTTTCCCTCTTTGTGCCCCTTTTGCACCACTGTCCTATCTCCCCATTTTCTTTTCTTTCAAAGAAATGAGCGTGGGGGTTAGCGGGAGTAAGCACTTTTAAGCAGTAGTTAGCAGGTTTGCGCGAGAGTGCGCTTGTGTGTGCTTAGCTAAGTATTTCTAAGCTTCATGCAAACCCGCTTACAACTGCTTAAAAGTGCCTTTGTCACCCTGCATGTGAGGGCCCTTGTTCTGCTCAGCAGCAAAAGTAAACACCTCTGTCAGTCTCGAACTCCGGACACAATAGACTGCATGAAGTACCACTAAGCCACAATACATATACAGCAGGTTGTTGCTGAAATATATATATCATGCATTAGAATGACTGAATGTAAAGGAAAGATAGGAATGCCATAGCACAAAACCTGTTCTGTGGAACTTTACCAGCAGTTGTTGTGGAATTGCATTACATGACTGTGATAACAGAACCAGACATTCTAGCAGTAAATAATGTTACAGCAGCACTTTACAACCCCCGCACAGTATCATAGCAGGACAATCCCCACCCAAATGTACAAAATACCTGTGTGTTCAAGGTCCAGCAAGGATGTAGGTAGGCATACTCAGTACTGGAATTGTCCAGTTTTCATGGGCATCCTGTGCTAATGTCAACAAAATAAAAAGCACAAACTGTGCAGAAGTGAGTACATTAATATTCACAGTATAGCAGTTCACAAACAGTTCATGTGCCAAATGAAAACATCTCAATAACTATGCATGTATAGCAGCTAATTGTATAATAAGAAAAAAAACAACATACTTCCATGTATCGTGTATTAGCAGTTGTAGGGGTGAGTACAATTCTACACTGACAACTGTGTACTGGAAGTGGCAACATTCAGGTCTGAGTACAACATTCAAATCACTGGCTACACACCTAGCATCAGATATAAGAAGTATACCAACCTTCTGACTTACACAACGGTGTCCACAGCAAACAAGCATGGTCCCCACTTTGGAAAGCTGAAAGGGCTATGCCTACCTGACTTAGCAAGTTATAGCACTGGGTTACTATGACAGTGAGTACTTCAAGTACCACACAGCAGGCTGCATGCAATTGCCAAATGGTGGCCACCAATTGGTGCAGAGGCCATCACATGCACATGTGCAGATACCTATAAAAGCAGGCTGTACTTGCTGTCCACACATGCAGTCATTTCATTGCAGGTATGGAGAGAGAGAGAGAGAGAGAGAGAGAGAGACACAGACAACAGCCACAGAAAAAAAGAAAAAAGATCTAAAAAATAAATATTGAAAAAAGAAGTAATATATTGAAAAAAGAAAAAAAAAAGAAATATATTGAAAAAAATATATATATTGAAAAAAAAATTAAGATAGAAAATAAAAAAAAATTTACAAAACACACGGAACAGACAAATACAAACACATACAAAGGAAAAGTATGTAACAGCAATGAATTTATTGGCATGTAGTAGATGTTTTTGAAGAGTACTCTATATAGTTTGAATCATCCATATGTGGCAGCAGTACATATCTATGCACAGATGCCCTGCATAACTACTGGCATGGAGAAATCAGTGTGTAGCTGTGTGCAGTGGGATATGACTGTGACATACGTAGTTCAGCATTAAATGTCAAACATCTGATCCATGTTATCTGTGCTCTGTACAGTAGTGTGTACAATGTCTGTTTAGGGGAGTAGCGCATACAGTTAAATAAACATGGATGTGACAGAGTAACAAATGCATGATAGTCATATTAATGTGTAGCTTAGCATTGACAACAGCTGTACCAGACTAGTATGATAATGTAGCATTTGCAGCTATATATACACCCTCTAATATTACTGTGTGCTCACATGTGACACCTGTTCATGTTGCAGCAAGGCCCAACAGGTCAGCCGTGAGGTACACAAACTTACAACAGTGTGGACCATGTGTGTGTATGGCACACACATATGGAAAGATCTGTCTGTGTCAGATATATTAGCATCTGTACATGTGCATAGAGCAAGGGACATACTGCAACTGTTTGTGAAGTTTGGACATATATATGTTGTTGAAGGTTGTTGGGTGCATATTTCTATGTAGGTTGTAGTGTGTGGCAAACAAGACAGCATACAGTGCTGGTATATGACATGTGGTGGTTAAAAGCTGTGGGTATGATTCATCAGGTTTGCAGTGTTGCAGCCAGTGAGGCCTGCTAAAGCTACATGGGCTGAGAACACCTTCAATGCATTCCGCACAACACTGTGCAATATTATGACATAACTGTATACCTCATAACCTTTGCATAATTAATATCCTCACCATGAAAGGTGGACTGTATATGCGCCTATATGTATTTCTATATGTACACCCATGGATGCTTATATGTATGTGTGTGTATATATCTATATCTATATCTATATATATATATATATGTATATATATATATATATATATATATATATATATATATATATATATATATAGAGAGAGAGAGACAGAGTCATATTTACTGCAGCAGATGCCTGGTGACAAAGCCATGGATTCAAGCTCAATGCTGACACTGCATTGGCATCCCTTCTTGCAAAAACTCTGTACCTATTAACTACCACATAGGTGGTAGTCTACTTAACACCAAAGGTGTGATAAGAGACCATGGGACACAGGTGGACAGTAGTCTCCCCTTTGATAATCACAGTGCCACACTAGTCATGTCATCTGTCTACATGGCACATGTCATCACAAAAGGTGTGTCATCCAGAGAAATATAGGTCAGTGTTCCCCTCTACTCATCACACATAAAACCCATTATACAGTACAATGCCCTATGTGGTATGTACCTCACATAACATCTACAGCAACTGGAAAGGACACAGACATACCTCACAAAGAGTAATACTGGCCTCAAACAGATGCCCTATGCAGACTGTCTCACAAAACCACAGCTAGACTGTGTCGCATACCGCCTACCCAGAGGTGACCTCTGCCTAACATACAAAGCTATGTCAAACTCAGAGCTGTTGGACATGCTCCATGTAAACAGATCACAATCCCTATGAGCTACACACTCTAGGGACCTAAACCTTGTGACCTCAATAAACAGCACATGCTGGAGGGATAGATTCCTATCTCAGAGATATCCCATAATCTGGAACAAACCACCTATCAATAGCAAACAAAGCTCCTAATTAGCAGTCGTCATAAATAATCCTGATGATTGTATGGGAGATAGGAAATACACCCCGGGACTCACCTCTGTGGCTCTGCTTGACAGGGCCACGTGAAATTAAATTACCTGTGTGTCAAAGGCCAGGGTAGCGTATGGCTAGACTTCTATAGGCCCTAGGGCCAATAGCCTATTACCTACCTATGAAACGATACACACCCACATGTACATGTTGCAATAATTGCTATGTGAGGTTGACTGAGTGTGATGGTGAATGTGTTGGTGAATGTGTCAGAGTTCTCTATATGTGTGATAACTTAGTGGGAAACTGTTTCTGTCATGGTATTATGTATCCTACCTGTGATCCCAACAAAAGATGTGTATGCTATTGCTAGGCAGAAAAAGCAGTATGCCATATGGTCTGACGTAGTCCCTTGGTATCGACTGGGGTGTCCCATTGTAGGCTAAAGCAGTACATGTATGCTTATTGAGTGTTACTGCTGGTGAATCTAACTCCTGTATGAACTGTTGTACTACCTGAAGCTGTATGCCTAAACAGCACAGTATGGTGTATGTCCACATTTCTTGGAACCACTGTTTTGTGTGCTCCCTGTAGTCCTCACAGATTACATACCTCGGGCATAAGGTTTTGTAACTACTGACACACAGTACTGTATGGTACACAGGTAAAGATCATCTGGGTTGCCATACCTTTGTGTCTGGTATGTATGTCTGATGTGTGTGTGGGTATGCCTGTACCATGGCCTCGGTTATATGAGTGTTACAGGATATAAGTGCATGTCTAGCAACATGTATAGTCTAGTACATCAGTATGCCACCTATATTAACGAATGTGCACATATGTTAGGCAGGGGTTTGCCATCAACGACTAGTGTGGTATACTGGTAATACTGTAACTGGACTTTACAATCATTGCAATGGATTACATATTTCTTGATGCATTAGCTTGATATATACCCCCTGTGGCTAGGTGGTGCATTGTGTCGCATACAGTGTGCCATGTACTGTTGTATAGTCTTACATATTGGTTTATCTTTGTTGCTGTGCAAAACATGGTTTGATATATAGAGTGTGCCAGGTACTCTCAGGCAATTGTGGGTTGAGCACTGATATGTGGTATTGAAAGTGTGTATCCTCTGACAGCCAATAGGCTGCTATATATGACAGTGAATTGATATCTGTACTTTAGAACGTTGTGTGCCGCATGACTTGCTCACACATATTGTTTCATTGTCTTCCAGGGTCATGGCCCACCATCGTAATCCCACCTATAGCCCAGCAGAGGAGGAACAGATCACAACAAGCCTGGTTCTCAAGAACCAGCCAGGATCAGCATGAACGGACTGCACTGTGGCAAGATCTTGTCTCTAGGGTAAATGACATAGACATGCATAACCGGACATATGAGCATGTACGCCATCAGTGCAGTGATTTAATTAGGCATGTCCGGCAGCATGTGTCTGATATCCATAGACAACAGCTTGCCACAGGTGGTGGGGTAGCCATCCATCCCCCCCTCACCAGAGTGGAGGAGCTGCTCCTGAGCGAGGTGGCTCCTGGCCAACAACAACAACAACAACTAAATGTATTATCATGGAGGCTGGAGCCACCCAGCAAGTTGACCCGGAGTGTGCAGGTAACATGGCATAGCTGTAGACTACTGTTACCTCTATTGGTAGAGCATGCTTATGTGAGATGTGTACTGTGTAGTTAGAAGATGTGGTGCCTGGTGTTGTGCAATACTAATAATTAGGAATATAATCTGTAGGCCTGTGACTGTCAACCGTTGTACTACTGTAAGATTGTAAACACACAGTAGCAATGCCACAGTTGTTGCCACTGACAAACTGTCTCATATCCTTGTAGGTCCCTCTGGTGTGACAGCAAGGCAGCAGACCCATGCTGGTGAGTGTGTTCTACATTTAATATTGCTAATTAAATATGCATGTCATAGGTGAGGTGTAGGCCATGTACACGTAACACACCTACGCATAATGCATGCTGTGCATGTTTGCTGTGAGACTATGCACATCCCAGTAACATGAGTAGCTGCCTCAAACACATGTAATACACAGAGCATCCCACACAATTGTGGCAACAGTGTAGTGGAGATTGGATAGGCAGAGTCGATACACATGCACTCAACATACACAACTTTGTCATATGCAGTACACGTTTCATGCTACACATGGCGTATTCAGACACCCGCTGTAAGGTCACACTCCAGTATCCCAAATTTCATCCACACAGCACACATAATATACCTGAGGGGTAGAGGCCACTCATGTGGCTGCGCGACACTCTTCAACACATAACACATTCATGTTAAGCAATGCCCTCTATCGGGCACCTTACAAACCCATGTAACAACTGGCTGTGAAATGGTGAATGTAGCCATGGTACTGCAGTTCCAGTACTGCATGGTATGTGCCGGTCTGGCACACATTAGTAGCCTTGAGTGACCACATGATGCTGCATGATGATGGCTCATGGTACTACACCCCATCCAGTTACAGTGACCACAGTGCTACACATAGCATTAATTGCTATGCACCTCAATGTTGTGTGTGTGTGCAAACATATGCACCTATACACAATATGCATAGCAATCACCATTTGTACAAAGTGACACATATATGTCTTGTAATGCTATTGAGTGTATAAGTCGCATAACACACACTGTGTATGTGTGATGTTTAATGTTGCAGTTGTGTTGTAGCATGCCATGTCATGGCTGGCACTGGCATGTCCACAATATGTTCTACACTCACCATAACCACTGTACAATGGCTATGTTGACCAATGGTATTCCATCAGGTATACATGCACCACTCATCCTGTGTGTATACATAGCATGCATGTGCTAAACCTGTGTCCACAATTATCTGATAAAGACACAGATGCTCTAATCAGAAATGGATATCTATGTGACACACAGATACACATACAGCCATGGTATGTATACCTGTGAGTGATGGTGCACAGGACATTGCAGAGCTTTTAATACTTGCACAGCAATGTTGTGTCCATGTACACATTGTGTTCCAGGGTGAGGCCAATCACTGAACAACAACACATATGCATCAAAGCCATGTATACTGTTATTAGCAAGGGCTGTCTGCACTCACACTGCATGCTGTTGAGCAACACACGTCCTGCATACTGACACGTGTGATATAATGTTTGGCTTGTGATACTGTGCCCCACCATCACCCGCTGTTGTGTGTGTGTGTGTGTGTGTGTGTGTGTGTGTGTGTGTGTGTGTGTGTGTGTGTGTGTGTGTGTGTGTGTGTGTGTGTCTGTTTTAGTGAGGAGTGCATTTGTGTGCATGTGTGCATGTATTCATGTGTGCATGTGTTCATGTGTGCATGTGTGCATGTGTTCATGTGTGCATGTGTGCATGTGTTCATGTGTGCATGTGTGCATGTGTGCATGTGTTTATATGCGCATATGTGCATGTGTGCATGTGTGCATGTGTGCCGACATCATGTACAGGTCGTAAAATGTGTTTATTGTCTTCCTCTCACAGCTGCTGACTTTGGGCTGGTTCACTGCAGCAGGGAAACTGATGTCACTGAGCATAATAGTAATAATGATGATAGGTGTGTTGAGGCACAGGCATGTTTGCCAGGGTCTGTCGTTGGGCCACCAATCGACAGTACACAAGTGTCCACCCCATCCATGCACACAGTCATACTGCCAATACATTCATCACCAATGCCCTTAGCTGAGGGACAGCGTACAGTCGGCATTGGCCAAGACAGTGTGGTATCTATGACACATGCATCCCGACGCAGCAGCCATACCCAGATGTTTGGAAGGGTACCACATTGGCAGATGTCCAGGCGTTCTCGTCGGAGCACTGCTGCTCATCATGTCACTGGCAGACGTGCCACAGGTCTTACAACCTCACGCATGTTCCAGGCTGTCATGGAGGCACAAGCACATATGGAATGGTTCACGAGACAGGGACTAAGGGCACAGAGGGCACATACTGCCATAATTGACAGTATCCGTGACCTAGCAGGTGCCATCTGTAATTACACTGAGGTCACTGATAGACGTTGGGGTGAGACATTAGATGTCCTCCACAATGTCATTTCCATGTGTCAGGACAGTGTGGGATGGCTGAGTTGTCGACGTGGACATACGTCAGCAACATTAGCAGCTGGCAGTCACCACGGATGTCCCTCAAGTCACAGTCGCTCCTGTAGTGCCAGTACCAGCCCCAGCAATGTTGGGGGTGGGCTGTCCATAGAATATCCTAGAAGACCACATGCAAGTGGCTCTGGACAGTCCCAGCAGGGACCTGGGTCCAGTGTACATCCATCTGGCTCTCTACCTGATAGTGTCAGTAGCACCCCTGCCAGGCACAGGTACCATATCCGTGGACAGAGACGGTGATCTGTAAAGCCTGGCTGGTACAGTCTGTGGCTGTCCCACAAATACCCGTATATGGCAGCCACATGGTGGAACTGTGTGCATGCAGATACACACACACATAAACCAGACACCTAGGGCTAACACATACCCACACACATTACATCAACATTGCCCCTCACACATACACACACAAACACACACACATATACATGTCAATTGTATGGCTCACTGTAGGTCTCTGGCAAACCAACAACACACCCTGTGCATATGATGAAACCTGTGCCATCTCCTGTCATCTGTAATATTGATGCAGGAACAGGCTACCATGGTGCTGATGCACAGGGTGACTTTATATCAGTATAGCAATGTTAGCATGTTGTAAGCAGTAGAGTGTAATGATATGCTTGAAGGTGTAGCTGAGCAGGCATGATGCATTAAAGCTATGATTGTCAATGTAGTATTGTTTACACCAGGGTTAGTTCCAATAGTGTATTGTCCGCCCATGTGCCACTTGGCTGATGTGTGTAGTATTAGCAGCATGTGTTAGAGAGTGGACAGTATGTGTGGGATGTGTGTAGCACAGATTTGCAGGTGTACATTTGTGAACATGGTGGAGGTGCACTGTCTGCATGTAGGTGCATAATGGACACATGGGCAGGGTGACATGCCCTTTATTACACAGTAACACTCCATAGTTTCTATTGGTGGCCAGTATGCATTGTACTACACACATTTCGGAACTTGACTACACATATGTGTATGACATGGTTTGACACTGTGCTGTGGGCGATACTGTTACTATCTGTCATTGATTTGCATTCTGGTAGTATGCATAATGTCAACAGCCTGACCATAACCAATCATTAGATAATGTCTTGACAACTGACACACAGATGTAGGACACACAGTAACATTTGGATCCTTCAGGTACTATACTATGCCAGTAACCAGTGGCATTCACCTGCACCCATTACTGAGGCCACTCCTATTTGGCATATAGCTCTCTTAGGTACAAGCAATCAGAGTAGGGATATGTCCGTCCACATCTGGTAATGCATACTATGGCCTATAATGCATTCTCCAGATGACACACACATCCTCCACAAGGGTATCAAACAGGCAGATACCTGTTATCAAACCCATGCTGTAAAGCTATAAGCCAAACAAAGCATAGTCATCCACCTTTACGGAACATAGTATCCCCACAGTACCACATAGGTAGTAGCCACCAACATGATGAACAGGTACCGATGTGTACATGCAAACAAGTGTTACGTCATCTCTCCTTTGATAATCACATTTCCAAAGGTATTTTGAAATCCCTCGGTGGATCACATAAGCAATAAGGGGTCTGCATGCATATCCACAAAGGTTGCTGTACACCTATAATGAATAGCCATCATTAACAGACTTTGCTGCATTTGAACAGGTCTGACATATACCTCGGCCATAAACCCTCACTCTCACAATTCAATAGAAACCGTAATGAGTGTGTGTGACATGGATGACCTAGGCCAGGGATCACTGCAGTGGCTGGCCTTGTCACAAGCATACAGATGTGACCTAAAGTCTGGAAAGCAGCAGCACCCTCTGGCAAAGATGATGGATGTGTTCTTGGAGAAAGCAGGGTTCCCACACATGCAATAATTGAGGTCACATGTACATATATGTATTTGCCATGCAGCTACCTCACATGTGCAGTGCACATACTGTTGTCATACTGATATGTCATACAGTAGTAAAAGCAAAACCCACAACACATTGACCTACAGTGTCACACACACTCCCCAAGTGCAGGATTCAAACCCCTACCTAACTACTTCATAATATTAGAAGAATACGCATTAACACAATGCGCTATACACATTACTGGGGGCTCTCTTTTCCACAGGTATATTTGTAGTATGGTGACATCATCAGACTTGACAAAGATTAGTATCCCACTTTTAAGGTGTTTTACTACTCTCCAAAAAGATTGTTCCTCACCAAGGAGATCACACACACTTGTCAAGTGCAGGATTTAAACCTTTACCTCACTACTTCATGATAGTAGAGTAGTACGCATTAACACGACACACTATACACATTAATGGAAGCTCTTTTTTCCACAGGTATATTTGTAGGATGGTGACATCATCAGACTTGACAAAGATTAGTATCTCTCTTTTAAGGTGACAAAGATTAGTATCCCCCTTTTAAGGTGTTTTACTACTCTCCAAAAAGGTTCCTCCTCACCAAGGAGATCACACGCAAACACACTTGTCAAGTGCAGGATTCAAACCCCTTCTTAAGTACTTCATGATACTAGAGGAGTACGCATTAACGCAACGCACTCTACACATTACTGGGCATTCTCTTTTCCACAGGTATATTTGTAGGATGGTGACATCATCAGACTTGACAAAGATAAGTATATCACTTGTAAGGTGTTCTACTACTCTCCAAAAAGGTTGCGCTTCTCCATGGTGATTACACACAAAGTTGTCAAGTGCAAGATTCAAACCCCTACTTAACTACTTTAGGATATTATAAGAGTACACATTAACACTACATGCTATACACATTACTGGAAGAGCTTTTTTCCAGATATATATTTGTAGGATGGTGGCATCATCAGACTTGACAAAGATTAGTATACCACTTTTAAGGTGTTTTACTACTCTCCAAAATGATCCCCCCTCCCCAAGGAGACCACACACAAACACACACTTGTCAAGTGCAGGATTCAAACCCCTACCTAACTACTTTCTGATACTACAGGAGTACACATTTACACAACACGCTATACACATTACTGCAAGTTCTCCTTTCTACAGGTATATTTGTAGGATGGTGACATCATCAGACTATAGAAAGTGGGTTACATTAGGTGACATTAGGTGGGCTACATAGAAGGAATGTCTAAACACTTTGGCCATGTGATCATCAAAGGAGAGTTTACTATCTATCTGTGACCCCAGGGCCATAATGACTTTCTCCGTACATACTAGATTACCACCTATGTGGTAATTTGTGTGCACTTTGTTTTAACCAAAGTGGATGACTATGCATTCTTTGGCATTCAGCTTGAGGGCATTGTTTTGACACCAGGTATCTGTCTCTGTAAGACCCTTCTGGAGGATGTCTGTGTCAGCTCTAGAGTCGATTATGGACCACAGTTAGCAGTCATCTGCAAACCTGTTCAGCCATACACCTCCCGTGCTTGCCTGTACCTCTGAGCAGTATCTACTGAACAGGTGGGGTCCCAGGACCAAGACCTGTGGGATGCCATTTGTGGCTGGCTTAGAGCTGGACGTGGCACCCACAACTCTGAACATGTGGGTTTGATCTGTGAGCCACTTGGCCACCCATCCTGTGACATAGCTGTTAATGTTCAAGCTGGTATGCTTGTCCATGATGACAGAGGGGGGAATGGTGTCGAAAGTCCTTAGTGAGGTCCAAGTGGGCTGTGTGGACTACTTTCACCTCCATCTATGTCCTTGGTAACTGTTTATAATAAGTCAACTAGGTTTAGGAGGCAGGATCTGCCTTTAACAAGGTGAAGTTTTGTAGAGTCCAGTGTCTGGAGGTCCCCAGTGTCTCTGTTTATGGGTTCCATGACAATTTGCTCAATAGCTTTGTAGACCAGGCTGAGTAGACATATAGGGCAATGGTTTCCAGGTTCTGTTGTGGCACCCCCTTTGTGGAGCTGGATGACTGTTAGTGTATGCCATTCTTTGGGTACATAGCCTGTGGTACACTTGAGTCTGGACAGTGAATGTAGGTAAAGGTGTAGTTCCTTTTGGGCCTAGTGTAAGACGCAGCCTGAGACACCATCCAGTCCCATTGATGCTGTGTTCTTAACTTTGGAGAGGGCTGTCTTTACCTGCATGTCCATGATGTCTGGGGCTCTGCATCCTTCTGTGATGGACACAGGCCCTTTTGGGGGTGATGGGGGGAGTTTACACTGAACTGGTCCCCCAGGATGTGGGCATTGAAAGTTGGTTCAGTGTATTTCTTGCCATTTTTCAGTAGCTGACAGCATATTTGGAAGTTGAAACCTACATGTCTGGTATAGCTACCAAAGGCTTTGTGGTTGTTATTCTTACATCCCTTGGCTATTTGTCTTTAGAAACTGTCCTTGGATTATTTTATGAGTGATCATTGTTTCTTCCTAGTAATGATCAGTGATGCCTTTCCTTTAGTGAAGTTGGCTTTATCATGTGTTCGTTTCTTCCTTCTGTTGTCTAGCTTATTTATGGGCAATGACCACCTGATTGTTTTCTTATTTTTTGTGGAGTGCATCTTGGTTTTATTTGTGATGTCTCGATCCATGCATTCCTGTAGATACTCATAGGATGCACTTGTAAATGATTCGGAGATTGTTTACCATTATCCTGTAGCAACAGGTCTTTGGAACGTTCCACTTTGGTCTTGGGAAGTGTGCAGTTTGCTTTTGAAAATGTCTTCACAGTGGTTTCATTGACTGGGTGGGGGTGGGATGTGGATGTCCAGTGTGATTACTTTATGATCTGATATTACCAGTGAGGGGTTTATCTCTGTTGTGGAACACTGGTACCCCATGTTGGTGATGATCATGTCCAGTATGTTGTCACCTGTAGTGGGCATGGTGACCAGCTGTTCCAGGGTGTTAGAGTTTTTAAACTCTAGGAAACACTGGGCAAAGGATGTTGTACACGAGTAATTCTCCCATTCAATGTTTGAGTAGTTGTAATCTCATATAATGGTGTTTGATAGGACCTTTATATTTTCCACTGTTCTCAAGAATACTGAGTGAGGTTCCTGAGACAAGGTAGGTGATCTGTAGCACGCTACAATCTGAGGAGCAGCTTTGCCCAATGTTAGTTGCACTTGCATGGTTTCCAAGGCCTTATGCTGTGCCACTAACCTGAAGGTGTGGGTATCCATAAGGTAAATGGGTAACCCCTTCCTTTTGTATTTCACTCGTGGTTTTGGGTCTGAAGGTCAGAGGGATTGTGAGTGTTTTACGTGGAGCATGTCCAACAGCTCTGTTGTTGACATAGCTTTGTATGTTAGGCAGTGAACACCTCTGAGTAGGCGATATGCAAGGGAGTACGGATGGAGCATTTTGAGATGGTCTGTGTATGGCATGTATTTCAGGCCACTAATGCTCTTTGTGAGGTATTGCTGCAGGCTTTCCAGTTATTGTAGTTGTCTTGTGAGTTACATAGCAAAAGGGGTGTTGCACTCTATTATAGTTCTAGTGAGTGATGAGTAGAGGGGAACAATGTCCTCTTCTATTCTGCATGAGACACATTTTGTGATGAGGTGTGCCACATAGGAGGGTTTCCTGACTACTGTGGGGATGTGATTATCACAGTTGTGTCCACTGTCCACCTGTGACCCAAGGTCTCTTGTCACACTTTCAGTGTTAAGTATACTACGGCCTATGTTGTAGTTCTTGGCTACAGAGTTTTTAACAAAGGGGATGATAATGCACCTTTTGCCATTGAACTAGAGCCCATGGCTTTGACAACAGCCATCTGTCTTAGTGAAGCCCTTTTGTAGGATGTCCACATCTTTAGTGTTTACAATTATGGCTCCTAGTTTGCAGTCCTCTGGAAACTTCAGTAGCCACAGACCTTCCATGTTAAAGTTTCCTTCAGGGAAGTAGATACTAAACAGGACAAGACCCAGGACTGGACCCTGTGGTACTGCACTCGTCACTGGTCCAAAGTCATACTTGGAGTCTGCTACTTTCACAGTGTGTGTTCTGTCAGTAAGCCAGTTGGCAACCCATCTTGTGACATAGCAATTTATACCTAGTTTAGTGGGTTTATCTATATTTCCAGAGTGTGTGGTGGTGTTATAAGCCGTGGCAGGATCTACATAGGCTGTGCAAACCACCTTACCCTTGTCTATGGTTCTGGTGACTGCTTCAATGTCATCTATCAGGTTTAGGAGACATGATCTGCATTTTACAAACCCAACATGGTTGTGGTCCAGGGTTTGGGGATTACCGATGTAAATTTTTATGAGTTGTATGATGATGCATTCCATGACCTTGAAGAGCAGGCTCATCAAGCTAATGGGGTGCTATTTCCTGGGTTCTGTGGTGTCTCCACCCTTGTGTAGTGGGATAACCATCACTGTGCACCATTCAGCAGGCACAAAGCATGAGGTGAGGTTATGACTGCACATGGTACGTCAGTGTGGTGCCTGCTCGTTCTGTGGTTTGTGTAGAACACAGCCTAGGAAGTTATCTGGTCCCATGGCTGCTGTGATACTGGCTTTAGAGAGTGTTTTTTACCTGTGCAGCCGTGATGACAGCAACTTTGCAGTCTTCCATTATAGAGATGTGCTCTTTCATGGGTGAGAGGGGGGTAAAGTTAACACTGATCCTATCTGCCAGGATGTTGGCAATATCAGTTGTGTCTGTATATTTAGTGCCATTGAGCTGTAACTCAGAACAGATCTGAGTGTAGCCATGACATGTACCTGTCTGTTGGGCAGAGATCTAATGAGTAGACAGTATGCAACAGAGTACAGATTGGGTTACATTCAGTCTTGTTGCATGGGGCAACTGTTTGAAGCCAGTAATCCTCTTGTTAAGGTACTTCAGTGGTCTTTCTGGCTGCTGAACGTGCCTAGTCAGATTCATTACAAGTGTGTTGTGGTAATCTCTGATGGGTCTGATGACTGAAGAGTAGTGGGAACCTCCTTTGACCTACATGCACAGACCTTGGCAGTTTGTGTGAACACATAGCATAATTTTCTGACCACTTTGTGAATGTGTTTCTGGAAGTAGAGATGACTATCCACATTTGTCCATAGATCCCTTATTATCACATCCGTATTTAGCCTAAGTGTGTGAGCATGCCCAGTATGACCTTTCAGTATGTTGCTGCCTGACATTTGCTTCAGTTATTTAAGTGTGTGAGCATGCCCAGTATGACCTTTCAGTGTGATGCTAAATGAAATCCACTACATTTGTTGGAGTGTGTGAGCACACCCGGTATAGACATTTATACTATATGTGTATGGAAAATCAAGTTGTACTTTTTACAGCAGGGCTCACCTTTGTGTCATAGATCAACAGGGATCATGCTGTGCCTGCAGGGCTTTCATGAGACACTTTGCATAGACTTATCAACATTTCTACATACAGGGGGGACAGCTATTCTTTGTACATTTCAACCCGGGGGCACACCTGTATTGTTACTGTGGGTGTTTATAGGATGAGGGTTTCACCTGACACTTATACACATTTGCTATGCCTGCACTGCTATGTACGGTACACCATTTCAGTCTGTATTGTTGCCTATTCTACTGGCTTGAGGCATACTACTGTACTACAGATCTTAGCGTCCAATGTCATGTATATTAGATTGTGACTTCATAGCCTACACAACCCACATCACACCGCCTGGCCTGATGTTCTCTGTCTGCATAGGCCTGAGGGGGAGGTTACCCATATGCCTCTTTAGGGCCATGATACAGCATTTCTTTGTGTTTGCATTAGTGTACAATTGTCCTGCTGTGGCTGTGCCACTGAAATGCTATCATGGCTTAGTGGTTCAGTACTGCGACTGTAGTACACAGTATCCTGGGTTTGAGCCCTGTCATTGCTTTTTATTTTCATACTGGGCAGACCAGACTGCTTAAGGGACAGTAAAGCAAATATGAGCATGTTTACCTGACTTTGCTTAACTTTGCCCGACCTTGCCCAACATTGCTCAATGTTGCCCGACGTTGCACTAGTTAGCATGAGCAATTTTGTTTACATATACTAAATATTGGTAAAATCTGCTTAGCACTGCTTTATATTGCTTAAAACATGGCAGGCATGCCTCAGGTGGTGCTGCAGGGCTGCCTATGTCAGATGCACATACTACACTCCCTATACATGTTTGGAAACAGGTAGTGTCAAGTTAGGCATCCCTTTTATTTTATGTGTGAGTCAGAGAGAGGTATCATTTCCAGGGTTCCTACTTAGCCAGTGTATGTGCTATGCGTTGCCTCTTTGCCAAGGCCAAGGCATACTGGGCACGCCTCCTTCTGCCTACTGGGGCAGGCTCAGGTTGTTCCTCCTCCGAGTCACACTGTGCCTGTGCAGGCCATGGCAATGGTGGGGGGCTGTTTGGCCCTGCCCCATGCTGTTCCTGCTGCAGCTGTTTTCACAGGATCATATTGTGTAGCATAGCACATACCATGACAATTTGGTACATGTAGTTGGTGAGTACTGCAAGGCTCCACCAGATGTGTCCAGGCACCAGAACCGTGAGCATCCCAAACACACGCTCAATTACATTTCGTGTTTGTGCGTGTGCATGATTATGGAGTTTTTGTTCAGGTGCGTGTGCATTCCAGATGGGTGTCATCAGCCACGGCTCCAGTGCATATCCAGCATCCCCCAGTAGGTGACCGTCATGGATGTCCCCATTGGCAAATGTCTGGTACAGCTGCGTCAGATGCCACATATGGGAATCGTGGTAGCTTCCAGGGCAGCCAGCACACACATTCAGTAATATGCCCTGGGCATCGCACATGACCTGCCAGTTGATGGAGTGGAAGCCCTTGCGTTTGATGTAGGCCCTATCCCGCTCACCGGCTGGTGCTTTGATGTGTATGTGCATGCAGTCAATTGCACCCATTACCTTAGGGTATTCTGCTATTTGCTGGAAGAGATGCATATTGCTGGCCAATACCTCATGGGAATTGGGGAAATATACATGATCACCGACATGTGCTGACATGGCATTCAGGAACTGGTGCAGTACTCTGGATGCTGATGTCTGTGAAATCTCCATCATATCACCAGTTGGTCTCTGGAAGGTACTTGTTGCTAGTATTCTTAGGCCAACACATACCTTGGTTTCCACTGGGATGGGTTCCCCTCTGTTGGTTCTGTGTGTGAGGCGTGGCCTGCACAGCTCAACAATTTGCTGCAGGAGGTCTCTGTACACTCTATAGCGCTCCACTATCTCCAGCTCATGTATCCCCTGGTAGGTTACCCTGGGTCTGTACACTATTCTCCGTCTCCTCACTGTAGGTTGCTCAGCAGCATTCACAATGGCACCACCCTCAGCATCTTGCACATGTTGCCTTATAATAGCAATGGCAGCCCCTAACATTTTTTTGTCTCAGTTAAGCTTTTTAAGTTTTCACTTCTCTTTGTAGACTGCAGTGTTGCAGAGTTTCTGAGAAAAACATGGGGGAATGTTGTTTGCAGAGTTTTAAGTGCTGGGCTGGGCTAGTGTACTGCCTGTGTAATTGGCTGATTCTGATTGATTTCACCTGGCAGCTCTGCTAGTTCTCCTTGGTTAACTTCCTACCACTTCGTTTCCTTCCTTTTCCCTTTCTGTTTCCACAGGGGGCAGCGACGCGCAAACAAGCACAAACACATGCACACGAGCGCACATGTGCGCACACAGGCTTACACAGGCTTAGGCAGGTGCACATCCATGCACACAGGCTTAGACAGCCTTACACAGGCTTACACAGGCACACACATCCGCACACAGGCTTAGACGGGTTTACAGGCGCGCACACACGCGTACACAGTGTAAGCATCTTTGCAAAAAACTTTAGCGATATCCACAGTGTACACCTTTGGTTTCTGGGTTTCAGTTAAGACAACTGTAGACATGCCTTTTCCAGTCCTGAGTAACTTACAGCAAACACATGCCACTTTGCTCCAATAAGCTTACAGTCTTTGATACATACCCCGTCATGATGTCACCTGTTTTCTACTCTGTTACTCCCCTAATCCTACTCTTACACTCTAGGGACATGGTTCACATGGCAGGGAAAATTGGGATTCACTATCCTTATTCTCATTTGCATAGGATTGCCTACTAATGCTTGGTTACATCTCTCAGACTGAGCTTCCCTCCTTAGCAACCACTACTCAGTAGCCATGTTGTCTACAGCCTGCCATTCACCTGCATGGCAGAAGAATATTTTTAATAAAATGCCTATTTTTGGCTTTTATTTCTTTTTTTCTGGTTTTTAGAGCACCACACATTTGAGCGGCGCTGCAGTACGCTTAAACATCGGAGATCGGAGAAAAAATATTTTTTATTATTTTGCAACAGATAAAAATGCCAATGGCCTTATATTTGGCCATTGGCATGCTTCCTCAACTGGATGCATCCTTTATTTGGAGCTGTCATAGCTCCGTTTTGCTATTTGCAGAATGGTACTCCGTTACCAACGGAGTACATTTCTGCAAATAACACTACTCTTACTCGGACAGGTTAGTGTTTCCTGGATCGCAAATTTACCTCATTTGCATAGCTTTCAGCAGCAAATGAGGTAATTTGCATAACCTAACACTGTCCGTGCAAGAGTAGTTTTAGGAGCTCTCATGCACGCCCCTGCCAGCTGTTCCTGGATCGCTCGGCAGATATATTGGCTGTCTGGAGTCTTACTCTACTCTTAGACTCCGTGCAAGCCTTCATGAATCCGGCCCAAAGAAAAAGCTGAGATATAAAATAGTTCAAGCTGATATTTTACTGGCACTTGCCTTCATGTTAATAAGAAGTCTGGGTATATGGAGGCCAACAAAGAAGTGAATGGTGCTAAAAGTGCTGGAGCACTACAACACCGAAAGGCTTCCCTTGAGCTTTTTCCATGTGAAATCCAAAATGTCAGTAAACGTCTGTGTAATTTATAGATCAGACCCTTTCTTCAGTAAAATAATCAGATGGATACATCCCTACATCTGCAGCAAGATATTAAGCTAATTTGTGAACAATGTGTTAATTTGGAAGCTAAAGAAGAGACAATGTAAAAATAGCTTGTAAGCCAAGATAATAGGGCCAGGCTTGGGAATATCTGAATCAGTAGAACATCCAAAAAAGCAGAAAGATTAGACTGTTTAATTTTCATCAAAGAACTAGTTAGACTGGACTACCTGAAAAAAATAAGGATGGAATGGGCATATACAGTCCATCTGACAAGAGCAATTACCTACTCAATGCAACTTAGTAGCAGTGTTGTCAAATTGGAACTTTTCGTCTGAAAGAAAAAAAATATTATTGTCAATATGGAAATGTGATAATATTTGCAGTTCGGTAACTGAATGGTGTCCCTAGATAAAGTCTTCTCAGGGCTTACTGTCAGAAAAAATGAGTAGTGTTTGTTCCTGTAAACAGAGAGCAGAATGCAGGAGTGCAATAAATGCATTTCACCTCTCTATTCATTTACATCAAGGTTTACCTGCTGGTAGGAGGTGAAACCTATAAAAGATTTACACAAGGCTATGTCTTGCATAAGGCATTTCCAGTTCTGTTCTTTGTGAACCCCAGGATAAACTATACCCCTTAATGTGAACAAGTACCAATTCATACCTTACATCTCCTTATTCTCCCTTCTTCACTCACTTCCTTACTTCTATTAATTTCTCTCTCCTGACTTTCTCTCTAAATATATCATATGCCTGTTCTTCTCTCACTTCATAGTGTAATTCCTGTTTGTATTATATTAACTTACCTTTAATTTCTCTATAAGCTGGATAACATTTCTTTAACCAATGTTTCCATATTATGTCTTATTTGGTATAATTATTTAAACTGTATTCATTTTTTGTATTATTTTTAAAGACTGTAAAATTATTATGCTAAAAATGTTTTGTAATTTTGTAATACTTTAAAGCTTTTCTCCCCTGGCCTCCCACTGAAAATGGGCTCCTACCCAGTCAGACTTTCCTAGTAATCAAATATCAATCAATAAATAAATAAATAACTACATACATACATACATACATACATACATACATGGGTCTACTTCAGTAGACTGACCGCTCACTTACCAGACACACAGTTGCCTGAAATGACAAGACCGACACCTTCAGAAGACCGACATCCGGAAGACCGACATTTCACGTGAGGTAAATAAGCGCTTGGCCATCCTGTTGAACTTTGCAGCTTACCCCCAGTTTAGTGCATTCTCAGAGTTGGTATATTTAGTTAGAGGGGTGTGGGGGGCAAAGCTCCCCCACATCGATAAGTTTAGTTTTGCATACTTAGGTAATTTATCAGTATGGCCAAGCAGTTACTTACCTTCCATGAAACATTGGTCTTCCGGATGTTGGTCTTCTGAAGGTGTTGGTTTTGTCATCTCGGGCAACTGAGTGTCGGGTAAGTGAGCTGACAGTCTACTGAAGTAGACCCACATACAAACATGCATACATACATACATACGTACACAAGCAATTTCTATTTAGATATGACAGACAGAAAGACAAGGTGTGCTAACAAATGCAAGTGCTTCACACCTGAGAAGATGAAGGACAATCCTTAACAGATCTTTAAAGATGATAGAGAACTTTCTGATACATAATTACGGGGGCTGGCGGCTGTGTGGGCAAGGATCTTCAGACTGAGATGGAAGGACATGCAGTTATTTTGGACAATATTACATTGATGGGAGGGAGAGGACAGTCGATGGTGAAGCACTTTACGTGCCACTGCTAGCATTTAGCAGACATTTCAGAACTGTATCAGTCTGCTATTTCTAAAGTCAATTTGAACTCATACAATGTCATCTCTATGTATAGTTACTGCCACACTAATGGATGTGCTTTTCTAGAACTAGTTTATTCTGCACAGGCTGACAAAGTGAACAAGAGTGATGATAATAATACAGAAGATTATGTTCAAGTCATTGATTATAACCTGCTTATTGTGTTCTGTTCATGGATACCAAGAAATTCACATTGAGAGTGAAGCTCAAGAGATGAATCTTGGTATCCATGTTCTTCTTTCTTCTGGCTTTTCCCAGTTAGGGGTCGCCACAGTAGATAATCTGTTCACTCATGATTGGCAATGGAGTTTTACAGTGTCAAGCTGCCAGCCCAGCACCTAACCTTCCACAGAAGGCACACACTCACAACTAGGGCCAATTTAGACTGTCCAATCCATCTACTGCATGTCTTTGGGAGGAAACCGGAGCACTCAGAAGAAAGCCGCACAACCACAGGGAGGACATGCAAACTCCACACAGAAGGCATCCCAGCTGAGAATCAAACCGAGAAGCTCTTGCTATGAAGTAGCAACGCTAACTGCTGCATCGCCATGGCCACCCAGTCTTGGCATCCATGTTGAGAACACTTAATTCAAGGTCATGACTAATAACACAAGTGTATTTCGGTGTAGTGCATGGAGCTTTATCTGCTCCGTGTACTACTAGTTACAGAAAAAC
Source organism: Protopterus annectens (assembly GCF_019279795.1). Classification (NCBI taxonomy): domain Eukaryota; kingdom Metazoa; phylum Chordata; order Ceratodontiformes; family Protopteridae; genus Protopterus; species Protopterus annectens. Next base: position 1,130,845,626 of record NC_056727.1, on the reverse strand, counting down.
AATATTGGGTGTTTTGCTAGTTTTCAGAGCCGTTAAACAGCAGATAAAGTCAAAAAGGCAATGCAATGCAGCCCATTACATGTAGACCTTTCATGACTATCAACTGTCATGATTTTTGTAGAACACCAAGATTATTGCTTCACATTTTTAGTCTGCTTTGTTTTTCAAACTAACCACTAAGGATTGAAGTCACTAAATACTGACATACATTTAAAATTCAGAGTTTGTATCCTTCAGAAAATGCATATTAATACATCCTGTTATTCTAGAAACTTCATAAATTTTTAGAGGAAGTTAGGGTCATGTTACCACTACAGACAGCAGGCAGAAACAAATCTTCTGTTCTGCTGCTGTTCTTTGCTGGTCAGTAAAGGCAGATCTTAATTGCTTAGCTTGGGATCTGATCTTAACAACTTTAGCAGGGGCATATGCAATACTTGTTAAGGTTGGGACTCATGCCACTCTGGCACTTAACTGGTTTGTCTATTTCTGAATACTGGAGTGCAATCACAGCGCTCCATGCACTCTAATAATAATAACAGTAGGAGTACCCATGTGTTAACTAGGTAGGCCCACTGGACACACTATGCCTTTTCAGGGACCTGGGAGCAAAATCTGGTTAAATAGTCAAATGATCATAGAACTATAAGGTCAAAACACGGGTTTCATTTGAACTGCAACAGTGAAAAAGAGCAATTTATGAAATTTATTTGAATTTATCAGTGGTGTTTCTTTTGTTGTTTACTAAATCAGGGGCTATAATTTACAGTCAGCATTTTACTTAACAGTAAAAATAATGGAAAGCATTCGTATCAAACCACAGCCCTTTTCTGATGACCTGCACTGACAATTGCTTCACAAATATGCATCAGTTATTTATCATAAACATGGAAGGATAAACAATAAATTAATCTTGCTGCAAAGACATATACACACCAAGCATCTGCTCCTATAAAATATTTTTCCATGACTGAAGCAACATTATGCTATATAAAGGGTAATGGCTAAAATGCTGTATGATGGTACTCTGTCAATTTGATATTTCATTACCAACATTTGAGAGCAGATTCTTACTAGTATATCAAATATTAAAGATGAACACCTTCAGACTGAGTGTCTTAAAAAATACAGTGACAAGTGTTTCTACTCATCATCCAAAATTCTGACTGAAAGTACATACGGTCAGTACCCATATTACTGTATGCAGCACTGCTGTTAGCAGTCTGAATGCTTTATTTTACGGTATATATCTATATATATTTATATATATATATATATATATATATATATATATATATATATATATATATATATGTATAAAGCCTTTTCAGAAATAATAATTATAAAACAACCCAGAACAGCATAATACTGGAATGAAATGTTTATACTTTTAGCTGCTATGTATTGCTTTCACACATAAAGCAGTACCATCATTTAATCAAAGTTTGTGTGCTCTGATTTAGTCTAGCTTGTATGGTGTGACTGTTACAGATTTTGCAGTTCTATTTTTTGCTTTGTCCCAACTCTGGTTGTAGCTCAATTTTTGTATATTATGGAATGCAATGTGATAAGAATTTTCAGTGTTGGTAGTTTTTGCCTGTTTTGAAGAGTTGTGTGATCATGAAGCTAGTATATTTTAACTAGTGTGTATGGGAGGTGAGCCCCCTCCCAAAAAGCATTGTGTTCCAATAGACCATTAATCCTGTGGTATAGCTATATCTGTATGACCTTCTAGACTCATTAAATCTGATTGGTTAAAACCTCATAAACACTGTACCATTAGTTTTGCGTAAAAACTAGTATGAAATAAGAACAGACAACAGAGAAAAATCATGCAAGCAATAATGTCCGACAGGATGTGTCTTCATGTGTAATTAACACCCTTCCAGGGGTGCACTGTTGGGCCTCTACACCTCTGGAGGGGCATTAATTACAATTTAACACACACCCTGGAGAGCAATGCTGCACTTAGAGAATGGTAACTCTGTAAAATTGTTGTGTTTTACTTACTTATATACTATACATTTTTTAGCATATTTGCAATGTAAAATACTTATCCCACCTAATCTTTCAGACTTAGTATAGTATGTTAATGGTGTTGGAGGAAGCATTTTGCATCCAAAATATAACATTAAAAAAATAATATATTTACTTTATTTTTTGGTCTCTTACTCCTAAATAATTTGGTTAGCAATCAATGTAGACTGAAATTATTAAATAATGACATACATTTGAGCTTCAGACTTTTGCTTAGGTTCATAGGTAAGTACTAGGCTATCTGCCTGAGGGCAACTATAAGCCTAGCCAGAATGTGTTGGCTTTCATCACCCCCTTAGATTAGTTCCCTGTGCCTTGGTCCAGCAGAGCCATTAGTTCCCTGTGCCTCTGTCCAGCAGAGCCACTGCAGTGATCCCTGGGGTAAATTTTCTGTTTCCCATCCACTCGTCAATGTTTCTCTTGAAGAGTGTTAGTGCGGGGCTCTGCCTAATGTAGATTGGAATCCTATTCCAAAGCATGGGGAGTCTCTGGGACAGGAATCTATCCCTCCAGCATGTCCTATTTATCATTGTGGTGAGGTTTAGATCCCTAGAGCGTGTGGCTCTTGGGGATTTGTTTTTTTAGGTGGAGCATGTCCATCAATTCTGGGTTAGACATGGCCTTGTATGTCAGGCAGAGATCACCTCTGAGTAAGCGGTACGCAACCAAGTACAGCTGGAGTTTCTTCAGTCTGGCTGCATAGGGCATATGTTTGAGGCAAGTAATCCTCTTGGTGAGGTACTTCTGTGGTCTTTTCAGCTGTTGGAGGTGTCATGTAAGGTACATCCTAAATGGGGCGTTGTACTCTATGATGGGTCTGATGAGTGATGAGTAGAGGGGCACAATAACCTCTTTTGCTCTAGATGCGAACCCTTTTGTGATTAGGTGGGCCATATGGAAGGATTTTCTAACCACCTTGGCAATATGATTATCAAAGGAGAGATTACTATCTACTTGGGTCCCCAGATCCCTTATTACATTTTCTGTATTTAGAGGACTAAAACGTATGTGGTAGTTCACGGGTACTTTGTTTTTTCTAAAGGGGATGACTATGCACTTTTTGGCATTTAGCTTGAGGCCATGATTTTGACACCAGATATCCGTCTCAGTGAGACCCTTCTCTGGAGGATGTCTGTATCAGCTGGAGAGTCAATTATGGCCTCCAGTTTGCAGTTGTCTGTGAACTTGGTCAGTCATAGTCCTCCTGTGCTGGCCTGTATCTCTGAGAAGTATATACCGAACAGGAGGGATCCCAGGACTGAGCCCTGGGGGAAGCCACTTGTAACTGGTTTAGTCGGACCTAGAGCCTGCAACTCTCACCATGTGGGTTCTATCTGAGAGCCAATTGGCAACCCATCTCATGATGTAGGGGTTTATGTTCAGGCTGGTGAGCTTGTCTATAAATGGGGAATGGCGTTAAAAGCCTTTGCGAGGACTAGGTAGGCTGTGTGGACCTCCTTTCCCTCGTCTAAAGCTTTGGTAACTGTTTCAAAGAAGTCTACCAGGTTTAGGAGGTATGATCTGCCCTTAACAAAGCCAAACTAGGTGGGATCCAATGTTTGAAGGTTTCCAATGTCTCTGTTAATGAACTCCATGATGATGTGCTCCATAGCCTTGCAGACCAGGCTAGTCAGGCTTATAGGGCAATAGTTCCCAGGGTCCGTTGTGGCTCCACCTTTGTGGAGCGGGATAACTGTTGCTGTGCACCACTCTATGGGTACATAGCCTGTAGAGAGGCTAGTTTGAACAGTGTGTTTAGGTGAGGGGTTAGTTCATTTTGGAGCTCGTGTAATACACAGCCTGGGACACCATCTGGTCCCATTGAAGCTGTATTTTTGGCTTTGGATAGGGGCTGTTTTTACCTGTGTGTCAGTGATTGCCAGGGCACTACATTCTTCTCATATGGTTATGGGCCATTTAGGGGGTGAGGGGAGGTGAATTTTGCACTAAACCTGTCTGCCAGAATGTTGGCAATATCAGTCGGTTCAGTGTATTTTGTGCCATTCTGCACTAAGTCAGAGCAGATCTGAGAGTTCCCACTTAGGTTCTTGACATAGCTAAAGAACTCTTTATGGTTATCTTTGCAGTCCTTGGCAATTTTCTTTGGAAGCTAGCCTTGGATGATTTTATGATTGATCGTAGTTTCTTGCTGATAATGGTCAGGAATGTCTTTCCTTCTTGGGATTTTACTCTTTTCTGCACTAGTTTCCTCCTTCTGTTGTATAGCTTGTTTATGGCAGGGGTCCACCAAACTGGTTTCCTTTTCTTGGAGGAGTGAGTCTTGGTTTTGCTTGGGATAGTACGATCCATGCATTCTTGCAGGTGCTCATAGAGTGCCTTTGTAAGGGATTCAGCAGCTTGGACAGCATTGTCCTTTAGCATGGGGGCTGTGAACCTTTCCACCTCAGTCTTAAGTAATGTGAAGTTTGCTTTTGCAAATTTTTTTCACTGTGGTTTCCTTGATTGGGGGTGGGGGCAGAATGTGGATATCCAGAGTGAATAATCTATGATCTGATCTAACTAGTGAGGGTTTGACCTCCGGTGTAGAACACCTGTCACCCATGTTGGTGATGACCGGTCCAATATGTTGTCACATCTGGTGGGAGTGTTGACCAGTTGATCCAGAGCATTCGAGTTTATAAATTCTAGGAATCGTTGGGCAAGGGAGTTAGTACTTGAGTAGTTCTCCCAGTTAATGTTTGGGTAACTGAAATCACCCAATATTAGGGCATTTGGTAGGACCTTCATATTTCCCACTGTCTCCAGAAATGCGGAATGGGGGTCCTGGGTCATGGTGGGTGATCTGTAGCAAGCTAAAATCTGAACTGCAGTTTTGCCCATTGTTAGTTGCACATGGATGATCTCTGAGGCATTGTGCTGTGCCACTAACCTGGAGGTGTGGGTATCCTTGATGAATATGGATACACCCCCATCTTTTGTGTTTCAGTCCGGGCTCTGTGGCCGAAAAGTATGGTATGAGTTATAGCCTGGTAGTGCTGGGGTGCTCTCTGGAGCCTTAAACCAGGTTTCTGTTACTTGCACAGATATTGATGTTCTCCATACTGAGGAGTGCCTCGAGTGCATGCATTTTGAGGGTTAGACTTCTGGAGTTGAGTGGCATTACCTCAGTTTTTGGTTGCTTGTGCTATTTACGGTGGTGGGTTTGTCTTTTGAGCCTTGCCTAAAAAAGGTACTATAGGGGCAGCAAACGCCTTGGCCAGTATTCAAAAGCCTAAGGGTGACAGGTGCAAGCCATCTCTTGCGAAGCAACATGGCTTATCGAGCATGACATTCCAGATGAACAGATACTGGATCCCCTTTGAATGACACCAGAAACTTAGCCAATTGTTGAAACTGATAATTTTTTCTTTATACTGCGGTATCATTCTTGGTGAGGGCAAGATGCTACTCAGGATCAGGGTCATACCGGCTTGGGCTACGTGATCAGAGAGCTCTTCCATGTCTCTTTTCATGTAGTCCAGGGAGGTATGTCTCAGGTCATTCACACCAGCATGGACAATGACAGAGTCATATTTGTACTTGTTCTGGAGTGACCTGAGTACTTGTGTTATGTGGCAGATCCTGGCACCCGACAGGCAGCTAACTGTAACCTTCTCCTTGTCCAGCCTAGTTAGTGGGACATCAGTGTGCCTGACTATAGAGTCGCCTATTACTAGTGTGTTGGGTATGCTATTTTGCCTTAAGGGCTGTGATTGCGTGGCACACTGATTATGTGAAATATGTGTTTCATGGTTTGTGATGTGGTGCGGAGGTTGCTTGGGTTTCTGCTTTGGAGGTCTCTGTTGCTATCATGAGTATGTTATCATGTATTTATATGTGTTATTTGCCAATGTTGGTTTAGTAGGTCTATTTGAGACTGGTGGTGTGTTGCAAGTATTTTCCTTCTCCTCTTGACTGTCAATTTCAGTCTTGGGTTGAGAGAGCTTTGCCTCCAGTTTGGCTGTATAATTAAATCTCTCGCATATATTAGTGTTTGGTAGTAGGAGGAGAGGGTTGTCTGTGTACATGAGGCAGTTGTAACATTGCCTCAAAATGCCCAGATTCATCAGTTGGACTGGAGAGTACACCTGAAACTGCCCTTTGGACATGCATGAATAGGTAAAGTGAGCTGTTTTACTGATTAGCTGGTAGGGACGAATAGAGAGCCTTGTCCTTCTGGACAGTATAGGGGGTCTAGTGCTAGGGTTAATTAGTGCTTGCTATGAGTTTTGAGCAAGTGCTGGGCTGTGAAATTAATGGTTTGAGTGCTTAAGTTGAAATTTTGTCTAGTTCCAAGTGAAAAATTAAAGAGCAGCCTTCGTGGAGCCGGGAATAGTTTAACACTAGCTAACCGGCACTGCCCGGCACGCAAAAACGTTCAAATGCATTTTTTATAGTACTTTTATAAAACTTCCTTCACACAATTCACACTAACATAAATCCTTTAGTTAAGCAACTTTGTAACATACAATTCATGCTAACATAAATCCTTCCGTTAAGCAATTTTGTAATTTTATAAGAGCAATAATTAAAATCTGCTTTGATTTTAGAGCCTTTGTTCCCCCTTTATTTTAGGCTTTATCCAGAGTTTTTCAGCTGAAAGATGCAGAGGTATGCAAACCTCTTTACTGCTACTGCTGCCAGTAGCCATCTCACGCACTCACACACACACACACACACACACACACACACACACACACACACACACCTCTGCTTCAGAAAAAATGCATGCTAATGAAAAAACCCTGTTATTCTAGCAAATTTCTAAGTTTATAAGGGTGATATTTAAAAATCTTTCCCTATTTTTAGGCCTTTGTTTCCTCATTATTTATTGCTCTGTCCAGAATTCTTGTGCCAAAAGGTATGGTCGAGTGGTATGCACAGCTCTTATGTGATTCTGCCAAGGTTCAGACTTGGGCGCTTTTTATTTTATACTCACTAAACAGCAGAAGCTTAGCAAGTGTAAAATACTGAATGCAAAGAAATGCATCATTTCCTTTGGCACAAACAATACCCCTTCACACTATCAAACTGATAACAATACCCTAAGTACCCATGAAGTGGTAAGGGACCTTGGATCACAGGTTGACTGCGACCTTAACTTCAACCACCACATATCTACCATAGTAAGGAAAGCTTTCCATGTAACTCATTTGAATAGTAAAGGCATCACCTTGAGAACAAAATAATTAATAACCCCCCTATACTCTGTACTTATCCAGCCCATAATTGAGTATAATGCCCCATTCAGTATGTGCCATGCTAAGCATCTACAGCAATTAAAGAGACCTCAGAGGTTTCTAACAAAGAAGATCAAGGGCCTCCAGCATGTGCCTTACATGGACCGACTAAAGTCACTGTCAGTATACTCTGTATCATATAGACTTCTTATGGGAGAGTTATGCCTGGCTTACAGAGCAACCCAAGACCAAAACCTAATGAACTTACTGCCTATCCGTAAATCAAATGGGTTTAGGGCTTCTCATTCCAGGGACTTAAATATGGTCTGTGACTTAAATAGGACATGCTGGAGGGAGAGGTTTATCTCCCAGTAACTGCCACGTCTTTGGAGCAGGCTACCAATTCATGTGAAACAGAGCACCTCTATCACACTATTCAAGAGGAACCTGGATGAGTGGATGGGGCACCATAAATTCTTACCAGGGATAGCACCCACAACCCTTCTTGACATGGGCATTCATCACTAAATACAATCTTGGGTCTTGACTAATACTTCTATGGTATTACATTGGGTTGAAATGTCTAGGCTTAAAATGACCTCCAGATTGATAGCCTCGTAATCACCTATGATCCTTTGGTAGTAGCTCAACTGATCTCTCTCTCACACTCATACACACACACACTCTCAAACAAAGACATAAACATACACAAGCATTTTTTTTTTTTACTTTACTGTTTTACATTTTACACTCACTAAACAGCAGAAGCACTGCTTAGCGAGCATAAAATAATGGTGACCATTAGTTTTTTTTTTCTGCCCAAGCTCCATAGCAGCTTGATATGCTGCTGTGAAGCGGCAGACTCATTTTTCAGTGGGCATTACTTGTACATTAATACCCTGCTGGAGAACACTCATTCTACAATCAGGGTACTGATGTACAGTAAGACCATTGACTAAAGTAATGTAAACCTTGCTAATGTCCTTAATATTGACCCAGAACTACTGGACCTGACTGTCCAATTTGATAGTCATTTTGGCAACTGTCTAATAGCTGACAAAAAAGCTTTTAAATTACAATTAGTCATTTCAAGTGTTACTAAGCAAGGCATAAGTAAATTATTTTTTTGTTTGGGTATTTTATTTCTGCATTGCTACAAAGTGCAATTCAATATGTTACAGCTTTACTAGGAACCTGCAGTGATTGAAGCACATTTTGGGTATAGTTCGTAATACAAATGAACAACTTAGAGTGTCAGAATGTCTTCCATCTCATAAACTGCAAAGCAGGATGTCAAAGCTTCAAACAGTACAGGAAAGAAGTAAAAATGACAAACATTGTTTTTAGTATTATTTTATGTTACTTTTCCATTGTCATGAAGTCCAATACAAAATGTCAAAATTCTTCTTTTATTAGCTTCCCCAAGTCAGAGAAGTATAGGGACAGCTGGGGTATTTCAAAAGAGTGTGTGTTATAAGGGAACAGGACTACAAGATGATGGGCTCATAAAATGCAAAGCAGAATGTCACAGCTGCAATGACATAAGTACTATAATGCCAAAAATGGGTTTCTGGAATTAGTTTAAGAAACACACCCATACACTCATCCCCCACACCCACGCAACCCTGCACCCACCCACACACATGCACACAGAAACACAAAGAGCCACTCAAATCTTACAAACACACACACACACACACACACACACACACACACACACACACACACACACACACACATACACAAACACAGCCACTCAAATCTTACAAACAAACATACATGCACACACACAAATACACATAAATAGGCACACGGACACATATATGCAGGTACATACACACACACACACACACACACACACACACACACACACACACACACACACACAGTCAAATCTTACAAACACACACACACAAACGCAAACAACCACTCAAATCTTACAAACATACATGCACACACAAACAGACATAAGGACATAAGTAGACACGGACACATGGACACAGATATGCAGGTACATGCATACACATGCACACACACACACACACACACACACACACACACACACACACACACACACACACATGCACATGCACACACTCGCGCGCGCGCACACACACACTCAGACACTCAAGGGAGTAGAGGCTGCTACTTTTTTTTTTTTACTACTCTTATGCCAAAAAAGGTTCAAAACTACACATGAAAAATAAGAAAAATATTTGCATGGTATTTGTATGTCATTGAAAAAAGGTCCCGACCAAATAAATGGAATGTATTGATAGGTGGATGCTAGATGTACCTAATATCTGTTGCCTGCAGGAAAAGGTAACCTTTCTGTATTCTGTGTTTTCTAGCTTTTACAAAATGAGTTGGAAATTTTATGCTTTGTCTGCTGCTGAAAGCTTTTTGTACTTTTTCAATGAATTTTTTTATCTTTATTAGGAGAGATTTACTAAATAACATTACTTATTTGTTTGTTTTTTTATGTTTAGAATGTGTATGTATATTTCACTACAAGAGCCCCTTTTCAGCCACATCCTAATTAAAGTTAAAATATCTAAATAAATAGCAATACCACAGAGTGTGCCCAAGAATCCATGTCCTACAGAATGTACTAAAATAAGACAAATAGCACTTGTGTATTTTAACCTTAAATCATTTCTAATGAATTTATTTTTGTTCAACCTCAGTACTGCAGCTCCTGATCACACATTCTGATTGATATGTGAATACAGTGATCTGTGACTAATAACTCATAATTTAAGTGACTGACATTGAAGAGTATACCTGGGTGTAAATACTTTATATTAAAAAAAAATTGTTGCTCACACATTGAATTACTTTGTTTTACTAATATATTAAATGTATGAGACATAACTATCATTGTCCTATTCACTGACTTGGCTCAAACAAGGACTATATTGTTATGACATATTCACTGAGGTAAGAAAATCCTGAGAGAAAATGATGCTATATTTGTGTGTGTGTGTGTGTGTGTGTGTGTGTGTGTGTGTGTGTGTGTGTGTGTGTGTGTGTGTGTGTGTGTGTGTGTGTGTGTGTGTGTGTGTGTGTGTGTGTGTGTGTGTGTGTGTGTGTGTGTGTGTGTGTGAGTGTGTTGATGGAGGATGACAAAGAGAAGAGCATTTGGATTAGTGGTGTGTGTAAGCCGGTAAATTACATAAGTAGGACAGTGATGTACACCAAAGAAAGTCTCCGGATGAGGAAAAGGGACATGGCAGAGGCATGCCATTTTGTCAAAACCAATCACCAGTAGTCATTCGCATTATGAAAATATCATAAAAATTAAAAATCTGTGTAAACTCATGAAGTCAGAATTAGAAAACACTAAAATGATTCAGAACTGTTTTGCAGTGCCACCAGATCCAGGTTCAGCAGGAGCAAAGCTAAGCATTTATAGGTAGGTGGTGCTTTTTTGATTGTGTATGTGATTTTCAGATTGTTATTTTGGATATGAACCTGAGACTGCTGTCATTGTCATTATGTCAGGAGGGGTGCAACAAGCATGTAAATAATGCAGGCACAAGTACCCACATTTCCCAGAGGAAGCATGGCTACAGAGCAGGCAACAGGAGGTAGTAATGTACTACCTTAAGTAGCTGATGTGCTAGTGTTACTTAATAATGGCAAGATCCCTCAAAATCCTTGTGTGCATGTTCTATAAGCCCTGGTCATGAGCAATGCAACACTTACTAGACAGAGCTGCTGTCCCACCTAGTAAGGAAAGGCAGCAGCAGCCACTTGGGATTATCTACCTCAAAAGACAGGAAAGCCCTACAGCAAACCTTTTTAATAGATAGAATATGCATTACATTAAAAATATGGTCTTGAGTAAGTCCTTTCCTATTACTTAATTTCCTTCTTTTATACAGCAATCCCCACACCTATTCTTGGCGTACAGTTTGAGTCAACAGGAAAAAGTGCAGTGGTGCAGTGGTTGTGTTGTTACCAAACAGCAAGCAGTTCTTCTGTTCGATTGTTGGCTGGGGTGCCTTCTGTCTGGAGTCTGCATGTCCTTCCTGCAATCATGTGGGCACCCTCTGGGTGATCCAATTTCCTCCCATGTTACAAGGACATGCATCTGGTGTATTTCTCCCCAGGCCTCCACTGAAAATTGGCTTAGTTCCAAGTCAGACTTTCCCAGTAAACAAATGTTAAATAAATAAAAGAATCTAAATGACCCGGTGAATAACCTTCGAGTGAACGATGTCAAATTATTTGCTTTAGGAATATTCAGAAAACTGCGTTTTGATTTCTTATTATGCTATGGATACCTATATCTGAGGCAAGCATGGAATGTTGTTATAACTGTTGATCTGATATCTTTAACTTTATCTTTGCTCTCTGTGAATCTTAATAACTGCAGTTTATTCCTGCACAATGTTGAAGTGTCTGTCAGATGTGCACTGCACTTTTATATCCCTACATAGCATTTTTATTTATTTATTTTTTTGATCCAGGTCATAACTGAAGACGTCTGAGATAGTCTAGCCCAAACATGTGGTTACTGAACATAAAATTAATACAATAAAATCTGAACCTTGCTTAAGGCACTTTAAACTTCCTTTACCATAATAGGCATGTCAGATACTCTTTTGTTGATTTATACCACTTAGCTATATCTTTCACCTGATAAAACTTGTCATGTGTTTTCCTATCTGATTTATTTTTGCTCCACATAGGTTTATTAAAGCTCTTAATAAGAATGAGTTCTTTAAGACACATACATAATGCTGTCATTAAACTATACTGATGCATTCATTCCTTATAATTAACTATCTAGTATCTAGTATATCTAAACCTATTATTCTGTAAAGTAACAAAACCTCTTCTTTTTGACCCTTTCTTCTGTTATCTTTGAAGGCCAATAATTCATTCATTCATTCATTCGCCAATTACCTGCTTAATACAGAGGAGGGTTACAGTGGACCCAAAGTTTGTTCCACTCATTCTGAAAGGGCTGCCAACATGTTGCAGAGTGCATACTCTAACATGGGCTATGGATAATTTAAAGGATAGCCAATTTATCTAAGGTATACATCTTTGGGATCTGTAAGGAAACCAAAGAAGGCAGTGAAAACTTATACAAATATAACAAAGATATCCAGACCCCCTTAAAAAGCATTGCAGTTGAAAATGACCATGGAAACCGGATGTTGTGAGACAACAAAGTTGTACAACAGTGACCACACCTAGTCGTACATATTTTGAATAATTTTGCCATACTAAATTGTTGAGTTGAATGCATAGTTATATATTTACAACTGTAGGTCTGTTTATAATTGCTAAGTTTATAACATAACTGCATATTCCTTCTTGGAGTGTAGGCTCTTGCAGAGCTTTCCTCCATAGGATTCCATTAAAATAAACCACACTCAGTTAGGTAATTTAGCACAACATAAATAAACTAATAAACAAATAATATGGTAATACTCCCAGTCTGAGATATATGTAATCAGATGACAACATTTTAGAAAGGGAACCCATAGTGAATAACAACTACTATACTGTAGATCTTGACTTTATCATTTGAAGAAGGGTAATTTTACTGCCACCAGTTCTACGTGTATCAGTCCCTGCATTCTGTACACTGTTTTTGATTGTTCTGTTATTGTGCTTATTTCCCAGTTCTGTTCCATAACTACATTGCAATTTAGGGAAGTGTTGCAGTTAACATATTTCATTTTTACAGTTTTGTTTAAATATGGTGCTATCCCTGCTAAATGCTCATTTTCTTCCTGAATAACAAAGTGCAAAACATTAAGCACACAACCTAGAAAATTACACGTGGTTTCGGTTTGTTAGTTTAATCCTGCATGTTTGGGACAGCTCAATTGTACAATAATACTTCAGGCTAGAATACTGTGCTCTTTAATTAAATTTACAGGGCTAAATCACTGATGAAAAGGAAAGGGAATCAGTCCAAAAAATATATACTACACTGCATTAATTGACAATCTCATGAAAAGCACCGGTACATCATGTTGAGATAGTATGCATGGTTAAGAATGAATAAAAAACTTCTATCCACTTTACTTTTATACTACAAAACCGAAATGGAATTTGTCAGATGAATCAAGGTTAATATAAAATCACAAAAATACACATCACTGACAGAAATGTTATCACTTGTAATCATCATAAAGGTGCCTATTATGTAACTTTGCACAAGTTAATTACAGTGCTCCTGGGCTAAGCCAGAAAAAGATCCAAGTGGATCAGTTTTTTACCCCAGTTATCAAATGTAAATTAATTAATAAAGAACAGAAAGTTTTTTTGTATTTTTTTTTTTTTGCAAATTGTCATTTTTTATGATACATCAAGTAATTCTTCAACAAACCTTGGAAAGAGGTAATATATTAAAAAACAGTATTGAGACTTTGGATTTCTTATGATTTTACTGCTTTGCCTCATTTCTTAGTTATTCTGTCACTTCGGTTGAAGCAATCATGTTCTAAGAAACCAAATCTGAATCAAACAGAAAATGATAAAGAATATGGGATAGAAAAATGAAAATAAAATTGAAGTTTACTGCCACAAGGAAACCACAACTGCATTTGCTACTGCGTTTATAACGTGTGTGTGTGGGGGGGGGGGTGTGCGTGTGGGTGTGTGTGTGTGTGTGTGTGTGTGTGTGTGTGTGTGTGTGTGTGTGTGTGTGTGTGTGTGTGTGTGTGTGTGTGTGCGAGCACTTGTGTGCATGAATATATGTATGACAGCATGCACAAAATTAATATTGTTGCACTCCAGAAATCTAAGAAACAGTCATCCCACAAAAATTCCTTGGAAAGGTAAAAGATGCAGTTTGGGAAGTATGCACTACTACAACAAACTACTTAAATTAACTTTGAAAGCAGAGGGTCTCTCAATATGTTTCACCATAAAATCACTCATTAGGTTATATTCTTTAGGTGAATTATAATTGTTATGACATAAATAGAAAAGTAAAGTGTTCAGTGGGATTTATGTGCCTGTACTTAATACCACAGCTTTGAGGAAGTATTATATATTGTGCACATGTAAACTTTAGTAGTGCGAGGGCATGCCTATCTATATCTATATCTATATCTATAGCTACTGTATATCTATATCTATATCTACTGTATATCTATATATATATATATATATATATATATATATATATATATATATATATATATATATATCTACTGTATATCTATATCTATATCTGTATCTATCTATCTGTCTATACATATATTTAGTTTGTTTTGCAGCCTTAGGAATATCGCTATACTGACCTTGCATCCTCCCAAGTTTTTTGAAATTGTAACTTTGTGTAATCATGTGCCAGTTAAGCAACACACAATTATTCATAGTGGATTTTTCCTTCATGTCACATCACAGAGTGGTGTCTTTATTCTTTTAATTATACATTATGCACCAATTGTTATAATGATGTAACTCTGTTTCAGCATATTATACAGCTCTGTACTTTGTAGTGAAGAAATCTTCATGAATCTAACCATAGTGTTTTCATACATGTCAGATCTCTATAATTTGTTGTCTGAGTCCCTATAATGTACTGACAGTGACACATGCAGAGTCAAACTAGTTGATGTGTTGTTAATGTATCACTTATTATTGTGTCTTGTTTGAGTTTAGAAATACTCCATGAATCCACATATAAAAGTTCAGTCAAACTGTATTTATAATTGCAATTTAAATTACTTTTGGTAATATTCTTATACATTTTATTTGTTTGTTAGCCAGGTAAGTAAACTGATGCTTTGCTGGTCCTTTTCAGCCCTGAATTAAACCACAAGGGCATGGGTGGATGCTCTATCTATCTATCTATCTATCTATCTATCTATCTATCTATCTATCTATCTATCTACTGGCAGTTTAGAATAGCCATTTAATCAGGATGTTTCATGGGCAACATGTGAGGAAACCAAAATACTCTGTGAACCTTCATGCAGATATAAAGGAGTTGTGCAAACACATCTTACACCATAAATGGACATCAGTAATTAATTTTGGATCCTGGAGCCGAGAGATAGAAATCTTCACAAATGAGGCAACATGCTGCTCAATGAATGTATTTAATGAGGTAACAACACCAGACCAGAAGAATAATAGATCATCAATGCTTTTGTTACACAACCTAATTTTAGTAAAAGCAGAAATTGTATCTGTTTTAATGTACCAAATTTCCCATTGGTCCAGGTGTGCACATGTAATATTAGTAACCATGGATAATGCCATGGGCATACCTTATGTAGGCTTATGATAGCAATGTGGAAACAAAGATAGCTGCATCTAAGAGCAGTTTCATTCAGCTTAGTTGTCATTCTCATCTATTCTGCTGAAAACTCATTGAAGTTGGTTAATGTGTCCTACTGGTCTGCTGTTTGACTGTGTAGTGTTAATAAAAATGTGTTTCATATTATTAAAACAATGGATGCTGGAATACATTAAGTACTTTTTTCACAGCAGCAGAGGTAAACATGTTGAGCATATTCAGAGAGAGACAGGGATCAGAGGGAAAAAATAAACAGACATTAAAAGCCAAAAGCATGAACATGATACAAATTAAGTGAATTAGCACCTCAACAAAATAAGATTTAGAATGGGGAGTAGTGCTTTAAGTCCTATTAAAGAGCAACAGGACTGTACCAAACCATACCTCAGAAAATCAAATGGGCTAGCACTCACTGTTTTCCAATAGAATACAGTTAAAAAAATACACACACACACACACACACATATGTGTTTGTGTGTGTGTGTGTGTGTGTGTATATGTATATATATATATATATATATATATATATATATATATATATATATTTTTTTTTTTAAATCTCATAAAAGAGCAGAGTCCCATACAGACAGCTATGCACACTGGATTCCCATAACTTATTTAACTAAGTGGCACCACAACTCAGAAGTACAAATATCCTGTTCTGTTAGTCTCCAAGAATACAGAAAGATTTACATAAAACAGCCACTAAAACTGTCTTTGATGAAATAGAGGGCAGAATTCAGTAAACCCTACATGGCTCACTGAAACCACGTGTGCATTATGGCATGATGTGCACATGACAGCACCCCAGTTTCAATTCAATAAGCATCTCTACACAATGTGTAGAGCCACGCAAACACAGTAAACATTGTGGCATGCTAATTGCTGCATAAGCAGCTGAACTGTATGCTAAGCAATACATTCAAGATAAAGGAGCTATTTAACAACCTATTAAGCAATTGTGTACACTTATTGTAGCCATCTAACTTGTATTCCAAAACTTGTTGGAATGCAGCCACAGAAACTACACTAGAAGGAAAGAATATTAGGAGCTGCTGCTGCTCTTCTACATATGTATGTACAACAGACTCAAGTCTATGCATCTGCTGCTGCTGATAGACCTTGGCAAAGTGGGAACGGTTCTTAGACCCCATTTAACTTTTCATGGTCTGCATGAGGTGGAAATAGTAGAGTGCTACAGGTTGGATACAAACTCCAATAACTCTGCAACCAGTGCTGTCATCACCTGAGA
This sequence comes from Protopterus annectens, assembly GCF_019279795.1. NCBI lineage: Eukaryota > Metazoa > Chordata > Ceratodontiformes > Protopteridae > Protopterus > Protopterus annectens. Next base: position 1,130,828,879 of record NC_056727.1, on the reverse strand, counting down.
GCAAGGAAAAACTGAGGGGGAACCAATACCTGTGGAGACCAGCGTATGTGTAACATTTAGAATATTAGCTACAGGAACCTTTCAATGACCCACAGGGGACATGCTGGGGTATCATAGGCATCAGCATCCATGATCCTACACCAATTGAATGCTATGCTACAGCATGCCATTGACTGTATATATTCCTCCCCACACCTGAGGACAGTGCTAGAACTGTAGGAGTTCTACTCCATAGCACATTTTGCTGAAGTCCTTGGTGCCATAGACCGCATACACATTGAAATCAAAAGCACCACCTAGGGTCTACTTCAAAAGAAATAGGTTCCATTCCATTAACTGCCAAGTCATGTGCAGTGTTAGGAAAATCATCCTAAATGTGTGTGCTGGCAACCCTGATACTTACCATGAATCCCATATCTGGCACATCTTACAGCTCTATCAGAGGTTTTTCAGGGGTGATTTGCCACAATGCCATGTACTGGGGGATGCAGGAAATGCAGTCGATCATTGACTGATGATGCCAATCAGAAATACACACAAACCCACAGATGAATGCTGAAACAAGAAATATCATAGAGTATGCATTTCAGCTGGTGAAGTCAAGGCTTTGGTGCCTAGATGTAACAGGTGGGATCTCTGTAGTACAATCCCAGTACTTGCGCCAAAATTATCACAGTCTGTACTATTTTACACAATATCATACTGTGAAAACATCTGCAGCAGGAAGATCAAGGGCTAGGAGCAAACATTACACTCCCACTGGCAAGGTCACCACAACAACATGCAGGTGAGGGGGTCAGAGATGGAAACCCCAGCTGCTGTGGGTGTTGTTAGATATATACATGCACAATATGCTTTCTCCCTGGCCAGGAGTAAATGTTTAGCACACATGCTGATCACCTAAGTGGTACACCTTTCATCCTTTGCACATACATACAGTAAAATTGATGCCGAGCAATGCTCACAGCCTTTACTTCCCCATGTAATGGCTGTATACTGCTAACATCAGACAGAATCAGGCCCAGATGACAACAGTTGTAACTGCAGGACTATCAAGGTAAGTGCTGAAACTGTAATAGAAAAATAATGTGTAAGAACATGAATGAATGGCAGATGCCTTCTTAACTAATACTTGTAAATGTAGCTAAGTAGAACATGTGTAAAAGCTGTCCAACAATGCCATCAATATCTGACATGACTGACATCTGTAGTATATACCTATGCAGTTTATCAAATAAACTGGAACATGCAACTGAAATACCCACTATAGAAAAAGCATTCCAAAAAGTATATTTATCCCAACATTCCCACAAGTGGAACAATAAGCATGATTGAAAACAATCTCCTTCTCTGTGATGACATGGGCTACAGCCAGCATAGCCAGCTGGAGTTCTGTAAAGAATGATATCTGCTTTGAATATGAAAATTATTCATACAAGATGCTTGTATTACAGACGTATTAGAACTGTACAGCATTTGAATGTCAAAATGTATTTGTAACGTTGTTAGTTTTGAAAAAATATATCAACAGTGGATCCTGCTGGATGGAAAGGAAATACACATGCAGGTAGCAACTGATTAAATGTATATACTGTACCCGAGAGCACTGGAAGAACATAGGTTAACCAGCTAGCTTACTTTAAGAAAAAATAAGGGAAATGTAAATGAGCTGTAAAACCATTAAAATGGCATCCCAAACTGATGAATATGAATGGAGATGGTAAGTCTGGAAGAAGCCATTGTTTTTAGCCTCAGTGAAAATAGGGGAAGTGCTGTCATTGTTTCTTGGTCTCAGACTTGTCATAAACATTAGAAAAACTGTAGATATGCATTTTTTGCATATCTATACTAAATTCCTTCTTCAACTTCAAAGGAGAATAGTGTGAGAAGCTAGAGTCAGGTGACCAGATGAACTCATTCTGCCAGCCCTGGAAATAATATTTTATGGATAATTCAGGGAGTAACCTAGATTCAGTCAGGAAAATATAGTAAGGCTTAGTTAAGATATTGTTTTTCTTTATTTGTCTGAGTCTGTCCATTGATGTTATTTTCAACATTTCCTGTGTTTGAACCTTAAAGTTTACTGTAAATGTATATATTCAGTATTTTCATGTTCTTTTATTATTTATTACTAAATATATTTAAAACTTTTATTGTGGCTGGTCCTTTTAGAAAGTACTTAAGCTTTGAAAGTGGTTATATTTATTTGGTGACACTGTGTGGGCCACTCCTGAAGGCCTAGCTGTCTTGGTCAACTACTACCATTTGTATTACTGTTAGTATTACACAGTAGAATTCGGCACCCTTTGACAGGGCTTTACTGAGTAACTGGCTGGTGGCAGTGAATCTACTTTATGGTCTTGGCACAAACGGGGCATTGATAGTGATCCATGCCAGCCTTTCACATGTATTTATGTGTATGAAAAATCAAATCTGAAAGTGTGTCTTTGTGTGTGTATGTGTGTGTGTGTGTGTGTGTGTGTGTGTGTGTGTGTGTGTGTGTGTGTGTGTGTGTGTGTGTGTGTGTGTGTGTGTCAGTTACTTGGACCAAGGACACATAGCTCCAAGGTGGTCAATCTAAATTCTTATTTGGGGGCTTGGAGAAAGATAGTATCCAGCCCCCTGTTTTGGAGTGTTTTCCCTGTGTGCTCTTAAGGGAGATTGTACTTGGTGCAAATAACTGCATCTGGAAATACTGTGTATATCTATTTCTCTCAAAGTGGATTGTCTTCCACCAGTGTCAGTGGTGAGGATTAAGGCTCCTTGATCACTGGTCCAAAAGAGGGTCGTCACCTATTGGTGGCACTGGTGGGTGTCACAAGTTGCCTAGCTACATGATTACCTTTCTGTGCAGATATAGCCCTCTGAGCAGTCTGAAGATGCAAATGAGGTATGAATTACTTAAAATTGCCGAATACCAAACTTTTGACTTTGTGTAGTAGATGTAAACATAGTGTAGCCTATACACCACTGCTTAGTGCTAATGGCTTGCAACTGTGAATAATTACTCTGACTGAAGCAAAACACAGTAATGTACAGACACCCATCATTAAAGCTATAAAAAAAGACATGCCTCTGGAGCTTTCTTCCATGGGCCTCCACTGAAAATTGGCTTTATTCCAAGTCAGACTTTCCTGGTTAACAAATGTTAAATAAATAAATAAAATAAGTGGGTGTGACAGTGAGGATACACTTACAACATATGAAACTAATTGCTGTGAGGTTTTAAACTAAACCAAACACCCCACATGTATATTTCCTAAGCATCATTGCACCTTTTCCGGCCTTTGCTGAAAACTGTTTTTGACTGTCATGGATTTGAATCACACCTTGAAAGAATAAACATGAGACAATAGGCACTAGAGATTGCATGCGTGATAGTAAGGCAGAGATAAGGAATGATTTCCAGAATACAAAGAAAAGGCAGAGCTGCAGTTTTGCAAACATATTCATAAATAATGTGTGATCACTCATTCCACCAAATATGTTATGTACACATTTACAGTCAACTGAGAATATCCAGCTGTATGAACCTCTTATTACTGGGTATAAAATGTTAATTGGTTGTATACACATTATTTGGTTGCTATTGCACATCTGTGTCTGTGACAAAGAGAGATAACCTACTAAGCATGTGTTATGTAAGAGCAGTACTATGATGGTTCAAATCCAGACTTGTCTTTTTTATTTAATTTTTTCCATGTGCACATCACATGGCAAAGTACAAATATGGTTAGCTGTTTAAAACTGAAAATTTAATTTCAATTGCCTTATAGAGTGCAAACATGCTTAGCAGTGTTGTGTGGAGGTCACCAACGTGGATGGTAATAACTGAAGAAATTCCAGTTGTTACCTGACTGTCTCTGTGACACAAAGTGTAAATATATTGAGCTAAAAAAAAGAGATAACATATGTAAATCAGGGTTGGAGTCCCAAAGTAGTCATTTTACAGAGAAAGGGTCATAATGAGTATTTGCACAAGTAATATATGTTTTCTATTTCCATTTACATTTGTGGATTGTCTACCTATGTGCAAACAGAGCTCACTACTTAAGGAAACAAGTGAACATTTTAATTGAATTTAAAATTTAATTTAACTTTCATCACTGTCCCCTTCATCAGTTCCCTGTGAGACCACTTGATGTGGGAGTCTCTTGTCTATTTTAATAAGCAATGTCTCCAGGCAGCTGATGTGGGCACCAAGGCCAGTCTCTATTCGGTCATGCACCATCCCTGGCAGCTCCTGGTGCGTGACATAATCACCTCCTCCAACAATAATCCTGAAGGGTACCACTACACCAGCAGCCAGGGAAATGCTACCTGATGTGGATGGTCCAGGTAGTGCAGGGGCTGTAGAGACAGTACTGCCAGGTTGCATCCCAGAGGTGGTGAGTGTTGGTGGTGTACCCACTGGAGAGTTGACAGGCTGAGCCACAGTGGCTATCCTATCTCTCTCTGTTGAAAAGCATTTGACATAAGAATGGTGTGATTCCAGGTAACCCACAAAGAGAGAGAGAGAGAGAAGGGTTGGGGTTAGACAAAAAAGAAAAGAGATGATTAGAAACATATGTCACATCATTCATGCTTTATTACAGTAAATATTGTTTTATTATTATACTGGCTATAGAGGTTCACAATCCCCTCATAAAATGACTGTGAATTGTTTCAAGTAATTGTTGGAATATGCACATATTCCATATGTGCTTTTAAAATGCTGCAGATTAACTTAACAATGTGGCATTAAAACAATATTGCTGCATTTCAAGTGTAAAAAATAATACTTGTTGAATGCCAGTCTATAGGTTACTTGTGGGAATTGAACACTCATAATCTGAACGCACTATTACACTTGCCTAATTCAATTACCAAGAGTTATATAAGAAAGTATGCATGCTTGCTGTTGCAGTTAAGAAATGTATGCTGAACTTGATACTGATCTACGGAATCACAACATATTTATTACAGCCAGAGTCAGTAGTGCTACACACATACTGCTTGCCTCTCTGAGTCATTTTGATACCTCAGCATGTGCCTACCTGTTTGCCAAGATTTCCTCTGACGTTGTGAAATAGAAAATGAAAAGAGACATGAAAGCATTATGAATATTACTCTTGACAATCTACTCCATTCCATTTTGTTTAAAGTTGCTTGATCTGAATGCTTACACAACTTAGTGGTGTCAGCAGTTCTATACTCATCTAGTCACTGGTAGATTTGTGCCTGATTGCACCTCTTTAGGTCACTGTAGTGGTGACTACACTGCTCCCCAGTGCATGTTATGCCAGTTTTATTAGAGACAGTCTTGACTAGACTGTTCCAAATCTAAGCTTTATACTGAGATCCAGTATCATCCCCTGAGCAGCCTACAGCTGTAGCAGTTCACGAGGAGTACAACAAATATTTCTGACTCCTCCATACCCCACCTCTATGTGCTGAATTTGGCACAATCCATCACATCTCCTGCCATGACTGCAAATGTCCTCCAATAACAGTTGTAATATTTTCCCACCAATCTGTGGTACAGCATTTTATAACCAGTGTGTAAACATGCGCAACCATGCCAACCATGTTTGCGCAATGGTAAGCAAAGAGAAATATTGCCAAACAAAAAGGCAGAGAGTATATGAAACAGCAATGTTGATGTCAGAGTTGACATTGATTTATGGCACGTGAGCTAGTACACCTGATCACACTTTGTCCACTGGTCAATGCTGAAATGCTAAATTGCATTGCCATTGCAGAGCCATGTCTTTGGGGGTATCAATGGGATGACTTGGCATATATTTTGCGGGGACTTGCACACTGTTAAAAGTACTAATAACAAGTTCTTGACCACCATAGCTGCAGTTAATACTGTTTATAACCATAAACAAATAAAAATTTGATGGTAAGCACTTTCATGGCTTGTGCCACTTCCTCAGACCAAATAAAAATCCTCATACATAAAACTCCTTTTAAAAAGTATTAAAAAATACACTGAAACAAATCAATCAATGAAAGAGGTCCCATGATCTACTGTAAGTACCAGTCTTAAAGACACACACTATCAATTAGACCAGGACTTCTATCTGCTTGTAGAGCTGTAATCCATTTAAGTTCACTGTATTCTGTCTTATTTCTAATATCACCACCTCTTATATTCAACATCATTAATTTTAACACAAGAAATTTAAAAGTGTGACTAGAATCAGTATTCATAATAGGGGGTAGAGCACCTCTTTCTTTGTGTTTTCTAGCATCTCTGACATGTTCCAATATTATTTCCTTTAATGCCCTATTCATTTTCCCTAGGTAGTATACATCACATGCTCTACATTGTGCAAGATAAACTAAATTAGTACTTTTACAATCAACAAAAAAATCAAACTCAATAAAATAGTCAGCTCTAGGGTGCTTCATAGACAATTGACCTTTCAGTAGATTCCTTAGAGCATACCTGGGGTGCATTATTGATTTATGTAATATATTGTTCTTCTTAGAAATAATGTACCACAGAGTTAATTGTTGAGAGCAATGAGGGACTGTGATAATGATGAGCAACTTGATAGTATGTTTGAGAAATTGATCACTGACTTTCCGAAAAGGAGATACTCTCAAAGGAATATCAATTATACAATTAGGGAAGATCAGTCATTTAGAGAGGCAACTGCTAAACCCTAATCTTCAGAATGTAGTACTGATATGGTACCTGCAACTCACAGTGAGCTGAATAGGGACCTCAGGTTTTTGTTGAATTATTCAAGCAATATAAATGTGTGTGACATTATTAAGAATAATTGGTCAGTGTTAATGGCAAATGATGAGTTGAAAAAGATTCTTGGTACTTCACCTAAATTTTTATTTAGAAATAAGACCTCACTTAAACATCAACTCTGTTATTGACAACAAACAGCTTTAGATCGTACTGATTATGACCGTATAGGGACTCTTACATGCTGTTCCTGCACAGCCTGTAGATATATTTGGTTTACTTTGTCTATGAAACACCCTACAACTGACTATTTTATTGAGTTTAATTTTTTTTTTCTAATTATAAGAGTGCTAATTTAGTTTATCTTGCACAATGTACAGCATGCAATGCATTCTATGTAGGGCAAACAAATCGGACATTAAAGAAAAGAATACTGGAACATGTCAAAGGCAGCAGAAAACACAAAGAAACCAATGCTCTAGCCCAAAATGTTATAAAAACTGATTCTAGTCACACTTTTATATTTCTTGTGCTGGAATTAATGACGTTGAATATAAGAGGTGGTGATATTAGGTATAAGACAAAATACGGTGAACTTAAATGGATTATAGCTCTATGAGCAGGTAGAAGTCCTGGTCTAAATGACAGTGTGTCTTTAAGACCGGTACTTAGATCATATGACCTATTTCATTGATTTGATTTATTTCAGTCTGTTTTTTAATACTTTTTAAATGGAGTTTTATGTATGAGTATTTATATTTGGTCTGAGGAAGTGGCAAGAGCCATGAAAATGCTGACCATCAATTTTATTCATATTTGGTAATAAAAAGTATTAATTGCAGCCATGGGAGTCGTGAACCCATTCTTAATACTATGTGGTTTTGTTGTTCATTTTCAGCTTTACTCACCTCTATCTTCTGGATCTTTAAAACACTGTTAAAAGTAATTTGTACAATGTGGGATTCAAACCTATGTAAAAGGGTATGCATACATTTCCACCCAAATGACTATTCTTCATTGCCACAGAAGACATGATTGCTAACCATGGTCATTACAGATATGCAGCTTAAATAATGACATGTGCTATAATTCAATTAGGCCTGTATGTGTGTGACACTAAAATATACTGTATTTTGCATTCTCAGGTATGATGGAGCACTAATGTTTGACAATATGCAGAAAATGACTTTAGTAATAGAGTTTGGAGCTATGATACATATCTCACAATGCATTCTATTTTACAGTTATACTTGGGTTACAAGAGAGGTATAGATGATTGTCAGTAAACTATTGTCTCCATCAGAGATATGCGACTGCATTTTTATTGCATAATCATCATTGTCATGTTAAACCAGTTACACACATAATACATACGATACCTACCAAAGTATGTGTATGCCAGCAGTAATGATACATTTCTCTCAATCAACCTGCTATGCATAGTGATTGGTATGTAGTATTACCTTTATAATCAGAGTTTTGTGAAAAATGACAGTTGGACACCCTTACTAATATAAAAGTAGAGTGCACTGGATTTGAACCCTGTCTTACCTGTGTTCTGACTATAACATCACTCCATCTGCACCTGGTGCCACACGGAATGCTGTGCAGGTGTATTTTTGATACTCAGTCCTGTCCAGTATGCTGACTGCAGTGCATTGCTGCTGACCTGTTTGTGAATAGGAAGGTGAACTGAAAAAAGTTAAGCAGAGACCTGCGTTTGCTCAGTGTTTAATGTCATGCAAATAGGGAAGGCATGGCCAACAGTTATTTATGTAATAAAACTTTGGCACCAACATTTCAAATATAGACTACTGCATGCACATCATAGTACCTACCTGAAATTTCTCTGATAATGTATCTTGCAAGCCTGACACATGAAACATTATGCCCAAACAGGTGTATTTTGCAGTTAACTCCAATCAGGTCAGTTACTATATATCTCTATTTGCTCATAGTTTGGCAAAGAGCAGCAGTGGACACTACTACTGCACAAGTCCAAGCTGATGTCCTGAAAATAGAACCATGCATGTGCTAATACTTTGCCATCATCCTTGTAAATCAGTTTTTCTGCAATGCACCATGTGGACAGGTATATATCATGTCTAACTCTGATTACTGTGCTGCAGTCCTCCACTACATGAAAATGCATTCACAAACATTAAGAAAAGAGAACTGATGTGTACTTCACTGAACAAATGCTTTCTGATATTCGTGTGTGTCCTGCACCAATACACCTCCAAGTGATATATCAGGACATTGGCCATTGTCAAACAGACTCCAGCATTATAGAGTGGAACTGCTTTGAAACATTTGGTATGGGTTTATAGTGACATTGGACATTGGTCATCCATGATCATATCACATTGATATTGTCAGTAACTTGTATTAATATGGTCATACCTTCATCTGAATATGAAGACAAATAACTCCATCATTGCACTACTGCTGCTCCAAAGTATGTTTTTGTGTGTGTGTATGTGATCTATACAATATCCTAAGAAATAGGTATATGGCTGTCTCACTTCCGCAATATGCATTCATGCATTTGTGATAGCTTCTTTCACCTAGGTTGCCAGGATATATTTATATGTACTTTGTCAAATTGGCCTCACACAATTATATCACAAGTCCAGGCTTTGCAAACAAGTCTCATAACCTGTTACCTGTGACACTATGATGATTTCCTCCTCTATAACGTTCACCCTGACATTGCTAAACTCAGAATTCTTTGGTGTTGCACACATTAAGTAATGGGTTCACTAGCTTTCTTAAATTGATAGGTATGGGCTCTAATCTCACAGCAGTCCACTTGTGTCTACAGTGCTACCTATCTCACTCAAGTAGCATTCCAAAGATACCTTTAGACTGCTCCATGATTCCACAGCAATTTCATACAGCCCTACCAACATCTTATTCTTAGCATACACTAATGATGCCATCCTCAATAAAGTGCACTCTGACACTATTGATCTCAGATCAGACTTTTGCATTGGCACAAACGTTAAGTATTGTGTTCTCTAGCTTGTGTAATTTAGTAAGTAGGGATTCTGATCTCACAGCAGTCAACTTGAGAGAGTGTTCATTCAACTGTCAGTCTCGAGACAATTTTACACTAGTATGCAAGTCCACAACTATGTCAGATACTACCGTCAACATCACCTTCTCACCATATACTGATGATGCCATCTTCTATGTCAGACATTCCTACCCAAATCATTTTCTACTTAGCATACACTGATTATGTTATCCCCTATAAAGTGCACTCTGACAGTGTTAAAGTCAGATATCTGTGGTTGTGCAAGTTTTACATTGTATGAAATGCAACCTCTATAACTCCACAGGTGTGGTGTTTAAATCTGACCTCAGTCAACTTGTGTGTATGGTTGATGGTATCTTGTGGCCATTGTATGATGTATTGCTTTTCATTTGACTTTCACTCAGGAGAAACTTTTACATAGCCCCCTAATCCAACATCCCACTTTTCCATCTGTCCGGCGTCTGCATAACATTAGTTCTGTGGAATATTGATGATGTTGTCATCTCAAAGATCCATACACACATTGTGAAGCAGAGTCCCTCCATGACCCTCTGCAAATCATCTCCAGACAAATGGATGTGTGATTGCTAATTCAGTCATGGAGCTGTGCACATGTCACATACAGACAGGCAGTCTGTATTAAATCAAACACATACACACACACACACACACACACACACACACACACACACACACACACACACACACACACACACACACACACACACACACACACAAACCCCAACACTATTCCATCACATAGATATAGTGATTTGGGTTGAAATGGTATAATATTGGCTAGCTTTCTATGTGCTGCTGTCTGGAAGCCTAGTAATGTCCTATGACCCTCTGAACATTAAACGTATCAATGATGCTTTCATCCAAATGTTCTATGTTGCGGTATGGTTGTACTGTATCCTTACAACACTGTATTTCAATCTGTGACTTGAGTTACCATTTTCATCTCCACTGCTGCTATTTGGTTACATGTTCCTTCCACAACAGCTGTAGTAATATGACTCCTGAGGACTGGCGACAAGGGATGGTGCTCTGTATATTGCTGCTTTACTAAGGCATGTGCTTTGATAGTGAAGTGTATCCACATTCTACATAGTTCTCATTAAAAACATCACAGTGACAGCTGCAGTATGTCACAGGGGTGCATGTGCATACCTAGCATCTGGAAATATATTTTGGCATACAGCAATATTATGTTGAACTGATTACATTGGCACATATTCCTGTGTTCATCAACATGTCACAATGCTGTTATATAGACAAATGGATCTTTGTCAGTTGATCAAGTTTTCAGAAACTCGAAATTCATATCAGCGAGATAATATGATCGAATTTCTGAAAACGTGAACATTGAAAACAACACAAAAGTCTATCTTTTTTTTACATTTTTGTAGGAGGTCAAGCCTCCTGTACCCCCCACACCCTCTGCAAATTATATATGCCAACTCCAAGATTGAGCTACATTGAGCAAAACAGTAAATTTCCTGATTTTCACTGTACCACAATCTCCATTTAAAAGCTTATAGTTTCTGGAAATGTAATCATATTGTCTCACCAATATGATTTTCAAGTTTCTGAAAACTCGATCAACTGATAGTGATCCAGAAAAACATATGACATGTTGAGATTCTCTTGCAACATTGGGGAATTCATTATATGCATTAATGTATTGCTATTCATAAAGATTATACAGGTGTTCTCCAACAGCATTGTGTGATTGTTAGTATTTGTATAATTAACTGTTCTGCATGAGCATCATCCACCTTAGTTGTCATGTGTCCACATACGATGTTATGGTCCTCACCCACACATTTCCACTGATAAACATATAGGCATATGATGTACAACTGATGTAATGATGTGAAATAGGTAGAGATGTACAACTGTGTTAACTTTTCCACTATGTCACATGTGGTTCAGACCAAATGGTTTATTTGGAGGTGATATACAGTCTGATGTTCAGATGTAGCATAGGTACAGCTGTAGTGATATTGTACTGTGTCATGGAACTACCATTACATCACATCAGTATTACGAATTGATAGTTTGCATAAACACATATAGGTGCTTGTCAAGATTTCATGGCACTATAACATTGTCACTGGCAATGTCAGGGGGAGAGTGATCTTGTGGTACATGTGCTGTGTGTTGACATGTACTTACACAGGGTGTTCCATCTATTGTTTGGTATTTGTACAATATCACAGTGACAGCTTTCACTCTCATTGACACTAGACTTTGCACTGCTGTACTTTCGGTGTACACAGGCATAGTTGATACATTGCCATCAGTCTCACATACTGCTGTACCATTTATTATAACTGATCATGTCTTAATTCACACATCATTTGCAAGTGCTTCAGACAATATCCATTGTTATTACATGTGGCAGATGCATGCAATACACATCTGTGTATAGGGAAATCACTCATTATACTACATTGTTTGTAAGTGGTGTTATCTGTATAGCCGATACCTATGTCAGCCAGGGATGCTTTAGTCGAGTGTATCGCATTTGGCACAGTGAGCTCCCACTCATCTTATCAGCCATACAGAACTATTTCTTGGGATGCATAGCTATTAGGACATGACAGTGCAGACTTCTCTTTAAGTTGTTCTGCTAGATGCTTGCGTGATATGTCTTTCTATGTTACACCTAGTAAATGCACAGCTCATTGATAGCACTGATGGCATGGGTTTGATTCTTGCAGGAGTGGATTGTGGCCAGGATTACTCCAGTTTTCAACTCCAGGTTTAACACTGTTCCTCTTAACTCCTCTAAAAGTAGTCATTTTTGGGGAAAGGGCAGTTAATTCCCCTACAGAATACTGGCAATCGTTACAGTTGTAGACGTCTGTTCCTGCAGAACATGTATAATAAGTTACAGTCATATATTCTGTCAATGCCACAGGTTAATGGTCATAATATTTTAAAAATGTCCCTGATTGTGCCTGTTTCTGTGTATGTTTGTCCAGGAGTCTGTTACTATGTGTCCATTTTTGGTTGAGAGGTATGCTGACATGTCAATCATATTCAAGCAACTCATTTTGCATATTTTCACAATATGCACATATCCCCATTGGACATACTATCCTTGCTAAATCTTCTCTTCAGGGAGCATGCCAGTGAGGTTTACATCACATCCATTCATCACAATTAAAAGTAACCTTGTGTGACCATCATATATGTATATACTATCATATGTGACGAGATACTTGCATGGGGTTGTAAACAGCAGTATGTTCAGTGCTATTTACATAAATGCTTAATGTTATGCTACAGAATTGTATTGGAAGCATACATACTGTACATTGACATATCCTATATTGAGGACAATGCCATATTTACCATTCTTTGCCCACTTTCATCAGCACATTTTCCTTGCCTCGTGTATATTTCATTGTATTTGCCCTTGCTGTTCCACCCTCCATTATTTCATTCTGCAAACAATTGTTATAGTGTACACTGCACTCAGTACACTTTTCTTCACTGTGCTAATACTGCTGTTATTGCAGTATTTTCACCTGTGGTAGTCATTGTGGCTGCCCGCACAATCTCGTGTAGCAGGTTTGCTTACAAACTTGAGTGCTTCTTGTTTCTGTGCTTATGCTACTCTGTATGGCTTCCTAGTCACAGCACTGTTGCTGGCCATGAAACCATACCTGCATACACGTAAGCGAGAGGAGCTGCATGAATATGCAATTAGCACTGCTGCTCGTCACACTAACATGTAAGCTCCAAGTAGGCTTTACAAGAAGCCAACCGGAAGTTTATTGAATTCTCGGGAGTGACTTTGTACAGCTTGGCTTACTTAAGATAGTACTGGCTAATAATGTCTCGTTGAACAACAAAACTAACCAGTGCAGAACATTCCAGCATGTACAGAGAAACTATCTGAACCACAAGTTGCAGAATATTGCAGACAGAGAGAAAATTATTTAGACTCAGCTGATGGAAAATGTTATTATATGATTTATTCTGAAGCATTTTTTTTAAAACATGAAATAGAGTAATTGATTATTTCAATATGTGTCTCCTGTACAGACTTTTGAATATTAGGCTTGCAAAAAGCTTGCATCTTGCTGTTTCTCCTACTTAGGATTATGAACCATTCAAATGAGTATACGTTGTTTAATTCCTAAAGGTCTCAGCTAACTCTGTCATGTATGTTACAGAAATGGACACTACACATTATTTTCAGTGACTAACATAACTCTCAGAATGTTGGCGGAAAAGCACTATATGTCAATCACTGACTAATGCAAGTCTCAGAATCAGCATTATCATCATCAAAAAAAAAAACGTTCATTTTCAACATGGGGTCAGGGGATCATGCCAACTGTCAACAACTCTCTCAATACATTATCATTCTCCTCCCTTTTTCAGCAATTAGGTTTTCCCATCACAGGTCTTCTTGCGCACAATCCATCCATCTCTTTGCTGGACACCCTCGTTTCCTCTTCCTTTCTTCATGTCTTTATCATATCTTCTTCAACAGATTGTCTTCTGCTTTTCTGCACATGTGCCTGAACCACCATAATCTGTTCTCTTTCACCTTCTATGCAACTAGAGCTACTTTGGATTTTGCACTGATGTTCTAATTTCTTCATCCATCCAGCAGTATGCATCCTACCACCAGTCACATGCACCTCCTCTCCGTCACCTCTAGTTTCTTCAGCTGCTCTGCCTTTACTGTTCAGGTTTCTGTACCAAATAGTAGGACTGGCTGTGCCACTTTTTTGGACACCTTAATTTTCAGCTTCTTTGGCATTCTTCTGTCATAAACAGCAACACTTGACACTCTGTGCCAGATGGCTGCAGCACCTCTGATTATAGCTTTGATCTCCTCATTCAGACTTCATTTCTCTTCAACAACCCCATTCCAATACTTGAAGCTGATAATGGGTTCTACTATTTTCTCTTCTATCTCACTTCACAACTTTTTCTGATTTCCCCCATATCCTGTCATTAAAACTATTAATTTCCATATCCTTTGCTGAAGCTCTTCCTCAGACTCTGCCTGTAATGCCGCATCATCTGCAGCTTTGTTGATGTGTCCCCTCTAACCTGTTTGACAATGTTGTCCATCACCAATATGAACAGCAGTGAGTTCAGACCTGAGATGAACCCTGATGCACACCCACTTTCACTGAACCCCTCTGTGACACCAACCACTCTTTATAACTGAGTTATTTGGTCCTTGTACATAGTCTTCATTAATTCCACCAATGTTTCTGGGACTTTGAACCACCACATGGCTGTCCAAATCAGCTTTCTTGCGACTTTGTCATATGCTTTCTCTAAGTCCAGGAATGCCCACTTGGACTCTTTCCTCATTTCTAGTTTCTTCTCATCTATCTGTTTCACTGCAAACATCAGGCCAGTTGTAATGCAACCTGATCTGAACCCAAACTTACTTTCTACTACTCTCTGCATTCTTTATCAGTCACCCAATAGAGAACTTTTATGCAGTGTGACGAGTTTGATAACTCTGTATTGACCACAGTTGAGGATGTCCCTTTTGTATACTGACACTATTATGCTTACTCTCCAGTCATCTGAGATACTTCTTTCTTTCCATATGGATATGATTACCCTGTAGTACCATTTCTCCCCATATCACCTGTCATCTTGATCACAACTGCTGTGACCTCATCTGAACCTACAGCTTTCTCTGACTCCATTTTCCTTAGTGCTATTTTTACTTCTTGAAGGGTGGGTTCCTCCTCTTCTTTCATCATAGGCTGTGTTTGTGGCAGGACAGTTTTCTATGAAGTTTTTTTAATTCAGAAGCTGATGAAAATATACCTTCCATCTGCTTTGGAGATCCTGTGGACTGCTGAACAGATTATTTCTAACATCCCTCATGAAGGTTGTCTGATGATTTTTATTTTTCCAACTTTGCCATGCAACCAGATAAAGATTCTTTGAACCATTTAGTGACTCACTTTCCAGAAGCTGGTAGAATCCCACTGATGCCTTGTTCTCTGCTATTGCAATCATTCTCTTTCCCTATTTGTTAGCCATCCAGTATTCCTTTTTTGGCCTGCTCCATCTTTTCAGTCTCCCACTTTTTTCATGCACTCCTCCTGTCTTTTGATAACTTCCAGGACTTTTGCATTCCACCATAAGATTTCCGTATGTACCTAGCTTCCACACCAGGCTTGTCTCCATAACTGTTTTATAGTCCTTACACATGCTGTTTTGAGGTGCTGCCATTCCTGTAAAACTCTACTTATTTCCTCTTCTTACTGAGGTGCTAGAGCCCTGATGACTTCCTTGAACTTTTGTAATTTTGTCTAGTCAACTTCCAGGTCTTTAGCCTAATTTCTGCTGACCTTAGAGCCTTCTCTGAGCACTGTTTGATTGTGGCAACCAGTGGTTTATGCTGTGGGACAACCATTTCATTGAAAATGACTTTGCAATTGCTGATTCTACCTCAATGCTCTTTTCTTACTAGGACGAAGTCCGCCTGAGTTGCATGTTGGCCTCTATTGTATATAATCTTGTGATTGTCTCTCTTGCTGAATCATGTGGTGGACAACCATTGCCAGAAAGAAGTCTAGAATGGCCTCTTCTTCTTTATTCCTCATGCCCCACCCATGTGAACCAAGGCAGTCATCATATGCTATTATTTCTGCCCTGATTTGTGCATTCTAGTCACCCATTATTGACATAATATCATATCGCCTTATTTTGTCAAGTGGGTCCTGCAACTGCTGTCTGAATGTAATTGTTTCCTCACTACCACAACACTGCTGTTGGGCATAGGCTGAGATTATGAGTAGTGCCCTATGTTAACACTGCAGTCTGACTGCCATGAGTCCATCACTACTTCTAATTTAATTCTTCACCATCTTCTGAAGCCTCTCCCTCTCCAAAATTCCTACATCATTTCTAGTTTGTCCTGTTCCTGAGTAGTAGACTCTGGATGCCAAATGACTTTACTGCAATGCCCTTCCACCTTGTCTCCTGGATGGAGTGGATGTCCAGCCTCCTCCTTACCATTGTGACATCAGCTTCCAAGCTGCATCCTGACAATGAACTTATAATGAGTGTAGCAGTCCTTAATTCATGCTTGGCAGGTTAATTGGTTTGATGTCCAGCTTTCACTTAAAGGACAACTACGGCAAATAGTACATTATTTCTTCTCCAGCATATATTTTTCTCCCCTACACAATGATCTCACCACTCAACAATGTCATTAATGTACAAGGAAGCTTTTATTTTCTCCAGTTTTGCAATAATGAGTGATTGCCTATCGGTACTTCTAACCATGTTTAACAAAACCTTACTCTCGCACTTGCTTGATCCTCTGACAAGTCGCCATCAGTCTGACTACAGATTTTAGTAGAATTCAGTTGAACATGCCCTTCTCTTCTTTTCTCATCCAGGACATGCCCACTCTATAATTATGCATACCCTTTTTAGCATTTGTATTCAATCATGCCCTTCACTCCACCTTCCTACATACATAAAAACACCCTTGACCAGAAGCAGGAACTTCTTTTGCAGTTATCTGTTGCTGCACATCTTTGTTTCACTGAAGTATCTTAGTGTTGCTATGGACTTTGCACAGACTGAACTACTGATATTGTAAGAATACTATTTTTGTGGGGAATTATTTTACTAAAATATCATAAGGTCACCGACTGTTTCTGGATTGTGCTGCCTTACTTTTCAGAGTGCGATTACAATATACTCTACAGCAATTTTACAGCTAGTGTCAATGCGATTTGAGCAGTGAATTTTATTCCACTGAAGTTGTGGGATTTGTGCAGTGTAAATTGATTTAGTTACTAGTTTGTTTGATGCAGTGGTGGTTTAATAAACTGATGATTCCCAGTATTTGCACTGTTTAAAAGAAACAAAAAAAATATTTTTGGGACTGTTGAGGAAATCACTTAATCTTTCTGCGTGCCTCACATCATGTTAAGGATACAAGTTGCTAGCACCCACAACTTTCTAGTAGTTAATTTGTTTCTTAAATTATTTTTTCCATTGGAAAATAGTTTAATTCTGAAAGACTGGCAGGAGTATGGCAATTTACAAACTGCAATCAAAGCTGATGCTGGCCAAATATTGTTTATGTCTATGAGATCTGGGTCTGAGTAAGTGCTATCATTTATTATCAGTTCTGGGCATTTTTGGGATGTTAGAATTGTAGTACTAGAGGTTGTCAGAAAGTTAATTTTGGTATTTGAAGGCAGAATATATCTATATCTATCTATCTATATATATATATATATATATATATATATATATATATATATATATATAGAGAGAGAGAGAGAGATTTGAGTGCATGTGTGTATCTATATACACATACGTGAGTGTGTGTGTGTGTGTGTGTGTGTGTGTGTGTGTGTGTGTGTGTGTGTGTGTGTGTGTGTGTGTGTGTGTGTAGCTATACATATATATATATATATATATATATATATATATATATATATATATATGTGTATGTATATATATATATATATATATATATATATATATATATATATATATATTTATACACATATATAGGTATATATACATATACAAGTCTATAAACCCCTCTACTATTCCTTCAAGTTTAGGCTGAAAGGACATCTAACCAATAACTGGATCTGCACATGCTCCTTGCCATCTTAATACTCTTTTCTGTTCCCTTCTTCTCCGCCCTTAATAGACTTTCTCTTGATAGATCCTACTTACCTTTGTGCTTTACCTACTTTCTAGCCTCATCTCTAATTCCTTAACATGCTAATGTCCTTTCTTTGTATTCTTACACTAATCTTTATCTGTCTCAGAATCTATAACTGAAATTTACTATCTAGTTCTCCTGCCAGAAAAACTATATGCCTTCTACAACCTATTGCTTACTCTGCTATATATTTATCATGCATCATTATGTAACATGCATAACAGGAACTCTCTTCTATCGTGTATATAAGGTATGGTCAGCTTTATTGCTTGCCTTATATTTTGCTTATTTTCTTTTATTGTATTCACATGTTGTGCTACTTTGTTATTGTCTTAATATTTGAACCTTTGTCCATTTTTTTAATTCTATTTAATGCATACTGTGGAGCTTTTCTCCCTGGGCCTCTGCTAAAAATGCGCTCATACCCAGTCGGACTTTCTCCGTAAACAAATGTCAAATAAAATACATGTGTGTAATACACACACTGCCTATAGCCAGTTTATATATGTATGCAGATAATATGGTGATATGGTGTTTGGTGTTAAGTGAGAGCTGTGCATACATTTCAACTATTACTGCATTTGTATTTCAGGGGTGTGTTATCAATATAAGAGTTGTAGGGGGTGTTGTGCTTGCCGAATGATGCTATTATGCACTATTTATATATTTTTTCTTTATTTTCATGATTTTGACAACAGCAGCTTTTATTGAAAAGATCATTTTTGAGAATCTTGCTGTCCACTGGGAGGCAATAATTGTTCTTAGTTTATAGTCATCAAACAAACAATGTCATCCTTAACGCTGTATTTCACCACTGCAAAATAAATGCCAAAGAGAAGTACCCCAAATACTACACCCCGTGCTACACCTCTGGTGAGAGGTATTTCAAAGGAGATGGAGCCACCTACTCTAATTTCCTGGTTTCTACATTATTATCCAATTTTCAATCCATCAGGTAACTTAGGGGTTGATATTTAGCAAAGAGAGTTTATTAACAGTACTTCATTGTTCTATGTTATTGCATGCCTTAGTGAGCTTTAGAGATCTTAGGTGTAATAATTTTCATTCATCCATTACTAACCTTGTGGAAGAATTCAAGCATTTTAAGACAGCAGGATTTACCCATGACAAAACAGATATTCCTTGAGTTAAGGGTTAGTATGCTGACTATGTCCTTGTTTATTAATTCCATAATGATTCATTGCATAGACTTACAGAGAAGGCTCTTCACGTTTGTGAATCTACATTTACTGGGGTCAGTTGATGGCTCACCCTTGTGAAGAGTGATGACTGTTTATGTCCTCTATTCCTTGGGCACATAACCTGTATTGAGGCTGATACTGAATAGCATGTATAGGGTAGTTGACAGTTCCTGTTCCAGGTTACCCATTATGTAACCTGTTATGTTATCTGCTGCAAGAAAAGCAATGTTTTTGGCCTTGTAAAGTGCCTTGCATATTTGTTCTTGGGATAATTTGAGTCAGTATACATAAAAGTAAGGTGAATCTGGGATTGCTGGCGTAAAGGAGTTTGAAATGTCAGGGACATTTATCCACTAGTAGACTGTCTATGAGCTCTGGGTCTGAACAGGTGTTATCATTCATTATTAGTTCTGGACATATTGTAAGGTAAGAACTACAGCACTTCAAGTTGTCAGAAAATTAATTGCATTATTTGAAGGCAGAATAACTATGTATATATATATATATATATATATATATATATATATATATATATATATATATATATATATATATATAGACAAACACATACACGTGTGTTTGGTTTCTGTGCATTATTTGAAGGTGTGTATGTTTTATTTGCATTATTTGAAGGCAGAATAAATAAATAAATAAATAAATAAATATACATATATATTTTATGTGTGTGTGTGTGTGTGTGTGTTTGTGTGTGTATATATATATATATATATATATATATATATATATATATATATATATATATATATATATATAGATAGATATGTTGATTGGGTTTTCAGAAACTTGAAATTCATTTGGTCGAGTCCATGTGATCGAGTTTTTGAAAACTCAAAGCTTTTGAATGGAGATTACAATACAGTGAGGAGTGGGAAATTTACCTTTTCTTTACTGTAGTGCAATCTCAGAATTGGGATATGTAATTTGCAGGGGGTGCAGGGGGGCTTGCCCCCCTACATAAATCGAAAAAAGTAGATTTTTGTGGAAAATGGATCATATGGTGCCATCTGTATGAATTTCGAGTTTCTGAAAAACATCCACACACACACGCGCGCACACACACACACACACACACACACACACACACACACACACACACACACACACACACACACACACACACACACACACAGAAACACACACACACATCTATATATATATACTTCATAACACTGAAACTTCAAAATACTGAAAATGACAAAACTTCATAATACTGAAGACCAAAATACTGAAAGCTCAAAATACTGAAACTCAAAATACTGAAAACACATATTATGCATAAACTCAGCTTAAACAACATAAATCATAACAATTTCTACCAAATATTTGCAGGGGGCAAGCCCCCCTGCAACCCCACACCTGCTAATTATATTTATCTACTCCAAGATTGCACTTAACTACACTATGTGCAATCTTGGAGTTGATATATTTAATTAGCAGGGTGAAGCAGCCCACATGGGGTGCAGGGGCTTGCCCCTACATATATTTGGTAGAAATTGCTATGATTTATGTTGTTTAAGCTGAGTTTACGCATAATATGTGTTTTCAGTATTTTGAGTATTCAGTATTTTGAACTTTCAGTATTTTGGTTTCAGTGTTTTGAGTTTCAGTATTTTGATATTTCAATGTTATGAAGTGAATCCATATATATATATATATATATATATATATATATATATATACATATGCAAAATGTATATAAGTATATATATATATATATATATATATACATATATATATATATATATATATATATATATATATATATATATATATATGTATATATATATATATATATATATATATAAAAATCTAAAAAAATCCCAAGGTATGGAGTAAAGATTCCACAAGTCTGTTTATTATTCCAATTCCACAAAAATATACTGTGTAAGCGCTTTCGTAAAAAATTACTTCCTCAGACACATCATAGCACTTAATAAAAAACTCAGTTTTTATACCATACCTAATCAACACAGAGCAATTTCCCTCCAAAATATTTAAAGATACATACATATTTAAACCCATTATTCAGTCACATAATAAATCAGTTTAACATAAATTACAAATTCAATAACATGCTAAAACATATAATTATAAAAAGTTTTTATAAAACCTGTACCATGTAAACTTATTTCTTAATATTCTTATTTCTTAAGACAGGTAAGACGGATAGTATATCATTCAGCCCATACCTTCTATGAGCTCCGAGCCTAAAAATCCATTTCAGTTCTGTTAGTTCTCTGTCATTTACTAAATCATCAAGTCTTTCATTGGCATATTGTACATGAAGTACTTGGGATAAGAACGTGTGTTCATTCCCTGTAGATATAGTATGTTTAGCCAATGCACTATATTCTTCTCCACTTTTTGTGCAGTATAGATGGTCTCTAATCCTAGTGTAATCACCCATGAATTGGAAAGAGGCACAATGAAGTGTGGCAAGTGTAATTACTGCAAATATATTGATAATTCTAGTTTTTTAGGCACCCCAAAACCATATATTTATGGAAGATTAGAGCCAAACCCGATTGCAACAGTAAATACTTTGTTTATTTAGCCTCCTGCATTAAGTGTTATAAATTTTATGCTAGTAAAACCAACCGCCATCTTAAAACTAGGATTAGAGACCATCCATATTGCTCAAAAAGGGGAGAAGAATATAGTGCACTGGCTAAACATACTGTATCTATGGGGAATGAACACACGTTCTTATCCCCAGTACTTCATGTACAATATGCCAGTGAAAGACTTGGTGATTTAGTAAATGACACAGAACTAACAGAACTGAAATGGATTTTTAGGCTCAGAGCCCATAGAGGGTATGGGCTGAATGATACACTATCCCTCATACTTGTCTTAAGAAATAAGAATATTAGAATAGGTGTTGAATAGTTTAGCAATTTCTTGGTCAGATTTGCTAGTATTAGGACAAGGGTTGTTTGTTGTACCAGGCTTGAGAAGGGAGTTAATAGAGCTCCAGAATTGTTTGGGTTTTTTTTGCATGATTTATTTGTAAATGGTTGTAGTAGGATTCTTTATCTCTAATGACTTGTTTTTTGGCTAGGTTTTGCAGCTGTTTGTATTTAAGTAAGAATACGGGCTGTTTATGATGGAGATAGCTTTTCCAAGATCTGTCTCTTTGTTGCATAATTTTCTTGGTTTCCTTTGTAAACCAAGGGGCAGTCTTGGCTTTAACTCTTTTAGTTCATATTGGAGTTAGAGAGTTTAGGAAAGTAAGGAATGTAGAGTTGAAGAAGTCAATGGCTTCATCTAGAGGTAGGGTTTTTAGTGGGTTCCAGTTAGTGAGCTTAAGGGAGTCAGAGAAGGTAGAGGGGTTAAAGTTAGTTAAGTTACGAGTGTGTAAGAGTTGGTGGGAGAATGAGGAAGAGGATGTAGCTCTATGGGTGAAGGCAGGGAGGTGGTCCCCTAGTGGGTCGGGAGTGACACCAGATGTTGTGGTTCTGTTTGGGTGAGACACCAGGATCCAGTCTAGGATGGAGCCTGGGAGGTTGGTTTTGTTGTGCATAGTAATGGAGTTAATGATTTGTGTACAGTTGAAGGGATTGATTGATATGGTGGGGTTAGGGTAAATGATTTTTTGCCAGTCAATATTTACATCTCCCATAATGTAGGTTTCATGTTTTATATTTGAGGAGATCCAAGAGAGGATGTCTTCCAAGGTATTGGTGTTGTTACCTGGAGGAATGTGAAGGGAGATGATGCAAATACTCTTATGGTCATTTAGTTTTAGAATGCCAGTTATTAGTTCAGCATTATTAAACGAAGGGATAGGATTTGGGAAGGGAGTGATGGATAAGTGATTGGAGTAGATTAGTGCTACACCACCACCTCTTTTATTTAGGCAGTCAGATCGGAGATATTGAAATCTGGGGGGAAGGAATTCTGAGTCGGTTATGTGTGGTTTTAACCAGGTTTCAGAGATGGCTACTATGTCAGGTGAATTATGGTTGAGCAGGGCATGAAAGAGGGTAATTTTATTAGCTAAGCTTTGGGCATTAATGGTGAGGAATTTGAGGGGTTTACTGATTGGTTTGTTGTTGGAGCTAAGGTTTTTTGTTTGAGAAATGTTTGGTCCACATGTGTGCATACACAGAGTAGCATACTATAGTATGAGGCTTGTGTGTATACATGCCTTGCATATGATGTTACTTTACATATTGTACAGTGACACATGCAACTATATGGGATATAATAGTTATATGTGCAGTAGTGACTTACCAGGCAACTCCAGGCTCAGTGGTTGAGAGAAACCCACCTCCATGATGTCAGCTAAGGCTTGTGGATGCTGTTCTGATGGTGTCCCCAAGTTGGCCAGTAGCTCTTTGGTACGTGTGAGTGGGGGCTGGGTTGGTGGCCCACCACCTGTTGCACCTTGTTCCCTGGCAATTGTATTCACATGCTGTATCGCACATCTGATCAGGTCCATGCAGTGTCTGCGCACCTGCTGGTATGTGCAGTTATGGCCACCCACATCATTAACCCTCCTGAGAAGTTCCTGCCACAGGTCATCCCGCTGCTGTGCATCCTGTGGCACATGGCTAAACAGGACATCATAGTTGTCTTGGAGGTAAGGTATAAGGGCCTCATCCTCCAAGCGGGTATAGGCTGGGATCCTTGCTTGTGACATATCTGGAAGACATAATGATGGAGACAGGTCACAGTATCACAGAGATGCATAGAGATACAGCTGCACATACATGTGTATCACATTTATTACATATAAATAGGTTCATAGGTTCATAGGTAGATACTAGGCTATCTGCCCTAGGGCATTTATAAGCCTAGCCAGAGTGTATTTGGCTTCCGCCTCCCTATTAGATTAGCCTACTGTGCCTCTGTAAAGTAGGTCACAGAAGGTACCCTTTTAAGATTAGTTTACTGTGCCTCTGTCTAGCAGGGACACAGAAGAGATCCCAGGGGTGAATTTGCGATTTCCCATCCACGCGTCCAGATTTCGCTTGAAGAGGGTCAGCGAGGGGCTATGTCTATCATGAATTGGGA
The DNA here is from genome assembly GCF_019279795.1 of Protopterus annectens. Classification (NCBI taxonomy): domain Eukaryota; kingdom Metazoa; phylum Chordata; order Ceratodontiformes; family Protopteridae; genus Protopterus; species Protopterus annectens. The sequence goes on along the minus strand of NC_056727.1, from coordinate 1,130,804,199 downwards.
TTCTATTCCAGAGTGAGGGGAGCCTCTGGGAAATTAATCTGTCCCTCCAGCATGTCCTATTTATTTTTGTGCTGAGGTTTAGGTCTCTGGAGTGTGTAGCTCTAAGGGACTTGGATTTTTTGAGGTGGAGCATGTCCATTAATTCTGGGTTTGACATGGCTTTGTACGTCAGGCATAGATCGCCTCTGAGTAGGTGGTAAGCAACTGAGTAGAGCTGGAGTTTCTTTAGTCGAGCTGCATAGGACATCTGTTTGTAGCCCATGATCCTCTTGGTGAGGTACTTTTGGGGTCTCTCCAGTTGCTGCAGGTGTCGGGTAAGGTACATCCCAAAAGGGGCATTGTATTCAATTATGGGTCTGATGAGTGACGAGTAGAGGGGCACAATGACCTATCATGATCTAGATGCGAACCCTTTTGTGATAAGGTGGGCTATATAGAAGGTCTTTGGCAACGTGATTATCAAAGGAGAGATTACTATCTACGTTGGTCCCCAAATCTATAATTACTTCTTCAGTATTTAATGGATTACCACCTATGTGGTAATTTGTGGGCACCTTGTTTTTCCCAAAGGGGATGACTATGCACTTTTTAGCATTTAGCTTGAGGCCGTGGCTCTGGCACCAAGCATCCGTCTCTGTGAGACCTTTTTGGAAGATGCTTGTGTCAGCTGGAGATTTGATTATGGCCCCCAGTTTGCAGTCTTCTGTGAACTGTGTCAGCCATAATCCCCCCATGTTAGCCTGAACCTCAGAGAAGTATATACCGAACAAGAGAGGTCCCAGAACTGAGCCCTGTGGGATGCCACTTGTAACTGGTTTGGATTCGGACATGGAATCTGCAATTCTGACCATGTGGGTTCTATCTCTGAGCCAGTTTGCAACCCATCTTGTGATATAGGGGTTTGATATTTAAGCTGGTAAGCTTATTTATGATGCCCGAGTGGGGTATTGTGTCGAAGGCTTTTGCGAGGTCCAGGTAGGCTGCGTGGACTACCTTGCCCTCATCTATGGCATTGGTAACTGTTTCAAAGAAATCAACTAGGTTTAAGGGGCAAGATCTGCCCTTAACAAAGCCAAATTGGGTAGGGTCCAGTGTCTGGAGGCTCCCAATGTCTTTGTTTATGAGTTCTATGATAATATGCTCCATAGCTTTACAGACCAGACTAGTCAGGCTTATGGGGTGATAGTTTCCAGGGTCCATTGTGGCACCACCTTTGTGGAGTGGGACCACTGTAGCTGTATGCCATTCTTTGGGTATGTATCCTGTAGTAAGGCTAAGTTTGAACAGTGACTTAATGTGAGGGTTCAGTTCTTCTTGGAGCTCATGTAAGACACAGCCTGGGACACCGTCCAGTCCCATAGATGCTGTGTTTTTTGCTTTGGAGAGGGCAGCTTTCACCTGTGCATCTGTGATGTCAGGGAGGTTACATTCAGTTGGGATAAGCATTTGCTCCTTTGGGGGGGGAGAAGTTTGCACTGAATCTGTCTGCCAGGCTGTTGGCTATGTCTGTAGGTTCGTTATATTTTATACCGTTATGCAACAATTCAGAGCATATCTGGGAGTTTCCGCCCATGTTCCTTACATAACTAAAGAAGGCCTTGTGATAATCTTTAGTGTCTAGGGCAATTTTTCTTTCGAAACTGGCCTTAGTTGTCTTTGCAAATCTTCATGACACTGACACCACTGACATGTTTGTGTCACACACATGTAACATCCAATGGGGAGTGGATATTATCGCCATGTATGTGTGTCACCTGATTACATTGCTCATACTCCATGTGGATGCTGTCTTGATGTGGGCATGTCTGTTTGCCTGTACTGGTGTTCTTACCTATCAACACATGCCTGGATATGTCCATATTAATGCTGTTGACCTTGATGCTGTGTATATGTCACATATAAACACATACACTGTCTAAACGGACATGACCTGTGACAATGCAGACATACACACGGAAACCTTTACATGCATGTGTTTTGCCATATACATCTATACGGCACTGTACAGTAGTTCAACATCCTGCCACGTATTGCCTGTGTTGCATATGTGATACACATGGGACACTGGCTAGCCTGATGGTATTTGCAGGGATGATTATCAACTATAGCATGTACAGCCATTGTCATCTAGTAGTCTGTATGCCCTGGGCCATGTATGAGCCTGGGATGTAAGGTTACCTAGCTGTAGCCGATAGCCGTGTTTCTGGTGCCAGGTGAAGCAGTGCCACATAACTGATCCACACGGTTAATGATACATCTACCATGGAGTCATCACACCATGTCTGACAGAGGTGAAATGTGCAGCTTTGCTGGACAGGGTTGCATAGTATGGCAGGAGTATGTAACGTGTATGGCACAAGGATATGTCCAGCATGTGGCAATCCTTGTACTAGGAAGGTGGATGTCCATGACATATGTATTTCAGATCAGGATATGTACGTGTAGCATGTCCAACAACAGAGTGTTGGACATGTCTTTATGCAGGGTAGGCATCATGCTACATAGTGGAGATGAGGATTGTGAAGGCTGGTGTTGGTCATCCAAACATGGCCAATACCCCTTAAAGGTGATATGTCATCCGATTTTGGTCACTTGAGTGATGAGTATGGCTGTACAATCATCTCCATGTTCATGGATGGCACCCTGTCATGATGAGGGTTGCCTCTTATGACTACCTAATAGGCTTGGTGATGTCACTAGCTCAGGGAGGTAAACTGCACAGCAGCATCCCTTACACACAGTGTCCATTATGTTGACCGCTGCCTAGGAGGTAGTTCATGGGTACAGGGTTATTAACCTAGTGGTGACAATGCAATATGCAGCTGTCAGATTGTGCACATATGTCACACACCTCACCCACAAAGCCCTTTCTGTATGTTTTCCACAACACTGAGTCAGCTGTTGCTCCTAGGTCATAGCCTTTCACATACTTACATAGACAGATGCCTCCCATTTGTCTGTGTGGTATGGGCTACAATGAGGGGGAGTACAACAAATTAACCCTGTTTTACTATAGCTGGCACTGATGTGATATGCACATATTACTCAGACACCTTTTGTAGTGTTGGTTCTGTCAACAGTCCACTGACAGAACACTCTTGTGACATACAAAGGTACATCTAGTATACTGAGTGTAGATGGAACACAGTATGGGTGATGATGTCCTATTACCTGTCACAGGTATGATATGCAGTGTGAAATCATCTGTACTGTCATCTACATCTGTACTGCTAACAACATATACGTTGATTAAGGTTCATGGACTTTCAGACCAGACTCAGCAGGGTAGTAGTGCAGCGACTCCCATTATGAGTGGTGTCTCCACTTTGTGGGTTGTGATAACTGTTGGTGTGCACCATTCAGTGTTTTCACAGACTGACATAAAGCTATGTTTTAGATGATGTGTATGTGTAGAGCAAACTGTTTTGAATATGTGTATGATACAACCAGGAATGTGGACAGGTCCCATGCAGCCTGACTGCACCTTGTACCACCATAGTTATGGTTACAGGGGCTCTGTAGTGTACATGGATATGTGATTGTGTACCTGTTGGGGGGCAGTGTGTTTATGTTATCCAGTACCCTATCTGTATTGCTTATTCATGCTCAGCACTTGTTCAGAACATGTAAGCACTACATGAGCTACTATAGCACTTAATCCTCCTCATTACCTACAAGTAAACACTGTTTCTACTTACATTTCCCACTTGCTTAGAGTAAAACAGCCTCTGTACACACTTTCCCCACATATCTAGTGGGAAATAGTTAAATATTCAGGCATGTCCAATTGTCAATTCCCAGTGTTATTGCCTGTCTATATGATGAATATGGGCATCATGAGGCAATATAGAAATTGTCTCATGTACACAGTCAATACTAACCTCCTAACATACAACACTACAACACTACAACCTGTGATAGGTGCACATATCTAGCCATGCTGGAGGTAAAGCTCTCTCCAATCCAGACTGAACCTGACAATCATGTGGGGATTTTAAACATTTGCACCACACCACACTCATCACATAGTCTCACTAGATCTCCACCACCACAGGCCACACATAGTAAGACTACAAGATTTCTGGAGCCTCTCAATACTACTCTGTCTAGGCAACAGAGAACTCCAAAGCAGAAATGCAGGCAGCACCCATCCCCCAGCACAACACCAATTACTTATAGCCCACAGACTCAGTGTGCCCATCAACCACAGCCAATAGGGCGATATAACATACCCAACACACTAGTCATAGGGGACTCTATAGGCGGTCACACTGATGTCCCACTCAGCAGGCTGAACAAGATGATAGTTACTGTCAGCTGCCTGTCGGGTAACAGGATCCGCAACATTACCTATGCACTCAGGTCACTCCTCAACAGGTACAATATGACTGTGTCATTCTCCATGTTAGTGTGAATGCCCTGAGATGTACCTTCCTAGACTACATGTAAAGAGACATGGAATAGCTCTCCGATCTTGTAGCCCAGGCAGGTATCGCACTAGCTCTAAGTAGCATTCTGCCATCATCCAGACTGATAACGCAGTACAAGGACAAAATTATTTACTTCAACAACTGGCTATGCTTCTGGTGTCATTCAAGGGTATCCAGTATCTGCCTGCTTTGAATGACATGGTCGACAGAACACGATGCTTTGGCACAGATGGCCTGCACCTGTCGGCCCTGGGATTCCGGATAATGGCTAAGGATCTTGCTGCTCCTATAGGGCCTGTTTTAGGCATGGTTCAAATAACATATTCACCACCATAACAGGAACAGGCAAGCAAAACCTGAGGGTAATGCTACTGAATGCTTGACGTCTTCATCTCAAACGCACTCACCCGGGGCACTCCTTGTAATGGACCACTTTGATATCTGTGCCATGACTGGGACCTGCTTCTAGGCTCCTGAGAGCACCCCTGCACTACAAGGCTATTACTCATACCACACCTTTCAGTCATGTAACCAGGACTGGAACACCCACAACAGAGGTGTGTCCATATTTCCTAAGGATATCCGCACCTCCAGGCTGGTTGCTTAGCACAATGCATCAGAGGTTATCCAAGTGCAACTAACTCTGGCCATAATTGCTATACAAATTGTAGCTTGCTACAGATCCCCCACCATACCCCATGGTTAACAGTCCTCATTTCTTGGTGTACTGGAAAGTAGGGTTCAAACAGACACACTACCGATGTGTGACTGACACTACGCCACCATTAACTGGGATACCTACTCATGTACCGACACATTAGGACAATGCTTTCTGGGATTCATAACCTCCAATCGCCTGGCTCAACCTATCCACACCACCACCAGGGCCAACAATATCCTAGACCTGGTCATTACCAACATGTGTGACTGGTGTTCCACACCTGGGGTTATCTCCTCGTTGGTCAAATCTGAATGTACGCTAATCACCCTTGTTATCCACATCCCGGCACCACACCCTTTACGGAAAACACAGTACAATATTTCTACAAAGCCAACTTCAGGCTTCTTATGACAGCAGTAGTAAATGTCATGACACCCATACAGATGGACAATACAGTTACAACCACTGAATCATACACAACTGCACTTAGTTAGCACTTACACGACTGCACGGATCATGCTATCCAAACAAAACCATGATGTTACCCACCAGAAAATGGAGGCTACTCTGGTGGTCCACTGCCATGGACATAATGTACAACAGAAGGAGGAGACTGTTGCAATGCACTGTTGCAATGTACAGTGCAATTCCATGACTGGAGGAGCTCCCTGGTCAGCCTCAGTAAGAATCTGAGATCCATTATCACATCCCCGAAAGCTAGCTACGTAAACATAACCGCGACTAATTCCAAGGACTACCAAAAAGCATTCTAGAGGTACGTCACTAGTCCCAATGGCGATACCTACATCTGCTCTGACATACAGCAGTAAGGCATGAACATTACAGAACCGACTGATATTGGCAACATCCTGGCAGATAGGTTCAGTGCTAACTTTACAGCCCTCTCACACCCTAAAGGGTCCCATATCTATACAGGAGCATTGCAGGAGTCCCTGCGATCACAACTATGCAGTTCAAAGCTGCACTCTCTAAAGCCAGGAACACAGCATCCATGTGACCATACAACATCCCAGGCTGCAATTTCCATGAACTTCAGAATGAAATGGCTCACCACTTGGGCACCATATTCACTAGTAGCCTTGCATCAGGCATTGTGGCCCCTGAATGGTGCACAGCAACAGTTATCACACTCCACAAAGGTGGTGTCACAATGGACCAGGGGAACTATTGCCCTATACACCTGACTAGACTGTTCTGCAAGGCTATGGAGCACATCATCATGGATCTCATTCATAGAGACATTGGTGGCCTCCAAACCTTTGATCCCACTCAGTTTGTATTTGTTAGGGCCAGACCATGCCTTCCAAACCTGGTGGAGTCCTTTGAGACAGCTACCAAGGCAGTAGATGAGGATAAGGAGGTCCACACAGCCTACCTTGACCTCTCAAAGGCTTTCAACATTGTTCCCCATTCTGGTATTGTCAACATATACATCCACCTCCACATTAACCCCTACATCATGAGATGTTATGTAAAGTGGATCACGGACAGAACCCACATAGTGAGGGTAGCATACCCTAGGTCCTACTGTAAATCAGTTACAATTGGCATCCCCCAGGCCTTGGTCATAGGGCCCCTCATGTTCGGTATATGCTTCTCTGAGGTACAGGCTAGCACAGGAGGACTTACCCTGAATAGGTTTGCAGACAACTGCAAACTAGGGGCCATGATTGATTCCCCAGCTGATATAGACACCGTCCATAAGGGTGTCACTGGGACGGATACCTGGTGTCAATAACATGGCCTCAAGCTGCATGCCACCAGGTGCATAGACATCCCCTTTGGATTACACCAATCACCCATGGACTATCACATAGGTGTTAGTCCTCTACATACATAAGATGTAATAAGGGATCTTAGAACCCAAGTAGATAGCATTCACTCCTTTGATAACCATATTGCCAAGGTGGTGTGGATATCCTTCTATGTGGCCCCCCCCTAATCTCTAATGGGTTTGTAGCCAGAACAAAGGCAGCCATTGTGCCTCTCTACTCATGACTTATGAAACACATTAAAGGATAGAACACTCCATTTGGGATTTACCTTACGAGACAGCAATGGCTTTAAATACCACAACATTACCACACCAAGAGGAATACCGACCTCCGAAGGATGACATAGGCAGCCAAACTACAGAAACGTTTGCATACCGCATACTCAGAAGTGATCACTGCTGAACATACAAGGCCCATGTCCAAAACAATATTGATGGATATGCTCCACATAAGCAAAAGTCCCTGAGAGCCACATGCTCTGGGATATGTACCTAAATGCAATGATGACTAGGACGTGCTGGAGGGATACATTCCTGACCCGGACACTCACCATGCTTTGGAACATGATTCCTATGCACATCAGGCAGGGACCCTCACTAGCACTCTTCAAGACATATCTCGATGGGTGGATGGAAGACAGACGTACACCAGGGATCACTGCAGTGGCTCTGCTGTACAGAGGAGCAGGAAACAAATGGCTCTGCTGTTCACAGGCACAGGACAATAACCTAGGGAGGTGCCATAAGTGAAAACACTGTAGTTAGGCTTACAAATGGCCTTGGCCAGACAGCATAGTATCTAACTATGAACCTATGAAGCTATTACATGTCCTTTGTGCATGGATAATTGACTAGCTCTTCCATTTCAATTAGCTATCATACTGATACACTGTCTGGTGACTACAAGTCATATGTATCCTGTTATTGTGTATTGTACATGCCAATAGACATACCTGAGGTTTGCATAACATAACAGTAATGCTATGTAAAATGTTGGAAGTATCTACCTACAATACTGTACATTTCACATTTTTGCCACAATATCCCACAATGCAAATCACAATTGCACAGCAGGACCACCTTAGACATGTTATTCTCAGTTATACACATACATATGCCTACTGTTACAGTATATCAACATATACTATCCCCTGTTATGGAACGTACAAGTTGGACCAACCCTGCCACTGACAGTGGCTGGAGTGGAATTGTTGTGTTCAAAGTCCTTATATAGCATCCCTTGTGGTGTATGAGTTGTTTACTTTGCGGCCCACAGCAGTACACACAATTTCTACGAGCATTACTATGCTCAACAATACATCACTACATAATACCGTTTCCCACTATATGCATTGCATACATTTTAATTATTACAGAACAGGTACTACATACACTGACATACTGAGTGTTCTACATACCTTATTAGTATCCCGAGTTCATGGTAATATAAGTCCTTTTCGTTTTCTGTTGTAACTTTCTTCTGTTATGTACATACAGTTTGAATGTATGACAAGCCATCATTTTATACTTAGATATAAGTAACATGTGGTATCCTGCCACCAATTGGTGTTCCAGAGTAGATGATTACATGCACATCAGCTGTGCAGCTACTCCATTAGCCAATGACATGGCAACAGTGGGGTATAATTGAATACTCCACTTGGGCATGGTCCCTTTGCCACACCTTCGAGGAAGACGGCCTGGATGTGTTGTTTGTGATGAATTGCAACAGCTATATGGAGACACACAGAGATATATTAACTTCATGGCCCCCATGAATTGTGTGTAATGGCTAGAGGATGTAATTCTACATGTGAGTCTAGCTGTTCTATCAGCTGTCTGATACGGGATTATTGCAACCAAACCCTGTAACATCGGTGTCTGTTCCATTGTACAACAGCAACGATTTCACATAGGGCCATTATAGTGTGTCTCTGACAAGGTATGTTAAGGCTTCTGCAGATGTCATAGAGTGAGTGGATGTTTGTGATGTTATTACAGTCTGTATTGCAATTGTTTCGGGTATGGGGGCGATGTAAGTAGGTAAACATAGCAGATGCAGGTGTGTAGGAACTGTATTTATACATATTCGATATGTGTGTGAGGGCTCCTTCCCTATGTGAAGACCTATCCTTTTGTAGACTAATACTATGGTAATTGTAAGCTTATTCATTAAGCCATTGTTAATTGGTTCCTGTATTGCATGGAGGTGATGTTGGTCCTTCAATCCCTTCGGAAATACATCGGTATGTACTGAAATGTTGCCACATGAAAGCTGTCTCATGTATTTCTGTCACAGATATTTGCACTCATTGGAGTTGTGTTGGTGACTGAACCTCTTTGGCTTGGGTTGCCACCTTTTCAAATGGCCATAGTGGGACATTTGCAGGATACCCATCAGATTTTAGAGGCCGACACATACCCACGGTCAGTACAAAGTATAGAACTTTACATATACTATAAAAAAGCTTATATTATTGTAGCGGTTTACTTGCTTATCCTGTTTCTTGTTACATGTAGGTATTTTAGATACAGATGACTATTTTATGCAACAATTACAGTAAATATGGAACACGCCAAATGTCTCGAAATTGTAGGACATCAGTATTTGTACTCATTTTGGTCAGGACACTACCGCACATAGAGGGACTACCCCTCGCAAGGTGGGCACCCTATCTTTGGTTCATGTCCATAGCACATATTTGTAATAGTGTATACACATATATACTCTCCATATCCTTTGTTCATAACATTCGGTCGTGGCGGAATGTGTGATTGCTATGGCCCATGTTATGCACATATTTGAAGACTTCAACCACTGTATACGGCATACCCATGGATTCAGGAACACACACACTTCCAACGACCACATTACCATTCCCAGACTCTCAAACCCCACAATACCGAACACTCACACTCGTGACAGTCAAACTCCTGGAACTAAAACAAACACCGAACACAAACACGCACACACAGACACACTGCTACCCATCACATCCAAACAAACCATCCTACACTATGTATGGCCAGGTGGCCATGCCCCCATACACCCACCATGTGGGTGGCTGCACACCCCAGACCACACCTACTTTAATAATCTACCTCTGAGATAGCACAAACAGACATATGAAGCAAACCCACACACACACATTACAGTCCCCCGGAAACACACACCACACTCAGAACACACATTTACACACACTACAGCAATCAGAAACACACTTACACACAGTACCTACCTGAACCGCAGCACCAGAAGCACTAACTAAATGTCCCTTAAAATCGTAATAATACTACTCACGGTTCTGGTGTTCCGGTACTGTGGTCTTTCAGTCTTTAAGTGCTGTGATTCCACGTGTCGGTATGTAAAGCATTCGGTATTTGGTAGTATCCTATTTATATGTACCTCCATGGTTGTTTAGATGTTGTTAACCTATCTATATATTTGCATATATATGTATATCCATATATATCGACATGTGTCTCTCTATCACCCTTTCTCTCTCTATATTTTATATATATATATATATATATATATATATATATATATATATATATATATATATATATATATATATATATATATATATATAGAGAGAGAGAGAGAGAGAATACATCTTTCGTTTGGTACATGGCAGTGTATACTATTTCCCGAACTCCGCCCTTTTGTGTTTTAACCTGTCACAATACACACCTGCCGTTAGTACATCTCAGGTAGTTTAGTGGTAGGTTATTGTGAAGATTGTGTACATGGGCGTGTGTTCTACTCCTGGCAGTGGTCATTTTACCTCTCAGGGCAGGCACTATTAGTACAAGGGTAAATAACGCACATTTCAGCAGTTCTGGGCAGCTTTGCCCATGATCTGTGCGAAATTCAGCAAAGGTTAGACCTGTGTTGCGCATATCCATGTAGTCATGTTTAAACGCCGCTTACCGGCACTTACCGGTGCAAAAACCCACTAACATGTGCTTAAATGTGCTCTAATGACCTGCATCCAACATCCATTATTCGGGACATCTGAATTACGTAACAGCCCTTGCAGGTCGTGGAACTGGGACCATGCACGAGACAGTCAGTGGCTTTACCACTGAGGCATCTGGGATATGTACAAGTGTTATGGTGTTTAGTATGTAGAGTGTACTATGGCTGTTCCCCCATACTGCAAACAAATGTGTAACTCAGTTGGTGTACATATGGATGATACCTATTAATGGTATGTCCAAGTGATGCTTAATGGATATGCTCCAGCTATGCGAATCCATGTCACAGTGAGACACACACTGTAATGTGCTACAACTTGCCACTACCATAACTGGAGAATGCTGGGGTGACAGATACCCATCATGGGTACTCCCCATGCTTTGGAACTACATCCCTGATTACATTATATGGAGCCCCTCATTAATACACCATAAAATCCATGCAGAGTGGGTGGGGAACAGGGGTCACACCCCAGGGATCCCGCAATTGGCTCTGCTCCACAGAGGGACAGTTAGTTAATCAATGGGGTGGCGACAGCAGACACATTTTGGCTAGGCTTATGAATGGCCTCTGACAGTTAGCCATATACCTACTGATGTACCTAGGAACCTATACATACAGTATCAACACAGGCTGTTAGCTTAATTTAATGTTCAGGTATTGACTTACCTTGTGCCAGTAACAGTTGTGTGTGCAATAGTTGAGGGCTGCCTATGTAGGATGCACACAGTAGACCACCTATACATGACAATTTACAGGCGGTCGTGTGCGTGTGCCATCCCTTTTACTGTGTGTGCAGGTGGAGAAGTGTGTCAGTCCATAGGGGCCTACACTGTCAGTGTATGTGCTATTTGTTCCCTCTTTGCCTAGGCATGGGCATACTGGGCATGCCTCCGTCTGCCTACTGGGGCTGGCACAGGGTGTTCATGGTCTGGATCCCTCTGTGCCTGCAGTGCCCTTGGCATTTGTGGTGGGCTGTGAGGGCCTTCACCATTATGTCCCTGCTGCAGCTGTTTCCGCAGGATCATATTATGTAGCATGGCACATACTATGAAGATGTGGGCACACATGCCTGCAGAGTACTGCAAGGCTCCACCAGATATGTCCAAGCAACAGAACTGTGATTTCAGCATCCCAAACACACATTCTATTATGATTCTGGTTTGTGCGTGTGCCTCATTATGGCATTCTTGCATGGGTGTGTGTGCATTTCTGATGGGAGTCATCATCCACGGCTCCAGTGCATAGACAGCATCCCCCACAAGGTGGCCATATGGGATGTCCCCCTTAACAAATACCTGGTACAGCTGTGAGGCATGCCAGATATGGGAGTAGTGGTAGCTTCCAGGACTGCCAGCACACACATCCATGATAATGCCCTGGGCATTGCACATGACCTGGCAGTTGATGGAGTGGTATCCCTTGTGGTTTATGTAGCGCCTACCATGCTCACCAGGTGGTGACTTGATGTGTATGTGCGTGCAGTCTATTGCACCCAGTACCTCCAGGTAGTCTGCCACAAGGTGGAAGAGGTGCATATTGCTGACCAACTCCTCCTGAGTTCTGGGGAAGTATATATGCTCATTGACATGTGGTAACATGGCATCCAGGAACTGGTTGAGTACCCTGGATGCTGATGCCTGTGAGATCCTCATGATATCTCCAGTTGGCCTTTGAAAGGTACCTGTTGCTAGTATTCTCAAGCTTACACATACCTTCGTGTCCACTGGGATGGGTTTCCCTCTGTTGTTTCTGGCTCTGAGGCATGGCCGGCACAGCTCAACGATTTGCTGTATGATGTCCCTGTCCACCCTGTAATGCTCTACTATCTCCAGATCATCTAGCCCCTGGTAGGTTACCCTTAGTCTGAACACTCTTCTCCTCCTCCGGTACCTGAGGTGGTTGTCAGCATCATCCTCCACACCACCTTCAGTCTCCAACATATGCTGATGAATCAAAGCTATGGCAGCTCCCAACATGTACACTGTAAAAGTTCCCCATCTGTTTACACCAATGGCACAGGGTTTGGGAATACACGAGTGTGTGTGAGGTGCCTTCACACTTTATACTATTGTGCTTTGGAAGCTGATGATGTCATAGGGTGTGTATGTACAAGCCGAGCTGCAGGGTATCTTACTTATGTGTTTTACCGCAGGTACTGCTATTGTGGTGCAAGTGTTAACCTCCTTCTCTTGACTGTCTACACCAGTCTTGGGTGGAGACAGCTTAGCTTCCAGTTTAGCTGTATAATTGCATCTCTTGCATATGTTAGTGTTTTGTTGTAGGAGGACAGGATTGTCTGTGTACATGAGGCAGTTGTAACATTGCCTCAGGATACCTAGATTCACCAGCTGGACTGAAGAGTGCACCTGAAGTTGCCCTTCGGTCATGCCTGAATACTAGGGTGAGCTGCTTAGTCACTTGCTTGGTGAGGGGTGAATAAAGAGCCTTGCCCTGCTGGGCAATCAGTGTCAGGGGATATTAGTGCTTGCTATTAGGTCTGAGCAAGTGCTGAGCTGTAAGATGCTTTTTGAGTGCTTAGGTTGAGAGTTAGACTAGTTTCAAGGGAAAGACTAAAGAGGAGACTTAGTGGAGCCGGGAATAATTTAACTGTAGCTAACCAGCACTGCCCAGTGTGCAAAACCGTGCAAACATGGTTTTTATAGAAGGGAAATGAAAGAAATAGAAATTAGCCCAAAATGGCCAATAAACTACTAACTTCTGGGCTGTAACCACTCCTGCAGGGACAGAGAGGTTGCTGAAAGCTCCCCTCTCTCACAGGTGAACAGAGAAACTTCCTTCTATCCAAGTAAGGTATAGGCAATTCAGAAACTAGTATCACAGCCCTGAATTCAGCACTAGCTTGAAAACTGGACTATACTAGCTTAGAAAAATGGGAAACAAGAAATTTTTTTTGTCTTTTTTGAAAATATAAGGCAAAAACAGAAAAAAATACACTTAAAACAGCTTTAAATGACTACAAACGATCAGAAAAGGCTATCACACTTTAGTGTATAGCCTACAACAGTTAAACAAATTATTTAAACAAAAACAACTTTTTAAAATTGCAGGTAGTCAAATAAGTACAATATGTGAAAAAAACAAGCTTTTAAATCACAATAAACACTGGAAAGTCTGTGTTTAGGCGGAAAACAGTCAAGTACAGCAACAAAGTACACAAAACTGATACTTAATAAGTCCAAAGTCTCTTTCCTAAGCAAGAAGGCTTGTATCAGTTTAAGGCTTTCTAGTGCTACCCAGTATGTTAGTTACAGGAAAGATGAGAAACAAATGCAGATGTTGTCTTTTACACCAGAAAGTTGAAAGAGACGGACAAATTGTCTAAATGGTCAATAAACTACAATTTCTGGGCCAAGAACCTCTCCTCACATGGTAGACAGGCCACCTAGTGCTTACCACTCCCACTGATAAGCTAGAAGGCTTTCCTCCAACACAGAAAGGCTTGCGAGTCTCAGAAGCTTACCAACAGTCCTGGATACAGCAACTCTGTATCTGGACTAGGCTAGTTACAGGAAAGGGGGGAAACAAGCGCAAGTGCGGCTTTTAAACCAGAACATTGAAAGAGATGGAAAAAAGCTGCCCAAATGGACAATAGCTACAATTTCTGGCCCAGGAACCATTCCTCATGTGGTAGATAGTCTACCTAATGCTTACCACTCCCACTGATAAGCTAGAAGGCTTCCCTCCAACACAAAAAGGCTTGGGGGACTCAAAAGCTTACCAACAGTCCTGGATACAGCAAGTCTGTATCTGGACTTGATTAGTTACAGGAAAGGCAGGAAACAAGCTTAGAATTTTTTTTTTGTTACAGAAAAGCAGCTAAAACAGCAGTAAATACAATTAAAATTGTAGTGCACGCCAGCACACCGGAGCGTGTAGCAACACTACGGCAAATATAGTTGAAATAAATGCAATTAAATTAACAAATGACTAAAAAACAAGTGCAGAAGGCAGTGAATTAGAAGGCTACTAACAAGCAGTAATAAGTGCAGCGTAAGAGCGACTGAACAGATAACAGCATGCAGAAGAGCAACTAAGACAGTTACAGTAAGAGCAGATGAATAAGATATATATATATATATATATATATATATATATATATATATATATATATATATATATATATAATTTTATTTATTTATTTATTTATTTTTTGAGGGAAGGAACAGAGCAGGATTAAGAGGCTACAGGGGTTGTCCTTCCCAGATGCTCTCTTTGTACACAGTAGAAGTGCCTGAAATCAGAATATGATCTCACTGCACTCAGTTGTGTGAGCAAATGAGATGGGCCCAGAAAGAGTATCCAAATACAAATCTACAAGAGGGGCAGGCAATTTCAAAGCCACCAACATTAATACCAAAACAAGAACAGGGAGAGGGGGTGGAGACCTAACTGTAGAGAGACAGCCACAACTTCAGTTGAGTTAATATTCAGTGAAAAACACAAATAAATAAATGAAATACAGAACTATATGCAAAAGAGCAGATAAAAGTCTACTTAAATTCACTTATACTTCCAGCTGATTTCAAGTAGATGTTAGCCGGTCAAAGCTCTGATATTAAGCAGAGATAACTCAAACTGTACCACTTATATAAGGCAAGACAGAATGTCAGTGATGAGCTGAAACTACCCCAACTGCTATCAATGGCTACACAGAAATTCTAAAAAGTACTCTGTAGAGAGACAGCCACGACTTCAGCTGAGCTAATATTCAGTGAAAAACACAAATAAATAAATCAAATACAGTACTATATGCAAAAAAGCAGATAAAAGTGTACTTAAATTCACTTATACTTTCAGCTGATTTCAGGTAGATGTTAACCAGCCAAAGCTCTGGTATGCCTAATTTTTTTATCAAAAACAGTTATGCCTCAAGGCTGGTCAAACAAGATTGGGCCACATTTCATGTTCACCCAGTCCCTGACCACATTATTATCCATGCAGAATTGTTCACAGAGACCCTGTACAATCATATTAATTGATACATTGTGACAGATGTGCCCTCAAGAAATAAACACAAATCAAACACTAAAAACAAATAACCCTGGTAGAATTATAATATCACTCATTTATATAACAAAAGGAAGATATTTATGACCAAATTTATGAAGTGCAATTCCCAGTAGGACAAAAAATAAATTTTCACAAATCTAAACCAGAAGCTCAGAGGATAAGTCAAGTATACTCAGCCAAATTTGCAGTGAAAATAGCCTCCCAGGCCAAGGACAGCCATAAGGTTTTCCTTTGTTATGTACATAACCTCAAAGTACACAACAATGTGCACAACAAATTTTAGCTGCAGACACTTACTTAGAGCTGAATGGTATAGCAGATCTACTGGCTATCAAATTCATTGCCAGTTCTACCCTCCTCTCTCTGTCTTCCACAGACTCGCCTTGGAAAATACCATCCAGCATATCTCTCCAAACTATGACTAGGGGATTAGTTTCTTGACACACTCTTCACAGACAATAATATTACATTGATGTGCCCCACTAACAGCCCAGGATGCATCTGAAATGGCATGAAGCACAATGGATCCTTCCTAATCAGCATGAAGCACTACATATCAGGATGACTAGAGTCATTATTTAACTCTAACTTTTCTATCAGGATTCATGACATGTGAATTGAGAAATGCAGTGCTTATCCCTGTCTAAAAGGGTGGACCATCCACAATCCCTGCAAACTGGAGACTCATTAGCCTAACTAGTCTCATATGCAAAGCTATGGAAGGACTTCTCATGCCAATATTTAACAATGGCACAGGAAATCTACAGGCACTGGATCCAACACAGTTTTTTCTTGAAGGGCTGATCATAACTAATCAACCTGGTGTACTTCCTCAAAAAAGTCATCAAGGCAATGGATGAGGGAAAAACAGTGCATACTGCCTACCTTTACTTAGCCAAGACATTCAATACAATGCCCCACTGACCAGAAACAATCAGAACTTGCATGTACAGTCAAACCTGTCTCTCGAATTTTTTAGCACAGAAGATAAAGAATTAATACACTGTGGTGGCTTTTGTAGTTCCTGAAGCCTTTGCAAGGCAGTTAGCAATGTTAATAGCTAATCATTCTAAAAGTACCATTTATATGCTATAGTTTGGAGTTATTAATGTTGAGGAGAATAGACTTTTGTAGGGGCTGCTTGTTTACATAATGATCTTGGTACTCCTTAGTTGAGATAGTTGCACTTTTAACAGCAGAGAAATAAGAACAGGATGAGATAAAATATTACTGCATACGAAACATATAAGGAAACCATCAGTGTTAAATAATCTTGCACATTATCCCATTTCATACTACAAAGTAAACATTTACCTGCACTGGTGGATATGTGGGTACAGAACATATATTATTCAGGTGTACAGCAACATACATGCAGTTTTAAAATGTGTCTGTACCTCCAGCTGCATGCTTATAACAAACACACTAGGTTTCTTGGGGTGGGGGGTAGCTTTTGCACCCATTGCTGCCTGCAGAAGTAAATAGGAGTAATTTCAGGGCAAAAGATGGGTCTGATCAGGATTTCTGATGTACTCCAAATACCTTCTAGATATGATTGTGAATTTCACTGAGGATGGACTGTGTACGCATTACTCAGACACTGCTGATTTAGAGACATCATGGTGTATGCTAACATGCCTCTTCTGTGTAGTAATAAAATTATGAAGAGGATGCCTTGCTCAAAAACAAGTGTATGCACCAACAAAGTTGAAGCCATGGAACATATTACAACTCACCACATGAATGGTCATTATCAAAAATCTTGTTAGACTTGATCCACCACCAGCTGGGCTTTATCAAGGGGTACATCCTGTTTCTTTGATCTGATGTATTTATTTGAAAGGATTATGTAAGCTGTAAACACTCACCATACAGTGCACCCTACTATGTATGTCTGGCCTAAGCCTACAGCAGTATACCCTATGTAGACATCATACAAAAGCTAAATGCCTTAGAAATTGACAATCTAGAGGTCAAAAGGAATAGCAAACTTGCTGACTAGCAGAAATCACACATTGCAATTTGCTAGCTCCTCATCACAAAGTATGAAACTGATGAATAGAGTCTCTTAAGGGTTAGTACTAGGAACACTCTGATATTTAGTCTATGGATCTCAGCACAGAGGTCAAAAACCTTTGCAGATGACTCTTAACTGGGATCACCTTATAAAATCCAAACACTCCAGAATTAACTGCCCCTTGTATACTGTGGGTATACTAAAACTGAACAGCCGCCTCACCCCATCATACTGTATAGACAGCACACTACAAAGCACAAATTTAGACTGGGTTAACAGGACTGATAGCTCCCTCTCTTTGAACTATCATGCGACAGCAGTTGAGAGGAAACCCATTGTATTTAGCAATGATAATCATCAAAGGAAAATCACCAAGGTCTAAAGAGTAATAATTATCTCATAGCTATCATCGATCAGACCAGTTATTGAGTACATCATCCACATTTGGGATGGTTCTAACTAAACATATGATACAAACCCAAAAAATTTAAAACCAGACAGATCCATGAGCTACCAAGAGAGCCTGTAAAATCTGTCATTTCATTCCTACTGTTATGGACTTTTGTGGGGGGAATCTCCATCTTGAAGTACGTAGCCACACATTTCCCAGGTGAAAAGATGATGTATTTCTATTTTATATTGGTACATGAGCAAAATACATTCCTTCTCTTCCACATGACCACTCTGATAATGCTATTTCTTTTCTATGAAGTAAGATGTATGAGAACTAATCATATAGCACAATCAAGACACGTGTGTGTGTGTGTGTGTGTGTGTGTGTGTGTGTGTGTGTGTGTGTGTGTGTGTGTGTGTGTGTGTGTGTGTGTGTGTGTGTGTGTGTGTAGGGGGGATCAAGCCTACCTGTGTCATAACTGCCAACCCATTACTTTTGTCAAACCTGTTCTTCCATTGTTTCTCTCTCAAAAATCAAGCATCCTCATTTACATAGGAGTCCCAATGTCTGCAGTTGCCATTCAGATGGTACGACTGACATTTCCTCGAATGCCTCTCCCTTCCTATTGGAATCAATGAGGACCATTGTTATTCAACTGCCCTCACATATTAGGCTTTCAGTAGTCATGCAGAGATATGTATTTTTTGTTACGCTCTGAATTAATAGGTTCATAGGTTCCTTGGTAAGTACTAGACTAATGACCCAAGAGCCTTTACAAGCCTAGCCCATAAAAATTGCCCTGGTGTCGTGTCACCCAATGTTAGTTCCCAGTGTCTGTATCCAGTTTAGCCATTGGAGAGATCCCTGGGGTGGATTTTCTGTTACCCATCTACTCGTCGATATTTTTCTTGAAGAAGGCCAGTGAGGTGGTCTGCTTGCCATGGATAGGAAGCTTATTCCAAAGTATGGGCAGTCTCTGGGTGATAAACCTGTCCCTCCAGCATGTTCTTTTGATTGTGGTAATGAGGTTGAGATCTATGGAATGTGTGGTGTTGGGTAACTGGGATTTCTTTAGGTGTAGCATTTCTAGTAGGGCTAGATTGGACATGGCTTTGTAAGTCAAGCAGAGATCACCTCTTAGCAGATGATAAGAGACTGAGAATAGCTGAAGTTTCTTGAGTCTGTCCAAGTAGGACATGTGTTTAAGGCCTAGGATCCTCTTTGTGAGGTACTTCTGTGGCCTCTCCAGCTGTTTAAGGTGTCTGGTGAGGTACATGCCAAATGGGGAATTATACTCGATGATTGGTCTAATGAGGGATGATGCATGCCATCTTTCTGGGTGCAAAACCCTTGGTTATGAGATGTGCCACATAGAAAGATTTTTTGACTGCAGTGGCAATGTGGTGGTCGAAGGTGAGGTTGTTGTTGACTTGGGTGCCCATATCTCTTATAGCATCTTCAGTGTTCAGTGGGCTCCCATTGATGTGGTAATTAGTGGGAACTTAGTTCTTTCCAAAGGGAATAATAATGCATTTTTGGCATTGAGCTTAAGGCCATGGCTTTGATACCAGTCATTGTTCTCAGTGAGGCCTCTCTGTAGGATGTCTGCATCACTTGGGGAGTTAATAATGACTCCCAGCTTGTAGTCATCTGCAAACTTGGTCAGCCAGAGTCCCTCTTTGTTGGCCTGGACTTCTGAGAAGTAGATGCCAAACAGGAGAGGGCCCAGGATCGAGACCTGTGGGAATCCACTTGTGACTGGTCAGCAATCTGACTTGGAATCCGCTACTTTCACTGTGTGGGTCCTGTCTGTAAGCCAATTTGCAACCCACCTAGTGATATAGGGATTGATGCCTAGTTTGGTGAGTTTATCAATAATTCCTGAGTGGAGAATGGTATCAAAGGCTTTGGCCAGATTGAGGTAGGCTGTATGCAGTACCTTACTCTCATCCACAGCATTGGTGACTGCCTCGAAGAAGTCAACAAGGTTGCACTGGCAGGATCTCCCTTTGACAAAGCCAAACTATGTGGGGTCTTGAGTTTGCAGATTGCCTATGTCCTTGTTAAGCAGATCCATGATGATGCTCTCCATAGCTTTACAAACCAGACTCATCAAGCTAATGGGGTGATAGTTCCCATGGTCAGTGGTGCCCCCCCCCCCCCATGAACAAGGATGACTGTACAGTGCGCCACTTAGTAGGGACAAAGCCTGAGGTGAGGCTGTGGTTGAACAGGGCACACAGGTATGGGGTCAGTTAATTTTATAGTTTATGTAGGACACAGCCAGGGATATTATCAGGTCCCATGAATGCTGTATTCTTGGCCTTGGACATTGCAGTTTTTAACTGTGCTGCTGAAATGTTTGGTACTAGGCATTCCTCTGGTATTGTGATTGGTCCTTTGGGGGGGGGGGGTTAAAGTTAGCACTGAATCTGTCTGCCAGTATATTGGCTATATCTGGTGACTCAGTATAGGAGGTACCATTGTGCAGTAACTCAGAGCAAATCTGAGTATTGCCACAGAGGGTCTTGATATAGCTTTAGAAGGCTTTGTGGTTGTTTTTGTGTCTGCCGTAATTCTGCCTTCATAACAGACTTCAAAGGATTTGATAAGGGATCTCAAATTTTTGTTGAGGCTGATAAGGGAGTTTCCCCAATCTAGGGACTTTACCTTATTCTGCAACAGTTTCTTCCTTTTGCTGTAGAGCTTATTGATGGCTGGGGACCACCAGATTGGCTTTCTTTTTTTTGGAGGAGAGCATCTTGGTTCTATTTGGTATGGCTAGTTCCATGCATTTGTATATATGTTTATACAGTGCATTGGTGTATGTTTCGGCAGTCATGCAGCTGTTTTCCATTGGCATGGGTGGCAAGAAGTTAGCCACTTCAGTTTTTAGGAGCCCAAAGTCAGCTTTGGAGACATTTTTCAGGGTGGCCACCTTTGAGGGTGGTGTAGGGGAGATGGAAATTTCCATGGTGATCAGTTTGCAGTCAGAGCTAACCAGGGAGGAATTCACAATAGATGTAGAGCAATGGTCACCCATGTTAGTGATAACTAGGATGAGAATGTTGCTTCCTCTAGTGGGGTCAGAATTAACTGGTCCAGGGCATTTGAAATGATGAATTCCAGGAAGCGTTGGGCCAGTACATTGTTACATGAGTAGTTTTCCAAGTTGATGGAGGGGCAGTAAAAGTCTCCCAGAAAGAGAGTATTGGGCTGGACCTTGATAGATTCCAGGGTGCTTGGGATTGTGGAGTGAGTGTCTAGGGACATGGTTGGTGTCTTATAACAGGCTATGACCTGTATTGCCATCTTGCCCAGTGTTAGTTGTACCTGGAATATCTCGGATGCATTAGGGTGGGCTACCAGTCTAGAGGTGTGCATACCCTTTATGAATATGGAGACACCACCACCTTTAGAGCTTCCAGCCATATTCCAGGGACAAAAGATATGGTATAAGTTGTAGCCTGGAAGCACATTGGTGCTTTCTGCCTCTTTGAACCAGGTCTCTGCTACAGTACAAATGTCGACATTCTCCATTTTGAGGAGCACTTTGAGTGAGTGCATCTTGAGATTTAGACTTCTAGCATTCAGCAGCATGACCCTCAGATTGCATTTGTTTGCAGCTGCACCTCTGCACCCCAGCCCCCTACACCCCCCTACTTTAATATTCTCTCTCCGAGACTGCACTACAGTGGGGAAAAGGGAAATTTCCCTTACCCGCACCGTAGTACAGCCTCAGCAATAATCATACTTATGTGAAAGTGCTTCTTCGGTGAAAAGCACTTTCGCGTAAGTATGCCCAGCCATTTGGATTTCAGTTGTTTGCTCAGTCGAGCAAACGTCCTAGATCCATATATATATATATATATATATATATATATATATATATGTATATATATATATATATATATATATATATATATATATAAGGTCTATATTACGACATCGAGCGATAAAAAGAGCAAAGCCTCACACTTTATTTTATGTTTGGATTTAGGAGCTGTGGTGACCCCTAACCGGGAAAAGCCAAAAGACAGTTTTTTTTATTGAGGTTTTTTTTTTTATTGCGGAGCAGGGAAAAAATATGTTTGATATTTACTGCTTTCAGTTTTTAGTGTGCGATAAAAGAGCATTCACACATTTTATCATTCAACATCATGATATAGACCCATATATATATATATATATATATATATATATATATATATATTATATATGTATATATATATATATATATATATATATATATATATATATATATATATATATATATATATATATATATGTGTGTGTGTGTGTGTGTGTGTGTATATATACACAGATATATATATATATATATATATATATATATATCAATCTCTCATTCATAACAACTTGAAGACAGTAGAAAAATCTCCCAAAATAAGGGAATCATTGTCTGCACACACTTGGAAATGATACCAATAATGATTTTATATGGAAAATAAGGACTGACATTATGTTCCTCGGCATCTTTGGGTTCAGGCAACTGATGCTCAAGAAATTTCACCTTGATTATATGTAGGCATTTGTGTCATTCTTTATCATACACATTTTAACATAACTGAGTACAATTACTGGGATGTTACCATTATCTACAGCATTCCAGACTTATTTAATAGAGAGTAGATGGAATCAGAGTGTGGGGAATGGCAATTTGTAACATGGAGCTAGATAGTGCATGGAGCTGGATTGAGCTCACTGCTAAGGGATTCCACTCCTGAAGTTAGGTGCTATTCGCCCCTCATAACAACAATTGGTCAGTCTTCTGATGGATGTGAAGAATGTGCCACTGCAGCGACATTCCTGTATCCATAATTTACTGCAACTATGGACAACACTGCTGGTCTGCTCAGACATGATGGCACTAGCATACAGGTGTTCATTGAGGCACTATGTGCCTCATAGACCTCAGAAAATCATCCATTTCATGACATGAGAGCTCCAGGTTTGCACAGTGCTCACAACAGTGGTAGGTGGCATCCTCACAAATACAAATAACATACTTGCCAACTTCACTGTGGAGTGTGTGACAGCAGACTTTGCCTGGATGACAGTCCCGCACATCTTTCTTTTGGCCTATTGTGGGCATGCAAAAAAAAAAAAAAAAAAGTGCAAACCTCTGAAGCTAATTTTTCAAAGCAAGGAGAGCACTTGTATGGCTGTCAGTTATTAGAGGTACCCTCCCCCACCAATAGGATGACATTCACTGAACAAGTATAGTCACTGGGTACTACATATATTAGGCTGCACATATCCTCTATGGAGGTTAGCTGTGCCCTGACAAGTAAGATATATGTGTCACTGTGTCTTCTGACTGTGACACATGTTCATTTATGTTAGAGATGCTGATATCAGACCATTGTCAAGACTCATACATTTCTACCCGTTGCCCATCATTTCTTCAACCTGTGACTGCATAATGTATTGAACACCATAGCAGACACATTAACTCTCATGTTCTGCATGTGATGCAATACTACTTGGGGTCTGAAAGCTCACCTCCACCCCTACAGGATGGGTAATTAGGTAAACCCACAACATTGATAAGACTGACCTGCTCTTTACCACTCACCTCTCAAACTCTTACCTCCAAGGAAGGAAAGAATTGTCATATGATGGTGACACTAGGACAATACTATGCAACACTTTACTGTCCTACAGCAGGGACTGACATAACCAATGTTTGAAGTCTGCTCTGTGTTTTAGCCACAGGTCATGCTGCTTGAGTTCTTAGGATCATAGGATCTTAAGGAGTTACAAGGCTAATAGCCCTAGGGCCCTTACAAACATATCCAAGTTCTACCCTTATTTCCACAGTCAGCACCTATTGCCCCTGTCCAAGAGGGACACAGGTGAAACCCCCGGGATGAATTTATGGTTACCCATCCAGTCATCTAGATTGCATTTGAAGAGGGCCAATGAGGTGCTTTGCTTGACTTGAAGTGGGATTCTGTTCCAAAGGTGTGGTAACGTCTGGTAGATAAACCTGTCCCTCAAGCAGGATCTATTAATGTCACATACCAGGTTAAGATCTTTAGAGCAAGTAACCTGTGTACCATTTGACTTATGGAAATGCAGCATTTCCAATAAAACAGGGTCAGAATTTGCCTTGTATGCAAGGCAGAGATTGCCTTTGAGTAGAATGTATGAAACATAATACAATGTCAGTGATGTCAGATGATTTACATAGAACAGAACTAGAATTTTCCTTGTAAAAAGCCTTTGTGGTTTCTCCAATTGCTGCAGGTGCTTGGAAAGGTACATTCCAAAAGAGGCATTGTACTCAGTTGTTGTTCTGATGAGGGAAGAGTACAGGGAGGTTATAACTTCTTTTTTTTCTGGAGGCAATGCCTTTACTTATGAGATGAACAATAAAAAATGCTCTTCTTACCACTGTGGAGACATGGTGGTCAAAAGTAAGGTTGCTGTCAACCTGTGTGCCCAGGTCTCTCACCACTGAGTTTATACTTAAGGTGTTGCTATTGATGTGGTAGTTAGCAGGAACATCACCCTTACCAAAAGAGATGATAATACATTTTTTGCATTGAATATAAGGCCATGACTTTGGCACCAATCATTTGTTTGAGTAAGACCCTCTTGTAGGATGTTGACATCATTTGGAGATTCTATAACTGCTCCCAGTTTGCAATCATCAGCAAACTTTGTCAGTCACAGACCTTTAGTTTTTGCTTGTACTTCAGAGAAATATATTCCAAACAGCAGAGGTCCCAGGACTGATCACTGTGGAACACCAATGGCTATATGGGTTCTATCAGCAAGCCAGTTAATGACCCATCTAACAATATAAGGTACCTAGCTGGATGAGTTTGTCAATGATGTCTGAGTGGGGATAGGGTCAAATGCCTTGGCTAAATCTAGATAGGCTGGATACAAAGATTTCCCTTCATCCAGGACCTTGGTGACTGTCTTGAAGAAACCGACCATGTTTAACAGGCATGCTTTCCCTTTGACAAATCCAAACTGAGTAGGGTCAAGTGTTTGGAGATTGCCTGTCTTTGTTGATAAGGTTCATGATGATTCATTCCATGGCCTTGCAGAAAAGGCTAGTCAGGCTAATAGGTCTATAGTTCCTGCTGTCAGTGGAACCCCACCTTTGTGCAAGGGACTAACAGTGGCCATTTTCCATTCAGCCGGGACTAAGCAGGTGCTTAGACTATGATTGAAAATAGTACCCAATGGTGTTGCTAATTCTTGTTGGAGCCCATGTAGGACATAACCTGGGATGTTATCAGGTCCCATAGATGCTGTGTTCCTGGCCTTAGAGAGGGCTTTAATGACCTGCTCTTTAAAGATACAAGTTAGGGAACAGGTGGCAGGGATGCCATGGAATAAGTGTGGAGGGGACATGGGATTGAAGTTTTCACAAAACCTATTGGCCAACAGGTTAGCTATGTCCACAGCCTAAGTTTGTGTGGTATCATTTACTACCAGTTCAGCACAATTCTGGGCATTTCCTTTTAGGTTAAGGATGTAACTAAATAATGCCTTACCAGTATCTTTAGTTGAGAAAGCTAATTTGGATTCAGAGTTTGCTTTGGATGACTTCACAAGAAGTCTCATTCGCTTGTTTAAGCTGATGAGAGAGTGTTCCAGTTTAGGGATCACTCTCTCTTACTCTTAGAGAACAATTTCTTTCTCTTATTGTAAAGCTTGTTAATAGCTGTTGCCCACCAGGCAGGTTTACACTTCCTTAAGGAGATTGTTTCATTCCTATCAAGTACAGCCGAGTCAATGCAGTTGTACAGGTGTTTGTATGAAGCACTGGAGTAGAACATGGCATAGTTGCCAGTTCCATCTGAGGGTGAGGTGCAGAGAAGCTACTTATACCATCCTGTAAGAGGTTATAATCTGTTTTAGAGAATTTTTTTAGTTTAGTTGCTGCTGGGGGGTGTGGGGGCAGATGTGATAGTTACTTCAAATGAGACTGATTCGTGGTCAGATCTCACCAGGGAAGAGCTCACAGTGGGGGTGCTACAGTGGTCCCCCATATTGTTAGGCATCAGATCCAGGATGTTAGCACCCCTTGTGGAGGTGTCAACCAGGTGTAAACCAGCTGCTCCACGGCATTGGAGTTAACAATGTTGAGGAACCTTTGGGTAGGTGAGTTTCAGCATAAGTAATTTGCCCAGTCAATGGCTGGGTAGTTAAAGTCACCCCAAAACCATGGTGTTTGGATGTATCTTGATTGACTTGAGTAGATCCAAATAGGCAGAGTGGGTGTCCTGTAGCTGGCAATGACTTGAACATGTGTCCTATTAACTAATTGCACCTGAAATATCTCCAGGGAATCATGCTGTCTGACCAATCTAGAGGTGTATTTATCTTTAATGAAAATTGATACACTGACCCCTTTAGTTTTGTGATTTGCCTTAAGGTTTGATGGGTGAGACACTGGTACATGAGCTATTATGTGTATTTTGTTCAGCAGAGGAAATACTATGTGTAGCGTGCTTGTGTTTGTGTTTGGGAGGTCTCTGGTGTTTAGGTATGTTTCTGGTGAAGACCTCTGCATATGTAGGTATGAATGATGTGGGTTTGGGTGGAGTAGGAGTTGAGTTGTGCATGCTGACAACCCACTCATTGTCATGTGTTCTAACTGGTGTGTGAGAGAGCATTGATTCAAGGTTTTTAATATAGTTGCATCTCTCACATGTTGAGTTTGTGTCGACTAGGAGTAGAGGGTAGTCAGTGAACATGAGGCAGTTGCTACACTGCTTCAGGATGCCCATGTTGACCAAGATGGCTGGAGAGACTGTGGGAAATTGTCCATCCATAGTATTAGATACATTTATATGGTCAAGAAAAGAGGTTGCACTTAAGGAATGATTAGTGGGTGAGAGGTGTGTTGGTACCCCTGAGGCTAGGCTTAGTGCTCCACCTGATAGTAGAGCAAGACCACAAAGAACCTCTGGAGGACCACAAGCTAAGTGCTAAGGGAAATTTTAACAAGCACAACTTTTACATCTACACCACCAATAGTAACCACCACTATGCAGCAGTAGGCATTGGTCCACTACACACAGACAAGTGCAAACACAGGCCTTAAACAAAACAAAAGATAGCCCTTTTAACTCAAACTAGCCAATAAGGACACTCTCTCTGAGCACTACTCCAATCACCCTCAGTAAGATGGGACCCAGACAGCACTCTCCTCCTAGAAGGGTGCAGAAGGGCCTTCACCTAAAAGGATGGCTTGAATTTAATACTCAGAAATTACAAAACAGACCCAGAAACAGCAAACTGGAACTGGGCTATGATACAGCTGAACTAGTGCAGTATGCAGTAAAATGTGGCAAAAAACAGTTCAGGCAACTCAAGCAGACAGTAGAATGCAAATACAAATTAAACGTGCAATATAAGATCAAAAAAAGACACTTATAGTTAGTTGGAAACAACAGATGCCTCAGATCATTCATATCTCAGTGAAGAGCTGGTTTTAGTGCTCAGGTGATACCAGTGTAGAGTCAGCAAGTCGGAATCTAGCCTATGCTATAAAATGCAGAAGTACTAGATATTCAAAGTGCATAAAATCACACTCACAACAGCAAAAAACAGTTTAAATAAAGCAGCAATTCCGAGCTTAGAAAGGTGTAGGCCACACTCTACCACCACAAGAGTCTAGACCACAAACCTTCGTAATGCAAAACAACTGATTTTAGAACCCAGATGTTTAAGCCAGAACTAAGACACTTCAGAAGACAGACAGAATAGGCCTTCAACCAGCAATTTCTAGCTGAGAAGGGTGTTGGCTGTCTTCTTCTGCCAAAAGAGTTTAGACCACAAATCTTCCTAATGTAAAGTAACTAGTTTGGAACCCAAGTACTTAAACCAGAATAAAGACACTTAGAACAACAAGCACAATACACCTTCACCAGCAATTCCCAGCTCAGAAGGGTGTAGGCCACACTCTCCTGCCACAAGAGTCTAGACCACAACCCTTCCAATGTAAAATAACTGATTTGGAGTCCAAGAGTTTAAACCAGAACTAAGACACTTTTAGAATAGTAGACACAAGCAGCCTTCAATCAGCAATCCACAGCTTAGAAGAGCATAGACTATCTTCTACTTCCACAAGAGTGTAGACCACAAATCTTCCTAATGAAAAGTAACTGGTTTGAAACCCACATGCTTAAACCGGAACAAAGACATTTAGAACAACAGGCATAATAAACCTTCACACAGTAATTCCCAGCTCAGAATAGAAGAGGCCACCCTCCCCTCCCACAGGGGTGTAGAACACAAATCTTCTTAATCTAAAATAACTGGCCTGAAGCCTAAGTCCTTAAACCAAAACTGAGAGACATAGAGTAACAATTGCAATTTAATCAGGCAGCTAACAGGCAGTAATAAATGCAATCGAACATTTTAAGATCTTGAACTAAAATGCCATTTTCAGCATTGCTGAAATTCTCCAGGGTCTATTTGTCTTATCTCATGAACATGTTGACTTCTGTTTAGACATAAGTAGTACCTGAATACATTTTCCTAAAGATCTGTGTTTCTGTTCTTCAGAGATATTTGTTTACAGTATGCAGGTCCTACATTGTGTCCCACAACACAGTATAATACTTTCTGAGAGACCTTAAGCTGTAAAACAGTCTACTAAGTTGCCATTTTAAAGTACATTAACTGCAGTTGTGGTTGCTAAAATATTTAGCCAACAAGGGCAAAGATAAGAAACAATTTGGCTAATGCATACCTAATATTCTAGCATGCCAATGTCAAAAATGAGAATCTACATCTTATCAGTAAATCTAGACATATACTGATGCAAAAGATTTCAGAAAATCACTGTGCCACACTGAGTGCTTTGTCAACATGGTGACAATAAAATAAAATAAATATGCAAGAAAAAAATGTTTATGTACAAACTCATAACAGAACATGGCTAGGTTACTGAATAATTTAGAAATATAAACAGATATGACCCAAGCAGAGGGGATTTTGTGAGTTATTTCAGAAAATCCAAAAAAAAAAAAAGCTCATACAGTGACTAATTTTTATCACTAAGGCCTGTTCATACCAAAGGCTATATAGAAGAAGATAGCTAATAATCCTGAAAAACAAATTTTACAGAAAAACAAATTGCATTATAATATCATCACCCTTAGGAAGTATATTAAATTGAATATACCACCAGGGGATCTTAAAGACATTAAGACTCCCTCAATGCCTTTTAATGTGAATGATCCAGATTGAAAATGTCTGTCCTTGTGGTAAATGGCAAACATCAATGCATGCTTAATTGGATTTAAATTCTAATTGAGTGAGTTACCTTCAAATAAAAACAGATTAACAGCTGAAATATATCTCCTTCATCCTCAACACAAAGCAGAACAGTAGACAATTACTTTTTCATATAGCATGTAAGCAATTAATGAAAAATTTCATGTTTAGATAAAAGAACCAAAGCAGAAAACACACAGTGAAGAACGCAGCTTCCAACAATTGGAGCTATGGGTAAAATTTTATTTAGCTTTATTCTGGTACCTCGGCATTTCGCCTTCAAGGAATACACCACATCCCATCTTTTATACATCCTTTCTTAAAACAATTAAGTTAATTAATTGATTGCTAGAGGAACATTTAAATAATTCCAAGTACTTTTAAAGGAGCCCATATTTATTAAAACACTTCCAAAAAGATCGCTCTCAGCATTTTAAGCAATCTTTTCATTTTTAACAATGCATAAAGTTAATCATAAACAGGATACAATATTAGATATCTTAATTTTATCAAAACATAAATCATGGCGGAATAGCAAAAAAAGTTTAAAATGCAAAGATAAACATTTTTGCCCTTAACAAAAGAGCTAACAATTCAAATAAAGAAATGTTATAAAGTCAAATTGCTCTCAATGTTCATACCCCTAGGTTGGAGTGTTCTATAATTTATTATCATCATACACTCCAGCTTATTCGGCTCATTCTTAAAACTATCCCCACACTCCATAAACAGACATGCTAACACACTAAAGAACAAATGGAAACAAAATGTTCTGCTACTGAACTAAAGCAGTTCCTTTTCCTAACATCCCCTATGTGCTCCATGATCCTCACTTTAACCTTTCTTTTGGTTTATCGTGATAAAAATCAGACACAAGATATACCTATTAGGTTTATCATGGATTTTGGTGATAATACTGTTTTCTACAGAACATTATATATCAACATTGGGATATATTACAAATGGATGACAAGTTGAAAGATTTATTACCAGAAAGATGGAAATTCTCTTATAGGAAAGGAAAAAGCATGAGTGGTTGGTTTAATTATTATAAGAAAAGTAATAAGATGGTACATAGTGTTACACAGAGAACATTGGATGGAAGCCAGTTAATGGGCTGCTATCCTTGTTAAGTTAATCCCAAAACAGAATTCTTTTACCTCTCTTAATTCTTCTAAGGTATACAATATTTTGGCATATGGTAACTGTATCAGTGATTGGGTCGGTCGCCCGGACTTTTTTCCATTAGTATAACTCTACTTCTAAAACACTGTCTCGCTATGTTAAATGGGTTTAACATAGCGAGACAGCTTTAAAATAAGCAACGGAGATCTCGGAAGGGCAGTAAACAGGCATTATACTATGCCATTATTTAAGAAAAGTAATAGTTTCTTTTCTTAAATAATGTCATGGTATAATAGCAGTAACCCACTTCTGGGTGTGGGTAATGCTGTACATGTTGCTTTGTTTGGTCCCTCGACAACATGACCAAACCACGCCAACCGAATATCCAGCATTTAAGTTATTGCTATATACTAGAAGCACCAATGACCTATATGAACATAGCCTAAAACATCCCACTGCTAGGTTTTCTTTTACCATTACTGATGGCATTCACAAGCAATATACACAGCAGGAAGGGTTGCATTCCCTTTTAAATTTTAAGGAACGTATGTGGATAATTAATTTAGGGGCATTAGTTTCCCCTGGTCTAAATGAACAAGTGTAATTAACCAATTAAATGGTTGTGGCAATATGTATTTTTTGTTTAAATGTTGATTTTTTTGGGAGTACATTTAGTTAGCACTGATGAAGGCTGTAAGCTGAAACCAGTATGCTTTTTTTCACATAAATGGTGTTTAGAAAGAATTATATGAGATTCCTAATTTGATAGATATCCTGGTGCTTTATTAAATTTTGATACAAACTAGTAGCTATATTGTGTGCTGGCTTTTTTAGTTCAATTTTGTTTTTTTTTGAGCCTGGCACCTTACCATACATGTGTGGGGGTTGGTTTGTTTTGCCCAATATACCATTTCATCTTTTCACACCCACATCCTATAATGTAAACAACACCCTGTGAATTATAATGAAAAGCCTCTCCGGCTTTATAAAGTTTGCCATTTATTTTGGACCTATCAAGATTTCTGACCCTGCTACAAATATTACAATTTCCACATGGGCGCATGCCTACTCTATCCAAATTATCAAACTGGCTAAAATTTCCAGTAAGTATTTCCTTCAAGTTGTTCCACCTAACATAAGAAAAAGTCACATGGTCAGGGAAAAGTTTTCCTACACTCCCATCTTCCTTCACCATATACCAAAACTTTCTAACAACATCCTCCATAATATGGGAAAATGGGGAGAATTTGGTCACAAAAAAGAGTTTTTCTTCAATAGGGTCCAAAATAAATGGCAAACTTTATAAAGCCGGAGAAGCTTTTCATTGTAACTCACAGGGTGTTGTTTACATTATAGGATGTGGGTGTGAAAAGGTTGACGGAAACACTAACGGTGGAGGCGTGTCCATATTCATTAGGAATATCCACACCTCAAGGCTAGTTGCTCAGCATAATGCATCCAAGATTATTCAAGTGCAACTAACTCTGGGCAAGTCCACAATCCAAATTGCAACTTGCTACAGATCCCCCACGATGCCCCAGGATTCCCACTCCTCATTTATTGATACACTGGAAAATATTAGGGTACAACCCAACACCCTAATAATGGGTGATTTAAACTACACCACCATTAACTGAGAAAACTACTCATGTACCAACTCTTTTGCTCAACGTTTTCTGGAATTCATAAATTCCAATGCCTTGATCAGCTTATCCACACCCCCACCAGGGGCAGCAGTATCCTAGATCTGGTCATTACCAACATGGGCAACCGGTATTCCACACCAGAGGTCAATTTCTCGTTTGTCAGATCTGACCACAAGCTAATCATCCTAGACATCCACATCCATAGGTTCATAGGTTCATAGGTTGTTACTAAGCTATCGGCCCTAGGGCCTATACAAGCCTAGCCATAACAATTCCCTGGCTATTTCTTCCCACACTATTTTCTTCCCTGGAGCCCTGTCTAGCAGAGCAAATGACATGATCCCCGGGGTGAATTTCTTTTCTCCCATCCAATCATCAATTCCTTTTGAAGAGGGCCAAAGAGGCACTCTGTTTGACATATATGGGTAGTCTATTCCAGAGTCTGGGGAGTCTCTGGGTCAGGAACCTCTCCCTCCAGCATGTTTTTCTTATTGTGATGACAAGATTTAGATCCCTGCAGCATGTGGCTCTGAAGGATTGGGATTTCTTTAAGTGTAGCATGTCCAACAGCTCTGGGTTTGACATGGCCTTGTATGTTAAGCAGAGATCATTTCTGAGTAGACGATATGCGACAGAGTATAGCTGAAGTTTTTTAAGGCAGTCAGCATAGGGCATCTGCTTTTGGCCTGTGATTCTGTTAGTGAGGTATTTCTGCGGCCTTTCTGGTATTTGCAGATGTCTTGAGAGGTACATACCAAATGGGGCGTTGTATTCTATAACGGGTCTAATGAGGCATGAGTACAGTGGGACAATGACCTCCTTTTTTCTGGATGAAAAGCTCTTAGTGATGAGGTGTGTCACATAGAAGGATTTCCTGACTGTTGTGATGTGGTAATAGAAGGTGAGACCACTGTCCACCTGTGCCCCTAAGTCTCATATCACACTTTTGGTGTTTAGTGTACTGCCACCTATGTGGTAATTCATGGGTACATGGTTTTTCCAGGAGAGGATAACTATACATTTATTGACATCAAGCTTGAGCCCATGGTTCTGGCACCAAGCATCTGCTTCTGCAAGGCCCTTTTGTAGAATATCCACATCATTTGGGGATTCAATAATGGCTCCCAGTTTGCAGTCATCTGCGAACTTTGTTAGCCAGAGTCCCTTAGTGTTGTCCTGTACTTCAGAGAAGTAGATGCCAAGCAAGAGCGGTCCCAGGACTGAACCCTGAGGTACTCCGATTGTCACATGTCTGGAGCTGGATTTGGAGTCAGCTACTTTCACAGTGTGGGTTATGTCAGTAAGCCAGTTGGCATCCCATCGAGTGACATAGGGATTAATGCCCAGTATAGTAAGTCTATTTATGATTCCAGAGTGGGGGATGGTGTCAAAGGCCTTGGTGAGGTCCAGATAGGCTGTGTGGACTATCTTACCCTTGTCCACGGCTCTGGAGACTGATTTGAAGAAGTCAATCAGGTTCAGGAGACAAGATCGGCCCTTCATGAACCCAAACTGGGTGGGGTCCAATGTTTGAAGGTTGCCAATGTCTTTGTTTATAAGATCCATGATAATATGTTCTATGGCCTTGCAGATCAGGCTCGTCAGACTGATGGGGCAGTAGGTCCGGGATCCAAGGTGGATCTCCCCTTGTGGAGTGGGTTAACTGTAGCTGGTGCCACTCAGTGGGCATGAAGCCTGAGGTGAGGATATGATTAAACATGACACTTAGGTGAGGTGCCAGTTCATTTTGTAGTTCATGTATTATACAGCCCGGGATGTCATCTGGTCCTATGGATGCTGTATTCTTAGCTATGGAGAGTGCGTTTTTTACCTGTGTGGCCATTACTACTGGAATTTGGCAATCTTCCAGGATTAAGATGGGCCATTTAGGGGGTAAGAGGGGGTGAAGTTGGCACTGAATTGATCTCCCAGGATATTGGCAATATCCTTGGGATCAGTATATTTAATGCCATTCTCTTGTAGCCCAGAGCAGATCTGAGCATTGCTATTTAGATTCTTGACATAGTTATAGAATCAACTGATACGGAGAAGGACCCACAGGTATGGCTAGTGCAGCGGCCCAAAACTCCTAAATTACGTACACCAAAAAAGAGCCAGCACAAGTTGGTGTGAAAAAAATTGTATTATAACTAGAACATAGTGTACTTAAAAATACACAAATGTATCATATTCAGCAAATGAATCAGATCGGTTTCGGCAGTGCTGCCTTCCTCAGTGAACAAAAACAGTATCACAAAATCTCCCTCCAACAAAACCTTATGTATATATATATATATATATATATATATATATATATATATATATATATATATATATAAATACCAATTAACACTTATACAATTTTTGGATTGATCAGGGTTTCAGAAGTATTCATTCAAGCCAGGTGGAAATAATCCACCGAGCTTGACTATCCACTTCTTTTCTTTCAAATTAATATCTCATGCAATCCTGCCTTGTCCTGTGTTTTTATATAATACAGTCAATGATTGTAAATCTAAATATCCCAGTTTTATGTTTACAAATATGTTTATACAGTGCACTAGATTGTTTGCAGTTCTTAATGTCACTCATGTGTTCACTTATCCGTAATCTAAGTGGCCTGGATGTTTGTCCAACATAAAATGCTAGACATGTACAATTTGCCAAATATATCACCCAGTTGGTACTGCAAGTAGCAAAAAATGTGATGTCAAAATCTCAAGGTTTATTTTGGCTAGTAAAACTGTAAGTTTTATAGACTTTTGAACAATTGGAACAATGACCACATGGATTGCAACCCATCAATTTCTCCCCAGTCATGGTTCTCTGGCTAAAAAAACCTATCCTGATTCTGACACCTTTTGTAATGGTTGAACAAAGAACTTAGAGAGCGACCCTTATAAAAGGAATATATACACTTGTCCCCTACATATTCCATAAGTGAGCCCTCCCCTTGAAGAATATCCCAATGCTTAGAGATGATATTCATGAACGAATGTGTATTTTTACCATACATAGTAATTAGCCTAACTTGATTTCTCCTAACAGGCTGGTCACCCTTATATACAAGCAAATCAGATCTGTCCTGTTGAGAATATAACTGGCTAACTCTACAGATGTCACCAGCCCTGTATCCCCGATTTCTGAATCTATTGGAAAGATCCCGCTTATATTGATTGTAAATAGAGGAGTCTGAACAAATTCTAATCCTGAGAAATTGAGACTTGGGGATGTTCCTGATGACATGTTGGGGGTGGAAGATGGAAGCATGTAACAAGGTATTATATTGCGGAAATTTACACAAAGCTTCAGTCTCCAAGGTGTCCTCTAGGGTACGTTTAACCAAGACATCCAAAAAAGTGATCTCATTTTTGTGCCAGGTTAACTTAAATTGGATCCCCCACTTGTTTTGATTCAAATATTCAACCAACTCTGCCAAATAAGAAGCATCCGCTCTCCACACCATCCAACAGTCATCAAGATATCGCCTCCAAATATCAATTTCTACCAAATAAATATTATGACTAACATCATAAATCAGTTGCTCCTCTATGTAAGCCATAAACAGGTCAGCATATATGGGGGCAAATGACGCCCCCATAGCCGTAACCGTGTACCTGACATACACATTGTTTTTGAAAATAAAACACATCCTTAGTTAGAACGTGCTCAGCCAAACAGACCAAAAGAGTGTTACAACCTGGCATATACAATTCAGCCCAATCCAACCAATATTGAAGAGAAACCAACCCCGCCCAATGGAGGATATTGGTATACAGGGAGGTGACATCAAGACTACACAATAACCAGGGAGGTTCAAGTTTTATATCTGATAGTATGCCCAAAAATCGGGTTGTGTCTTGTATCCAAGCCCGTATGCATGATAACAGCGGTTTTAAATAATACGTAAGAAATTCAGAAATGGGTTCTGTGAGTGAGCCTCACCCCCAAACAATAGGTCTGCCTGGGGGTTATTGAGATTCTTATGAATTTTGGGGAGGAGGTATAAGTATTATTGTTTGGGATGGTCAACCTTCAGATGATGGGCAGTTTCCATAGAAATAATACCTTCTTCAACTACCAAGTCCAAAAAGTCATCAATCTCAACCTTAAACTTGGCTGTGGGATCTATAGGCATTATCTTATAATAATTTTAATCCAGAATTTGTCTCTGTGCCTCATCATTATATTGTTTCCAGTCTTGGACCACTATGGCTCCTCCCTTGTCTGCAGATGAAATAACAATATCCTTGTCTGATCTAAACTCATCTATGCAAATTTTTCAGCCTGAGTAACATTGTCCCTACTTAAGTAATCCTTACCTAAATTTCGATATAAATCTTTGAGCACACTGCCCTGGAAAAGTGAAACCACCGGAGACATGGGTGGCTTAAAAGTGGAATCTCTAAATCTAAAAGGTCTATTATCAGCCTGATTTTGTTCATCCTGAAAACATAAGCATAAATTTAAATTGCAGCAGAAGTCTACCACATCCTGTGCAAATTGATGTTCAGGAACAAAAACAAAACTAGGAACAAAGCTAAGACCTTTATTGAGTGTTTTTATTTGCATATCCGACAATTCCAAGGAGGATATATTAAAAACATTACATGATGTTACACCTGAGCTAGCACCCTCAACATTTCTTCTAAGTCAGGAGGGACCTTTATGCTTCCTCCCCCCTCTTCTTGTCCTAGGTCTAAAGGGTGGGCCAAGTTATCTCCCAGATTGTTTCTCTTTGACCTTGGTGATCTATCCATGTCGGCCTACTCCCCCTCAGTAATGGATGAGGTATCCTCACCTGATGTAATATTCTCCCTATTTCTTTTCTTTAAAATAGATTTGGATCTTTTGGGCCTAAAATTCCCTGATCTCTGATTGGGAGTAGCAAATTTAACATTCTTACGTATGTCAAAGGGTCTCCCCCTATCAAAATCATCAACATCTCTCTGAAATTTCTTCCTCTTTTTCTCTTTCAGGACGTTTTCCAACTCTAACAAATTCTTATTTAGTTGGTTCAGACTAACATTATAACATGGAAGAGTCAGAAATTCCTGTACCCCTTTGCTCAATTCATCCAGAACAGAAACCTTTTGTTGAATAGTTCTCATAATATGCATCTAGTGCATTAACAAAAAACATTGAAGCTTGCTGTTGTATTGCAAGCCAGTCATCTAATAGTAACTGATCGACCTGAGGAACAAGTGGCTGAATCTTTACCCTCAATCCCCATGGGGATATCTGTTTCTGTTCGTCTAATAGTAACTGATCGACCTGAGGAACAAGTGGCTGAATCTTTGATCAATTATTGGATGTGCCACGTGTTGTCTGGTGGGGAGCACTCAGAACATATATGTGATGGTGAGTGCCATCTGCTACAGGGATACAGTAGATATGCAGTAGGTGATGTACACATGCCTGTCTGCATGAACAGGTGCCAGTGTCAGCACAGGCACACTCACACAGGGACACACACACACATTAACACACTTGGCAGGGCCAGGAGTGCAACCCATCACTAGTGGGATTCCACAACACATCAATGCGCAGGAAACACATGCACCACACAGGTGATACAGAGGTCATATGGGCAGTGAGTATGAGGGGGTGTCAGACATAAGGCGTTATGCTTCACTGTGCCCTTGGTGGAGTAGTGCATGTGGATGTGGACATACACACCATACAACACACACATGTACACACAGGGTCCAGTTCAGACATGCATGGGTGCATGTCTGCACGGGTGTATGGTGGTTAACAGTGCCAACAGGCTATACAAGGGTAGGTGATGGGTATACCTTGGCATCAGCCCACATGACATTGGTCTACATTGTGGCACAGGCCTTTAGCTTCTGCATTTGCCCACACAGGTGGGTACTGCATCCGTCTTCCAGGCACCTGGGCGACCATTGTGTGTGGCCAATGCTGTGCATCATTTGCCATGTATGTGTTCTGTAGTCCATGACTTGGATAGTGTCCAGGATGTGCACACATCCCACAAGCATGTACAGTGACATGTGGAACTGTACCTGGGGTGTCTGGCCCATACTGTGAACACAACATATCATCAGATGTTCCAGTCTTGCCCACATGTGTCAGGGAGTGTTACTGGTCAGCAGATTTACCATGCACCCACATTGATACCATGCTAACAGCATTTCCTGATGTCAGTGTCATCTGTCCATACAGGCCATGTTGTCAGGCATGGTATGTCCATTGTGACTGACATGTGAAGGCACAGTGGGGTTGCTAACTGTAAGTGGCAGGCCATGATGTTATATGTATGAGTATGGCTTTGCACCCCAGCATCTCAGCCATTTACATCTGTTATCCCTGTATGGTTGACATTGTGATATATAGTAAGGCCACCATAAATGTAATTAGCAAAAACTCCTCCACAATGCCCACAGGTGTCACAAACTCACAACCACCTCTACACAGGACACCAGTTACACACACACACACACACACACACACACACACACACACACACACACACACACACACACACACACACACACACACACACCTGTCATGTCTGGGAGTAGAACCCCTTCCTAGCTGGTGTACTACACTATAGCACTACACAGTTATATTATGCACCACAGACATTACTGAAGTTCATCTTCCCCAAAAGTGTATTTAACAATTAATTACATCAGCAGGACTACCAAAGTAGGGCATTTGTACTGTACTGCAAGTGAGTAGCCTATAATGCATTGCTCCATACACAGACAATGAGACACACACATCACATCCGGAACTGAGATGGATGGAGATGGAACACTACCACCATTTTAAATCACACTACAGCAGTACGCAGTTACATAACACACTATGGTGATTACTGGGCTATCATGTTCCCAGGGTCGTACTTCTAGATGAGTGGCATCAGCAGCCTTGGCAAAGTAGAGTATTTATATTGTATGGAGTGTGGGTAGCCTAAAAAGCATTGCTCTCTACCCAGTCAGACACATACACACAGATGCCATGGCTGGGGTTCTAACACCAACCTAACTAGTTTCTCACACTACAGCAGTACACAGTTACAGGATGTGCCGCAGCGATTACTGGGTTATCATGTTCCCAGAGGTGTACTTCTAGATGAGTGACATCAGCAGCCTTGGCAAAATAGTGTATTTGTTTTGTATGGAGTGTGGATAGCCTAAAAAGCATTGCTCTCTACCCAGTCAGAGACACACATTTGCCACAGCTGGAGTTCGAACACCTACCTAATTAGTTTATCACACTACAGCAATACGCAGTTACAGGACGCACCATGGCAATTACAGGGCTATCATGCTCCCAGAGGTGTACGTCTAGGTGAGTGACATCAGCAGCCTTGCCAAAGTTTAATATATGTATTGCACACAGTGTGAGTAGCCTAACAAGCATTTCACTCTACATAATCAGAGGCAGACAGGCACACACACAAACACATACTCACACAATTGACAGGTCTGGGGTTAGTACTACTACCTAACTACTCTGTCACTACAGCAGTACACAGTTATGGGACGCACTATCACTTTACTGAGCTATAGCTCTCCCAAAGGTGTAATTCACATTGGATGACCTCAGCAGGCTTGTCATACTACCGCTATGGGGAGGGCAGTGTATGCATGGGCCATACCCCATTCAAGTGGGGGTTGACATGCCACATGCAGGCACACACAGGGTCATATGTCACAGGTGCATGTATACAGCTACTAGATGGCTGCTTCCTTGTACAGTCTTGTTGAAAGCTGGCACATATGCCACATAGTCTGTCATGCTGACAGGTACTGGTGGCTAGTATCTGCAGTGGGTTACATCTGCACCTCATGTGTTGGGGGCCCTTAGGCTGTGTGCCAGTTGGGACAGGCCCACATGGCTCCTTGTCACAGTCACCCTCTTTCTCACATCTATAGCTGTGTGCCTGTGGCTTATTACAGTATGTTGTCCTTACATATTTGCCTTCATTCCTATCCACTGTGTGTGCAAGGCAGGAGTGGTGCATACTGACATGTGTTCACACTGAGAACTGCAACTTGCAGATATGTCTGGACCACTGGTGTTTGCAGACATGGCCTTCATGTGTTTAAGTGTGTGAGCATGCCCAGTATGACCTCTCAGTATGTTGTTAACTGACATTGACTTCATTCCTCTAAGTGTATGAGCATGCCCAGTATGGCCATCTGTGTTGCATGTGTGGATCACATCCAGATTGTTTGTACTGCAGTGCTGACCTTTTGTTGTTAACCAACGGGTAGCATGCTGTGTCTGCAGGGTATCCATCAGTCATTTGCCATTGACTGTTGCTACGTGCTACAAACACCTGACTTTTTCTACTGTTATACACAGGACTGGGGGGCATACCTGACTGTTACTCTATGTGTACGCTGGATGGGGGGCACACCTGACACTTATTCACATTTGCTAGGACTGTACTGGTAAGTCGGGTACTCCATTTCAGTCTGTAGTCTTACCTATCCTGCTGGCTATGGATTATCAGTGTAGTACATATTCTAGCTTTGTTTTCCTAAATATTAATGTCTGACTTCCTAGCCTTCACAACTTACATCCAACTAACTGGCCTGCTGCGGTCTGTCTTTGTAGGTCTGGGGGTGGGTTTAACCATAGTGCACATTCAAAGGCCATAGTACAGCATTTGTTTGTGTGCAAGCAGTCTATAGCACCTACTACCCCAGGGTAGTTAGCTATTTGGTGGAAGAGATGCATATTGCGGGTCAACACCTCACGTGTGTTGAGGAAATATACGTACTCACTGGCATGTGCTGACATGGCATCCAGGAATTGGTGGAATACTCTAGATGCTGATGCCTGTGAGATGCCCATGTTATCCCCAGTTATAGTTTGGGAGGTACCTGTGGCTAGTATACCTAGGCCTACACATACCTTGGTATCCACTGGGATGGGGTCCCCTCGGCTAGTGTGGTATGTCAGGTGGGGCCTGCTCAGCTCAATGATTTACTGTAGGAGGTCTCTGTCACCCTATAGTGCTCCACTATCTCCAGCTCATGTAGCCCCTGGTAGGTTACCCTGGGTTTGTACACTCTTCTCTGTCTCCTCACTGTGGGTTGTTCGGCAGCACTGACATCCTCACCACCATCAGCCTCTTGCACATTTTGTTCTATGTTGCCTGCTGCAGTCCTTCTCATTTTATAGGTTTGGTTTTAAAATTTCCCCGCTTGTATACACCAGTGGTGTAGAGTGTGGAAAAACAAGGGGGGTAGGTGTTTGCTTGGTTTATAGTGATGTTCTGGGCTGGGCTGGTCTGCTTCCTGTGTGATTGATTCTGATACATTTCACCTGGCAGCTCAACTAGGTCTCCTTGATTACCTTTCTACTGCTGTTTTCCCTTCCCATTGCCTCCCTGTTTAGGCCCTTGTGCGTGCCGCATGAACGGAGTGCTCAAATGTGCACAGAGCTGCTTTTTCCTAGTTTAACTTCCTTTTTCTTCCTGTAAAGCCTGGTGCACGGCGCGCACACCTGCTTACACTTTATAACAAGTGATAGGCATGTTTAGACACACCCCTAGCTTAGCTGCACTAAGCTAGAAGCAATCCCGTGCCACAGGTCTCCAATCCACTTACAGTATGCCTGAAATACACACCCATGATGTCACCTATATCCTAGTCTTGCACCCAGCTATTTATACTCTTACACTCTTGTGACCTGCCTCGCACTCTGGGTAAATCTGGAATTTACTAACCTTTCCCTCATTTGCATAGGATTGCCTGCTAATGCATAGTTACATGTCCCACACTGAGCCTCCCCCCTTAGCAACCATTACGCACTAGCCAGGTTGTCTTCTGACTGCCATTGACTTGCATGGCACAATACTGATTTTAGTTAGAATGCTTATTTTAGGTTTCTTTTATTGGTTTCCCCCCGATCCCATTTGCGCGTCACTGCCCTATACTTACCCAGGCGAGATCGGCAAAGATAAAATTAAACGTTGTTTATTTTTTTCTTTTACATTTTGTAATGCCAGTGGCCTTCTACTTGGACATTGGCATTCATCCTCAATAATATGCAGCCTTTATCTGGAGCTGTCATAGCTCCATTTTGGAATTTACAGACATGTACTCGGTTAGTAACCGAGTACATTTCTGCAGATTGCACTTGTCTTGCACGGACTATTGTAAGCTTCCTGGATTGCAATATCACCTCATTTGCATGGATTTCTCCAGCAGGTGAGGTGATTTGCATACCAAGGCTTAGTCCGTGCAAGATTAGTACTGAAGCTTTTGTGCACGCCCCTGCTGGATGTTTCTGGATCGCATGTCAGACATATTGCCTGTGTGAGCTACTGCACTCATCTTGCACTCCATGCAGGCTTTTGAGAATCTGGGGGTGAGTGTTAGATAAGTAGACATAAATATGACAAGTGACAGTGTAAGGGGGATAAGATACAAAGGTATAAGAGAGAGAGAAATTTAGTATCATGGTATAGGTGCAAGGAATTTTGGAGGAGTATTGGGAGCAGTCTTTAGCTCTAGATTGTAAAAAGCAGTAAAATTAATACAGGTAGAGTATATATAGTAGAGGAAGCAGTGGTAAGTGATATAGGAGGGGGAGAATACTGAAGGAGGAAAGACAGAAGGAGCGATTTCAGTGGGGTGGTTGCAGTTACATTTCCAAGCACTGAAAGGGTGCTTTTTGAGGACTGTCTTGAAAATATTTGCATGGGTGATAGTTCTAAGGGACATAGGAAGTTTATTCCATGCTAGAACAGGATAGCAGCTAAACAGGTTTTGTCCTAGTGATTTTATGGGTTTGTGTATCTGTAAGAGACCTTGGTCTGAGCTTTTGAGGAAGCAAAGTGGGTTATAGTGGGAGACAAGAGAAGATATGCTAGGGCAGGACGATGTTTTTTTGAGAATAAAGTGGATGATGAGTAGCTGAGTAAGTAGAAGTTGGTTAGGAAATTCTAGCCAATTGAGTGTATGAAGGGCATGACAGTGGTGTGATTTAGGTGGCATGTTAGTTGCAAATCTAGCTACTTTGTTGTATGTGATTTCGAGTTTAGACAGCAGACAGGACTGTGGGTTAATAAGGATGTGAGAACAGTAGAAGATGTTAGGGAGGAGATAAGTCTGAGTAAGTGAGATTCTGAGTTGGGGATGAGGAACATTTGGCTTCATTAGAGTAGGCCAAGCTTTTGGTGGATTTTCTTTATACAGTGGTGTACAAGTAGGAAAAAAAATTAAGTTGAGAGTCAATAATTACTCCAAGGGCTTTGTGTGGGATTCAGTTGAGATACTAGTGTTATTAAGAGAAGAGATGGTAAAAGAGGATTTAAAATGTTTGAGAGATTTCGGTAGGAATAGGAGTTTTGTCTTTTTAGGGTTCAGTATGGTTGTCAGTAAGCCAAGATTCAGTGAGGTTAAAAGAGGTCTGAGTGAGGGTGTGCAGGTTAGAATGGTTGTCTACAATGGTGATGATAGTGGAGTCATCTGCGTACTGTATGAGGGATGACTGACGATAGGATGAATGGAGCTGGTTGGTAAAAATGTTAAAGAGAAGGGACCTAGAATAGAGCATTGTGGAACTCCCATTTTTATGGGGAGAGAGGGAGATAGACCAGTAAGCTATCTGACAGATTGCTGTCTGTTTGAGAGATAGCTTGCAAACCATGAGATAGTTCTAGGGGGCAGGTTTAGTTCAGCAAGTTTAGAGAGGAAGATGGGGTGGGAGACAGTGTCAAGGACTTTAAGACTTTGGAAAGGTCTAAGAAGAGGCAAGACACTAGTTTATTATTGTCTCTG
This sequence comes from Protopterus annectens, assembly GCF_019279795.1. Lineage (NCBI taxonomy): Eukaryota > Metazoa > Chordata > Ceratodontiformes > Protopteridae > Protopterus > Protopterus annectens. Next base: position 1,130,760,070 of record NC_056727.1, on the reverse strand, counting down.
GCTAAGGAGATGGAGTTAGTAAAGCAGATGAGAGTGGTAATGGTGCTGTGGTGGGGGTGGAAGCCATGCTGGGTGGGGGGTGATGAGGTTTCCTTGAGTGAGATAAGACAAAAATTCTATGCCTATACAGTGTTCAAGGAATTAAGAGAAGGGTTTTAATTTCAGTTAATGTCAATGTTTGACTTTACTAGAACTTCAACATTGATTTTAAAGCAAGCTAATAAAGCAAGGAGGTGGTGATTATAAATGCTAGAACTAGCAAATATATTTAAAGAAATAAATGGCAGCTGATCATAAATTAGTGTCAATATGGATACTTAATAATCTTATGGAGCAGTATGTTGAGAAGTTATATAACTATCAAACATGTATTGTCTCATTTTATTGCCTTTTGAAAGTACACAAAGCATTCATAAGCCTCTCAGGTCAACTGATGGTATCTGGCTATGGTACACTGTTAGAAAATATTGGTAAAATATTAATGATTATTTAATGGAAGCAGTTAATACATTCAATTCATGTATAAAAGATGCTTCCCACCTTTTACAAAAAAAGCTCAGATATTAACTGAAAATAGTAAATGTACTGGCTAATGATGGATAACATTAGCCTATATATTACTATACAACTTCTACAGTACATGGTTTAGAGAAATTAAATTAATTGCTAAGGGATGTTCTCAAAACTCAGTATATGGTGGAATTAGTAAATTTTTCTTGCCTAATAATTTTACATATTAGGTGGTCATTTGCATAAACAGTTAAAACACACAGTAATGGAGTCTCTATTTGCCCCAGGATATGCCTGTCTGCTTCTGGGTCTTTTTACATGAGTATATATATGATAATGTATTTCTTCAAAAGCATGTAGCTCTTCATTTTTACCTTATAGATGATTTGACTTTAACATGTAAAGGTGATGAGAGTGCTGCAGTGAATTTTGTTAAGGAGAAAGAAATCAATTTAGTTTAGGAATTATCCATGCTGTACATTGTGATGAGGTTAATTGTTTGAATGTTGCACTTAATGTAATGCCTTGCAAACAGATAGTTTATAAATTATTTCATAAACCTATCTCAGTTATAGATTTCTTGTTTCCTAATAGTTTTCACCCATGCCAATTGATTACATCTCTTCTTAATGGTGATTTTTTTGGTACATCATACACTATGTAATTCTAGAAACAACTTTTTATAGAGTTTAACAATTCTATTGATACATTTCTCAGACATGAATATCATAATGAATCAATCATGAGGGCTTACTGGCAAGGCTCTAATACATGTAGGCAATCTTTGTTGAGGGCCAACAACACCAAAATTAAGAAATGTAAGATGGGAAATCATCTACTGTTAAAAACAAATTTTCTTTATGTCTCAAAATAGTACATTATCACAATAATGAGTTATATTAGTGAAAGAAAGTTGAAATATATTGCTAATGGATTGAGTTATGACTGCAATTCATAATGTAGCACCATTAATATAATTTTACAAAGGACAAAGTACTGGTGACAGGCATGCTCATTGTTATTTGTATTATGCCTACAGAGACCATCTTTTTCAATCTTGGTACCAAATGGGGACACTGTCTCCAGTGGTAAATGTCATTTTATAAATAAAACATTTAAAAAATACTGTTAGGGAACTGAAGATAAAGTTTATTATTGTTATTCTGTTAGTGCAGTCATTTATGCCAGATCTGACCCATATGGATTGTTTTTCATGGGCGAAACAAATGTAAAACAAAATGGGCATTCAGGGTTAGACTTAAGGAACTCCAAGAAATATAAGGAATAATACTCTGACAAGAACTTTGGTTGTGCCTTTTTTTTAGAATACAGCCAAAGTAGTAGAGATATCTACAGGTTACTGTATTAGATTAACTGGAATAGGGGATGTGGAAGAACCTTAAAATTATTTACAAAATAAAAAAAGGTTATTTATATATTGAATAGTTAAACTACTAAATATTGTAGTCTTAATTAAGAATGCAAATGGAAAGTGCTTTTGGAATTTTAATGTATTTTGCTTTAATTGAATAAATGATTTTAATTATAATTTAATGAACACTTTAATTTTCTGTTGCTTGTGTATATATTTTGTAATTGTTGATTTTGTTTTTGTCATCCCTGGGAGGCTTTTTTATGCCGAAATGCTAGGAAAATAAACTTTTGCATGCAAATCATGGTAATTTTTGGAAAATAATGACAATGCTCTAATGTCAATAGGTTTATACTCAGTTAATGTATTATATAGACAAATAAGGCCTGGTTGCATGAATGTCGCTGAATCATGCAAATCTGCTTTTGCACACCATGGCCTTTTCATGCAGGAGGAGCATGAGAACCTTATCATGTTCATAAATTCCCAAGATTGACATAAGCAAGCTATAAATGAATTTAGTTTATTTATTTACTCATTCATTTATTTATTTACATTTGTTGACCAGGATGATGATAAAACATAAATCATTAGAAACACATCATGTGATTACAATTTTTAAACTACCCAAAGAGTGTGTGACAAATGCAAAATGTTTCCAAAAAAACATACATAGGCATGAACAAAAGAAAAATAAAGAAAATAAATGAATGCCATACGTATGATATATGCAAAAATATGGGGCAGAAATTCATGTATACAAGTAGAAATGGGAATGGTTATAAGAATATACATTTCAGACTGATGAGGTGGTGTGATTATCAAGGTACAGAGCAAGAACATAACCAATAGTTAGAAAACTACTGTTTGAGTCTGGCTATACATTTTTTCAGTTTTTTTTCTAGTTGCTTTTTTCAATCAGTATGTTCTTCCATGGTTTAGTGGCATGACTTGAGTAAAGTGAGTTGCCATCTATTGTTTCAGATTTATTAGAAATTAGAAAACATTTATTTCCAGAAAGAAGTTCTCTTCTAAGTGAGTTAGTGCTGGAGAATGTTATTTAGAATGGATGACTTCTGAGTATATAAATTAGGTTGTGTGCAGTAACAAGTTGTGTGTGGAGAAATATTGCGGAAGCTCAATCCAGTGTAGTTATTTAAGGACAACACAGTAATGTATTCTGGGTGGAAGGATAGTTGTGAATTTCACTGTCTTGTTATAGCCTGCATCCAATTTTTTCATATATATATATATATATATATATATATATATATGCATGCTGATTAGCATACATTTGCATATATTTTGTAACCCCACCCACTCCACTGGAATTGTGGAACACTAACATGAAGACTGAAGTCACTAAATAATAATAAATAATGTCAGACTTTGAATGTTAGACTTCATATCCCTCAGAAAATACATAGTAATGCAAAATCTGTTATTCTAGCAACTATCTCAGTTTACAAGAGCAATATATAAAATCTGTCCCTATTTTTGGACCTTTGTCCCACCCTACCATTATTTTTAGCTTTTTCCATATTTTTTTGCTCTGAGAGATTGAGAGGTATGTTAGCAAGTAATAAATATCCCAATGTAACACAAATGTCAGAGCTGATCAAGCACTTTGAACTGAGAGGGAATGAGGGGAAACTAATTTTTTTCTAACCTATACATTCTGCCACAACTTTGCCTACCCTTGTCAGTCAAGAGTTTCAGAGTTGCTGGCCCCACTGCCTCTGTGTCCCAACTACAAACCACCCAGAGCTACGTTCATATATGCAAGAGTAGGTCTGTTCAAGAATTCACCCACTGCAACCATACCATAAGTGAATGTGAGCAGTATGTCTAACACTAAAGTCTTGACAAACCATAAAGTTTGTGCTCACTCCCACCAAACCACAAATTTCATGTTCTCCACTTATTCAGATGGGGGGGGGGTGTAGTAATACACAACTGAAACCTGGTCAAGTCTCAAGAAGAAAAAAAGAAAGAAAAAATGTTTAAAAAAATGCAATCATCGTGCAACAACGACTGCCACAATCAAAGCAAAATGGAACCTTAGAGAATTAAGATGTCAAAAAAACTTAGAAAAAGAAACCGGAAACTGAAATCTAAGATGTTAGGAAAACTGACAGGACCTACTGTTAATAGTAATGCAGATATTCTGACTACTTTGGATATGGTTGTGACACTTTCTCCTAAAATGTAGCCTGTGCCCGTTAATAATGTATTTAAACACTTATGTCCTAACTAGAGCCAGTACAGATTACTACTCATGAGCGGCTGCTCTTAGTTGTTGTCCCCAGATGTAATTTTCTGTGCTCTTCCTCATGGACAGTTGATGCTGGCCGGTATCTGTGACTAATAGGTTAGTTGCTCAAGTTGGTCCCCTACCAGCATCCTTTTGTAACTCTTATGCCAGCTTCTTCTTTTCAGCTGCAATAAGTGACTCAAATGGGAAGGCATGACTCGTGGGCTAACAGCATGATGTGCCCAGTTAAGTCATAAAAACAACAGTGAAGTGAGGAACAGAGAGAAAGGGGAGGGGGAAAGTTGTAAATCAAAGCTTTAAAGGCCAATCAACAACACTGGTCGGTGGGATTCTGCAGCTGTTGCAGTACCCAGCACCAGCACCCCTTCTGCGGTAAATGCAAAACTCATACAGGCAAGGCCTCTCCATTAATAATATCATTATGTATCTGCATTTTGTCTTAGTATAATACTTCTGCATGCTCACACACACACACACACACACACACACACACACACACACACACACACACACACACACACACACTCAGCCTGCAGTTACTTACTCCACAGGATTTCAGATTTACTTATTTTCCCCTTCCTGATAACAGGAGATGTTCACCCTTTGTAAATACCTTTTAAATATTGTTCTTAGAACTTTAAAATGTTGCTAAAATAAACGTTTTGTTAGCATGCATTTTCTGGTGAATATGAAGTCTGATACTCAAATGTCTGTCATTATTTAGTGAGTTCAAGCTTCAATTATATACTAGAAAACTACAAATTTTATGAGGAACAGATTAAAAATATGAAGCAAAAATCTGGACAGTTGAGAGGTATAAGACATAAATGCATTTATTCACACTGTCAATTCTGAGTTTTTGTTTTAACTTCACCAGTTCTGTAAGTCATCAGAGCCATTACTTGTTTAAAAGCAACTGTCACGGGTACCTCTCCTACTAGTTAATTTTTAGTCACAGATTTTAGATTCCTTTTAATGTTGCTTGTAATTGCTGCTTGTCTGGTCTTTCACTTCAGTGTTGTGAAAAGTCAGCAATTTTTAGACAAACCTGAAACATGGAGTGAGGTTGAGGAAAGCAAAATATCAAACAAGTTGTGATTACTGGCCGGGAAGCAGTGGCATTACTGACAACATTTAGCCAATGCTTGGCAGGAGCATAAACCAGATCTTCACTGTAACCGAGAAGGCGATGTGCTTTCTTATTTTGCAGCAGACTGATCGGCCATAGTTGGGCGATGGTATTCACTGGCACAGCAGTTTATAAAGAAAAGTTGTGCATACAATATTATCCCTCAGCAGGTTTAGGTTACTATGGAAGCAATAAAGTAAGTAAAATGTTTAACATGTTATACAGAACAGTAAACTTTGGTGGGAGTTTTCTCAGCAGACAGCTTCTACAATACATGTTTTGTTTGTAGGTAACCATAAACAACTTTTATTTTTTAAGCTCCCCCCCCTCAAAAAAAAATAAATCGGGATTTGAAGGAGCTACTCAGGAATTCATGGCATCCAATTATTTTGCCCTCAAAACCATGAAATACTAAGCAATTTGGTATGGTTGAGAGGGATACGATAAATATATATATATATATATATATATATATATATATATATATATATATATATATATATAGATGTCATATGAGTGACACCATATGATCAAACTTTAAAAAGTTTGAGGATGAAAAGCAATGTCTCTGTATGGCACAGAATGGGAAAATGTCCCTTTTCTGCACTGAAGTGCGATCTCGGAGTTGATATATTTAAGCAAGGGGGGTTGTGGGACGTTGAGGTATTTTTTTTTTATATTTTTTTTGTTATATATTCGATGTTTCAAACTTTACTCATATGTTGTCAAACATATGATATTCGGAGTTCTGAAATTTTGAATATATAATAGAGACCCTATCTATATATATATATATATATATATATATATATATATATATATATAAAAATATATATATATATATATATATATATATATATATATATATATATATATGTATATATATATATATATATATATATATATATATATATATATATATATATATATATGGGTTTACTATGGCAATGTCGATGCAGACTTGGTCAAATTATGGTATCATCCACCCATGTCTGTGAAAGTGACAATGTTGAATTCAGAAATTGTTGAAATACATCTCAAATTCTACTTTGGAACAAGTGTTAACATGGATCAAGATAAGGCCCAGATTTGTGCTTTGATAATGTTGGGTTTGACATTGTCATTATTCATAGTCCGGATATATATATATATATATATATATATATATATATATATATATGTGTATGTGTGTGTGTGTGTGTGTGTGTGTGTGTGTGTGTGTGTGTATAGAACGAGCTTATTAGTAAACATGGGAGCGGTGTAAAGAAATTATGGGAGAAGATAAGATGAAACTATGGATTTGCTATAAAATTCTGAAAGATGTAGACTCACTTGATAAAGTGCGTCAACATTTTGGTGTGTTTTTAATGGTTTAAAAAAAAACGATGCTCAAATATTAGTTTTTCATCCATAGTAATGCCCAGAAACTTAATCTGTGATACTATTTCTATTGTTGTATAGTCTTTTGAGGTAATGCTAAAGATTTGTTTTTGGCTTTGGTATTGTTTTGTTAAGAATATCATTAACATATTTTCCTTTGCATTTTGGATTAGGTTGGAAGTGTGTAATCATGAATCAATAGATGAGAAGGACTCTTGAGGGATCTGCTGGTGATACTGTAGGTTACAAGTTAAACAGATAAGGCTAGAGTAATCTGTGTATTGCACTATAATTTGGTTCCAGTGTGAAGATCATTTATAAAGATGTTAAACAGTAATGGTCCTAGGACTGAGCCTAGAGGGACACCAACATACAGAGAAAATTCATGAGTATTTGTTTTGCTATATTACAGCTTGTTGCCTATTTGATAGGTAGCTCTGAATCTAGTTGATTGAGTCATAAAGAAAATAGTTTGGTGACTAACTTTTGATGAAAAACTATATTAAAGGCTTTTGACAGATCTAGGAAAAGATAAGAGACGTGGTTACCTATATTTCTATGAAAGTTTCTTGTGTTAATGAAAATGAGGCAGGCACTGTCTGCACTCTGATAGAGACAGAGACCATGCTGAATTTAAGACAGAATGTTATTTTTGCTAAGGTAGTTAAGAAATTAAGAATGGACACATTTTTCAAGAATCTCAGATAGAGAAGATAGAATAGCTATAGGTTGATCATTGGAGAATTCATTGGAATTGCCACGTGTGTGTGTATGTGTGTGTGTGTGTGTGTGTGTGTGTGTGTGTGTGTGTGTGTGTGTGTGTGTGTGTGTGTGTGTGTGTGTTCACGTGTGATAAATGTTTTTTTTTTTTTCCCAGAGTGAGTAGATTTAGTTCTCTGTCATTCACTGGCTTATCAGGATGGAAATATGGTAAGCAAAGACATCTGCTGCCATTGTAATATATTCAGCTGCTACATTATCAATGGCTAATATGATAGGTTACATGTTTTGAAGATGTCTTTCAATGGTAGCCATTGGGGCAGGTTCAAACTTGGCAGGAGCAAATTATTTTCAGTACAGATTGGCAAGGGTCATGCAGTATAACTGACCAGTGAATGCATGCACTGACTATGAATGTTGGATGTAGATACAAAACTGTATGACACTTTTTTTATACCATTTGGATTTTGCCCTTCTTTGAGGAAGAAATATTTACTAGCACATCTAGTCATATATCTGTTGCATGGTGTGTAAAGAAGATGAGGAATTTTTTTCATCTCCTTTAATGGTATCACAGTCGGCAACTAATGCATCATTATGATGGACAGCTGAAGATGCTGAACTGTCCATCATAATGGACAGTTCAAGCTGTTGGATCCCTGGTATTTCCATTCAGCTTTTGGAATTCTTTGAGGCAAAGCTGTTTTTTAGTATCTCAAGTCATACATCTCCTACATGTTGCATGAAGGAAACAATTTTTTTTCTTTGCGTCCTTTACAGTCACCATAGAGGCATTATGATGGACTCCTCAAGAAGGTGGATGCTATGACATATGCCAAAAGCTGTTTAGAGCTGCATCCATTCTGCATCCTGCAGAACAATGCAGATGTTGTTATGATGATCTCAAGTGACACATGCCTGGCTTGTTATAGGACTGGGAAGCAGAGGTGCATAGACAGAGCCCCATGGATGCAATGTTAAGTGTTTTCTTAATTACTTCATTTTGATAAATGCATACCACTGAACCAAATAGTTTTATTGTGTACAGTTTTCTCTTTCGATATTTCCAATGTCTCTGCACTATGCAGATCAACCTTAGGAAGAAGAGTAGGATCAGGAGTTTGTACCACCACCTCCACTGATGTGGCACATGGTGAGTCAAAGGTCAAGGATGCGGTATCCTCATCAGAGAGGGATAAATGCCCCTGAGGTAGATATGTATGTCCTACCACTTGCTGAGCAGCCACAGCAGCATTAACTGGTTATGGCCATGGTGGAGCATGAGGTGGGACAACATTTTGGCCAAAATAAGTCCTCCTTCAGAAAACAGCAGGATTGCTGGACTGGCAAGCCCTGACCTTGGCCATCAACTTCATGTGATCACTAATTGGTAATAATTCACAGTAGGCTGACCTCCAGGTTGTCTGATCAGCTCTACTGCTGCCACCACCCCACCCTATCCCTGTTTGCGTTGAGCCCTTTCTCGTGTGTCATGGAACATTTGTGCTGTCTAAACCTCCCCATCACTGATTGTACATCCTTTGTATGTATATATATATATATATATATATATATATATATATATATATATGGATCTACTGTATTTGGTCGAATTTAATTTGGTCAAAAATAATTTCAGGCAGTCCACTTCACTGAAAGCACATTTGACTGAAAGCACATTTGGTTGAATTACATTTAGTCGAAAATGAAATATAGCCCCTGCCCCACTGCAGTGCGACCCTGGAGTGAGAATATAAAGTTAGGGGGGTGTGGGGAGCAACCAGTTTGTACTGATGTTATATGTTTCAATGTATTTTCAATGGCTAAACATGCATATAATACTGCATAAACTGCAATTAATATTCTCACTCCAGGGTTGCACTGCAGTGAGGCAGAGGCTAAATACCATATTCAACCAAATGTAATTTGACCAAATGTGCTTTTAGTCAAATGAGGTTACAGTGAAGTGGGCTGCCTGAAATCATTTTTGACCAAATGAAATTCGACCAAATACAGTAGATCCATATATATATATATATATATATATATATATATATATATATATATATATATATATATATATATATATATATATATATATATATATATGTGTGTGTGTATGTGTATGTGACTATTCCTTGTCACCCCAATCTCATGTGTGGAAAGTCACTCCAGTCTTTATTGTTTCATGTTTCTGTTTGCCCCTGCAAATTATCCTATACCTACTCTCCATGCCCGGTTTTTCCTTGCATACCTTACTCCTCATCTCCTCTCTTCTCTCACTATATATATATATATATATACTCATTTTCATCTTATTGCACTGTTGAGTATTTCCCTTGTGTATTTCCCTCTGCTTGCTTTTAACCTTCTTTTTCAATATTCTATGTATTGTCTTTCCACCACATTTGTATACTGAAGATCAACAAAGACATGTCTGAAGACCTGGAAGTTGACTTGAAAGAAAGGGCAAGAGTTTAAGGAATTACCCAGGGATGTAGTACATCAGGTTAAAGAGGAAATAGGTGGAGTTGCAAAACAATGGCAGCACCTCAAAACAGCATATAGAACAGATATGTCAGGTATAGAAGTACCTCGTACTAGCAAGATGGGAGGAGCACCATATCTATAATGAAACTACAGCTGAATTTAGACATAAAAATATTGTTTTCTACAAGCAATTTGTAGATGATACCTTTCTTTTGTGGAAAGGATCATTAAATGAGTTACACAGCTTTGTAGCTTATTTACATTTAACAACTGAATTTTGCGGTTTGATGTAAACACCTCAGTGGACAAAATTAAGTTTGTAGATGTAAATATTTCTAAGGAAAATAATGTAATAAATATGGCTATGTATAAGAAGCTGGTACAAGCAGCTAAGTATGTTCACTATCCAAGTATGCATCCACATCATGTGTTTGAGGGTGTTAAGAGTCAGTTTATGCGAGCCAGTAGGCTGAGTACAAAAGAGGATGTATTTGTTAATCAAATGGAAATGATGGCATCTGAGTTTCAAAGTAAAGGCTATGATGCTAAGCTAGTTGATAGGTCAAAGAACACAGTAAGGGCTTTGAGAAATGGCATAGCAAAACCATATTTCACTAATATACAAACCAAGGAGAATACTGAGGCTACTACCAGTGACAGAGGCTACAAAAAGGAAAGGAGGAATATTAAGTATATTACAACATATAATAGTCAAATGGATCTGATAAAAGATATAGCGAGAAAAAACTGGGTAAAACTGGCCTCTGATCAAGAAATTAGTAAAATTATAGGAGAGAAGCCATGTTTCACATACAAAAGAGAAACAAAATTGAAACAACAGTTTTGCTTTAAAGAAATGAAGGATAAAAAAGAACATGTAAAATATTGTGGGAAAGTTGGGACAGTCCCATGCTATAGCTGTGTACACTGTGTTGATATATGCACAGAATTGTCCTTTAGGCACACAATTAGTGGAGAGGACTTTAGATTTAATGTGAAGGGAACTTGTGCTTCTGAAAATGTGATTTATTTTGCACACTGCATAGTATGCACACGTTTCTATATTGGTAAAACCAATAAGAAACTTAAGGATAGAATAAGTGCATATATGTCAGCTATAAAAAAGAAAGTATTAACTAATGCTCTAGCAAAACACATACAGAATGAGGGTATAGAACATAAATTCAAGTTTAGAATACTACAAGTGGTACTTAGGAGTAAAAATGGTGGAGATATGATAAATAAGACAGAATGAATTGAATATAGATGGATCAATTACTTTAGCGCAGACCATCCCCCAGGTCTGAATAGTATTGTGAGTATTAAACCCATTTTGAAAGATAGGCACAATAATATTTGAAATATATATGTACTTATTACATGGTTAAATAAGTTTTTTATGATTGAAAATATTTTTATATTTTCATAGTCTTTATATGACGAGTATCTTATATGGATAGTATATTTTTGTATGGAAAGGATATGCATTTTAACTAAATGTATGTTTTTTTATGTGGACACTTTAACAATTTTTGTAAAGTTTAGAACATGTGATGAAGAATAAATTTGATTGGCTGCTATTACTTATTTAAATCCAGAAAGATTGTGTGATTGTTCTATACTGATGAAGAGTTTTACTTGAAAGCTTTGTTGTTCATTAAAGACAATTTTGGTGGACTTGCATCTGTTTTTTTTTTTTCAGGTATGGAAGTAAGGTACATAAAGCTTATGGTGGAATGCAGATGTCCAGAAAGTTATCAAATGAAAGACGTAGTTCATGGAACTGTGGGAGATAGAAAGCACATCCAAGCTAAGAAGGAATACTGCTTGGATAATGAAGGGGCTAAAAAAAGAGTTACAATAGCAAAGAACAAGGCATCAGAGGCACTTTACCATCTTCTGGAAAATGACTCAGTAGATGGCACAAGGAATCTCCATCAGGTTGCAAGGCAATGACAGAAAGGTAAAGAAGATAGTCAGACACCCTTCATAAGGGATGTCAGCAACAACCTGCTCACCAGTCCACAGCACTTCAAAAGCAGATGGAATGAAGAAAACCCAATAGAAGCTGTACTGCCCAAGAAATAGCCTACAATGAAAGAAGAAGAAGAGCCCACCCTTGATGAATACGAACACTACTAAGGAAAATGAAGTCAGGGAAAACAGAAGGCTCAGATGAAGTCACTGCCAGTATGATCAATATGTTGGATGAGACAGGGGAGAAATGGCCCCTGAAAGTACTTATAGCAGTATGGAGAGAAAGGTGTATCCCACATGGCTAGAGAATAAGCATACTAGTGCCAGTATACAAAGATAAAGGTAACATCCACAAATTTGGGCAGTAGAGAGGTATCAAACTCCAGTCACACTACATGAAACATCTGGAGAGGGTGCTTGCATAACAGATATGCAGAGTAGTAGAAAGTAAAGTGGGAAATGAGCAGTTTGCATTCAGATCAGGATGCAGCCCAACCAACCCAATATTTGCAATGAGACAGATAGTTGAGAAGAAGCTAGAGCTGAGGAAAGAATCCAACTGGGCATTCCTTGACTTGGAGAAAGCATATGACAAGGTCCCAAGAAAGCTGATTTGGCCAGTTCTACAGTGGTTCAAAGACCCAGAAACATTTGAAGAACTGGTGTAGGCTATGTACAAGGATCCAATAACTTATGCATGAACAGTGTTCAGACTCACAGAGGGGTTTCCTTTGGGAGCAGATGTGCATTGAGCTCAGCTCTGAGCCCACTGCTATTCATACTGGTAGTGGACTACATTAGCAAACAGGTCAGAGGGGGCAGATCAAGAAAGCTGCTGTATGCAGCTACCATGTAAGTTCTGTAAACCACATTGTCTTTTACTTTTAGCCTCACATGAAGTAAGGATGAGTCACAGTAACTAATTCTATAACCTTGTACATCCTCATCATGAACTAATGGTATCAGAATCTTGATACATAGAAAGTTGCGCAATACCTGCACACCCCATCATATTACATAATATAAATGCAAACATATTTAACTGAGCTACTTACCACATTCAATGGTGTACTGTGCATTGTTAATAAATATGGGAAAGTTGTGAAAGGAATATTCTGTAAATGTAATAACTCATTCAGTTAAGCTTTTCTGAAGTTCTTTGGTCTGATGTTTCTCCATCTGCACTGTAAATGGTTTGAATAACTGCAATAAAACATAAACAATGGAATACAAAGAAGATTCCAGAAACTGTGCTAATTCCCCCAGATGTACTTACAGTGAAGAACTACTAAGTGGAAGATTGTTTCACTCACTGTGTATTATAATTTTGAAAAGACATTACCAATGGAATGTTTCCATATGCAACATCCCATAACTATCCAGGACTCCTAAAGTGTATATCCACTCAAACATATTTTCTGTCTGTGTTGTGTACGGCTAGTAAGACAGTATGTTTAAGATCAGAATGTGAAATTCATTAAAACTACAAAAACTTCATTATTATGAAGCTCTTCTGATTCATCTATTCCTTCTTTTGGCTTTATAAATTACTATTTTTTATGCATTAACTTATTCAAAGAATGTTTGATCGTGTAGTACTCTGGTAATGAGTCTGACTCCGCTCTTATTTAAAAATCCATTACATTCTGCAAATGTTCCAGTTTATGACCAATAAGGTGTCAGTGTATTGATATTCTTTGACAACCCTTACTGCAGTGCACAGACTCATTTGAATATTTCTGTTTCAGAGGTCATACTGTGCATAGCTAAGATGTACAACCAGTGCTTCAGGAGGAGAGGGGGAGAGGGGGCTGGCTGACTTAGGCAACAGCTTGTAGGGTGGGGTTACAAAACAAACTGACAGTTGACAAGCTGTCAAAGTGTTCTACTCTTTCAAAGATAGAAAGTTATTAGGCTGCTACAAAATAATTTGGTGCCACCTTTAAAAACAGTATGGCAGTTTGCATGTTCTTAAGTAAATACTAGCAAGCAAATAAGCAGGGGAGGGTAATACACAGGTCTGTTGTCCAGTACAACAAACTCCATTTCTACAGTTCTGTGTATAACATGTGCACACATTTTGACTACATCCTTGACAATCAGTAAGCATTTGACTTACTTGTAAATAATGCTGTTATCAGGTCCAACCACAAGCTTACAAGATTATATAAGACATGATCATTCATTATAGTTAAAGCTAGACAGTCTCCTGCAAATCTTTACCTACATACCCTCCATTCTGTACTCTGATTACCTATTTACTGTTGTTTTTTTTCCCCTTCATCATCACCATCAGCTAGTGTACAATTGCATTAATTCATTTGCTACAGGTCAGCATGACAAGACATACTGATGTTCTTCCCTGCATGACTTACATTCATGAGATTTTAATGATTGATTATTACTTATACAACTGCATTTTGCCCATAATGCAAACTACCCTTCCCTGTTTTATATCATCAAATGGTGGCAACTATGCATGAGCTCAGAATCTTGGATGGGAGATGGGTCGCTTTGCAGAAAACCAAGAAAAATTTTTTATAATGGTAAGTGTTACCAAAGGACAATATAGGAAAAAGCTCCATTAAACCTTTGAAGCACCTCAGAGAAACACATATTAAAGGCCACCATAAAAGTCATTTGCAAACTAACTGGAAATGGACCTGCAGCATAATTTTAAATTATTCTAGGCAGGACTGTTATTTTATTGTCCTTTATTTTCTAAAACCGCACTATTGTAATAAACTGTTTCTTTTATTTAGTTTTCATCTACGATATTCATTCAGTGAGATTGGTTCACATTTCAATGCAAATTTTTAAATAAAGGCGGGATTCATTAAATTTTGTGTAGGCTCCGTGTAAAGCCTTCATGGACTGTATCCACATGCAAGATAGTGGGCAGTGCGTGGCAGCATGCAATTCATATTAATGATGTGCAGCTCATGCCAGTATTGCTGGCCATGAAACCTTGTAAATCAACACGGATACTGAGTCTGTGTAAAGGAGAGTACAGACGGTCCATCCTTCCCCAAATGAACAGTACACATCGCTCCATGCAGGCCATTCCTCCCAACCTCTTAGAGCAAGACATCTGGACAAAGCAATGAATAATGGGTGGGAAAAGGGCCAAAAATAGATTTACTTTTTAAATATTACAAACTCAGAAAATTGATAGAATAATGAGGTTTGCAGAATGCAGCTCTGCTGCCACACCTCCCCCAAAAGTAGTACACATCGTAAGTTATGCAGACCCTCAACCTCTTACAGCAAGAAATCTGAACAAAGCTTTAAATACTGGTGTGACAAAGGGCCAAAATAGGGGCAATGTTTAAATGCTGCCTTACAATCTTAAAACATTGATAGAATAACAGGTTTTGCAGCAGCATGAATGGTATGAGATCTGAGTTTCAAATGTCTATCAATATTTTTGCATTTATTACTATTATATATTGTACTGTTTTTTTCTGTTTCTCTCTCTTTTTTTTTTGCACATGTTTGCGTGATGCTTAGCTTGTTTGCGCATATATTAGACATGATCCAGACAGCCAAAAATAGAAACTGGATGAATTCAATTAATACCACTAAGCACTGCACAAACCTGGTAAGCAAGGCTGAGCTGTGCTAACACCATCAAGTTAACAATGAATGCTAATATAGGGGATGTCATTTAACTAATCCCGTGACAATAGGTAGTAAGTCTAGGTCTGGAGTGCAAATGATCCCATGTTTTAGTAAACACCAAGTTAAGCTTTTTTTTACTGTGTTGACATTGCAGATTATATAAATGAAGTGCAACATAGACAAGGGTTTTCTCAACTTTCTTGTGACAGCAATTGTAAGTTTAGGACTACTGTACACATGGTCCTGTGTTCAAAACCGCATATGCCATACACTTTTAATGTTGTTCCACATCACACCATATTTACTCTCACTCATAACACCTGACATTTAGCTGATATTAATACTTACAAGCATGAAGGTTGATAAACTAATATTGTGTCAATTATGTTTACTTAATCATTTATATACAGGTATTGTGCATATATTATGAAAAGTATGACTGTGAGTGTAATGTGTACTATGCTGATGCAAGTATATTTCTGCAATAACAGAGATACATAAGCAGCTGTATATCAAATTCCCTTGGAATTGCATTTTCCTCTTTTTTTTTGTTATTGTCCACTGTTGCACGTGGCTTACCATCATGCACCCTGGATTACTGTGTTTGCACTATAGTAAGTGGCACATAGTATTTTCAAATGTAGCAAAAAACAGAAAGTGCGGACTCTCAGTAAGCACAATATGTGCAGTTGGTGGTAAAACATCTATTTAAAGTGGAATTGGGGAGAAATGCTCATTCATCATTGAGCCTGATTTTTAGTAGACATGACTGGGGTTGGAGAGATTGTGCACTTTCATGCGCAGCACTGTGGTGTTCAGAAGTCCAATGTTTTTGTTGGGCTCCTAGTTATGGAGCATGGCACATGCCTATTGCAGCAGGACTACTTAGATTCTCAGCATAAGTCTGAAGCCTGGACTAGTTTGGCAAGGGCTTTGAACAGTGTGACAGGTATCCCATGTACAGGTGAGCAATGGCATCATCATTATGATGACCTCCATAGGAGAAAGAGGTATACCCTTCATCAGTGTATCAGGGAATGTAGAGTAGGAAACACTTCACAAATGTATAAGTATAAAATGCATTGACAAATAGTAAAAGCTATAGCCGAATATAGTTGACTGATATTCATAATGGGATTTTGTTTTGTTTTTCTTTTCCACAGCTGCTGAAGAAAGGTCCTCAAATGTGAGGTCTCATAGAGCACACCTGGCAAAGATGAGGGAAGCACGCGGAACATATGCATATATAAAGTATTGTTATTGTAGCTTTAACTGTTAAAGATGGATTACTTGCTATTTCAGACAGTTGTATATAATTGAGCATACCTATCTCAATTGTAAAAGAAAGTATGCATGGCATACTCTGTTGCACAAAGCAACCTCTCAAATAACAGTCAGCAAGCATGTATAAAGTGTGAAAGACAGTATGCATGCAGTAGTCTGTAGTCCAAAAGAAAAGTACAATATTACAGGAATCAGTGGTTGTGGGTTCAAAGACTATACTTCCCACATATACAATAGTGTGTACAACAGTGTCATGTTTTCATCATTATATAAACAATACTGTTAGCTAATCATCATTATAGGAAGTTACTTTCAGACCTCAATACGTCTGGCATGACTGGCCTGCTGTCAAGTGTAAGCATGCATATCTGCAATATATGCACTCATGAATGATTGCTGGCTACAATCTGATCAGTACTACAGTGTCCATCTGTTAGTAATTTGGTAGTCTTCAAAGTAATAACGACATTTCTCAGGAGTTGGTAGTGTTAAAAGTAAAACATAACAAAATAGAGTGAAATAATTGTAGAAAGCATTTGTATATTAACTATGAAGTTAGTAATGTTTCCTTTTTTCTCTCCCCCACCCTTATCTTCTTTCTTATTGTTTAATTTGTATTCATTTTGTTATTGTGTATAATTTTGTATTTCTTTTTTACATTTATTTTTTCTGATATTGTTTTCATTTGTTGATATATAATTTGTTTTCCTTAGCTTTGATATTAATATGTTTAAGTTTTACTAGAAGTAGTGAATGTAGGAACAGAGATAAAAAGAACTGGAACTGAGATCTTTAGAAAAAGGCAGGAGCAAACCACATAGGAAAAAATGGGAATTGTGGGAACAATTAATGCAAGGGAGGAATGATGTTTAAAAGGCAGCAGGACTTAAATGAGCTACACAATGTTTGACTGAAAATGACTGAGTAGATTATAAGTGATGTATAATGTTTGCAACTGGGAGTGTGTCAGCATGGTTTGTGATGTAAAATGCTTGTAAGAGGGATTGTGTCGGTGTGGTTCATTTTCATTTATATAATTGTATGATTGCGTGTGTAGTAAGTGATGGTTTAATAAAGATGTTTCTTGTTTAAAAAAAGGCAGAACTTGAATAATGTATGCAATGTTGATTAGTTTGTATGATATATAGCAATATATGTGAAGTATAATGTTCTTTGTATTGATTATAGTGTGCTTAGTTCTATATGAATGTAAATTTGCCTATTTCACAAGAGATTATTCAATAAAGGTGCTTGAAAATAAAAATATGTTTAAGTTTTTTTTCTTTGTTAACCTATTTATTTTTTATGTGTCTATTTTTTTTTTAATTTTCATTTATTTATTTATTTATTTTTTATTTTATAATTGTATGTTCATGTTTTTTTTTTTTTATTATTACAACACAACAGGGTAGGCAGGTCCCCCGTGATCCTCCTACCCTCACTCCACTGGCTACAGCACCAAGACCCAGAATGTCTGGAATGCAGGCTGGCAGCACCCCCTCTGCTCCCCCTGCACTACCTGGACCCTCAGGTAGTTCTGCCCCAGTAGACAGGCCTGAGGTCCCCTGTGGGAGCAGTGGTGGGGGTGCATTTATCACCCGGAATGAGTAGCCAGGTATGGTGCATAGGATTATCCACCTCAGGATAGATACACGTTTATGCTAGATGGAGCACCTGCTCTTTGTCTGGTACTGAGTACCCATTGCAGATGCACACATTGGTTACTGTAGCTGCTGGCACAGTCAGGGGCAGTGGTGACAGTCAACTGTGTGAGTACTTGACTCCCACTGTCACCTGTCCTGACATGCATGAGATCTCAATTTCCCTGCTTTCAGCCCAACTATGGTGTTCAACTCTTCTTGTGTCCTTCACCACCCTGTATCTTGTCTTGCCTGTCCTGTCAGCAATTGCTTCCTCATCTTGACAACTTGCGTGTCCCAGAGAATTCTAAGTCCCTTCCCTAATATTCCTCTGGCACCAAACAAAGGGCATCTGTCCCAAGAAAAAAATGTGTCCCATACATAAGCTCCCCATTTCACATACATGTCTGCTTGACACACTTGATTTGGTCTAACTGGCTATACAACATGATTATGTTGCACTGTCTCTGGAGATGAGAGTCCATATTCAGGTAATATTGTATATATCTGGTCAGTTTTTACTGCTGAAGAAATGAGTAGCTATGATTCTTTCCTAAACACTTCCTGCACATTCCTGCCCTCCTTTCACTTTGTTTTTCCCACTGCTTGCTCCCGGTTTCACCACTTTCCTATATTCCCCATTTCTTTTCTTTAAAGAATCATTGAGTGATGGAGTGTGACACACACCATCGCTAAGCAATGGCAAAAGGCAGTAGAATCAGTAAATGTATGTAAACTTAGTATACACACTAGATGATTTCATGCCTACACCCTATTTTGAACACAGGACCATCTGCCTCCAACAACAATGCATTAACCCATCCAGACACACAGTCAGTTCCTTAGCAAGTGTATTTTATACAATCAGTATTAACTGTCACATATTATGGACATATTTATCCTTTGTTCTCCCCAGTGTTTGCTTCTTATATCACAGATGTCATATTTAAAACATTAACTGTGTATGAAACATCATTGCATGATACACATTAATGTTTTACAAATCCTTAGTGCTCAGTTCCCATTTATTTTATAAAGCATGTTTGCACCATGCTGTTCATCGCTCAGCCTCACTAAGCAAAGCAAATAACATGCTGCGCATTGCTCAGCCTCACTAAGCTAAGCAAATATGCTGCACATCACTCAGCCTCACTAAGCAAAGCAAATAACATGCTGTGCATCACTCAGCCTCACTAAGCAAAGCAAATATGCTGCACATCACTCAGCCTCACTAAGAAAAGCAAATAACATGCTACACATCACTCAGCCTCACTAAGCAAAGCAAATAACATGCTGGACATCTCTCAGCCTCACTAAGCAAAGCAAATAACATACTGCACATTACTCAGCCTCAATAAGCAAAGCAAATAACATGCTGCACATCACTCATCCTCACTAAGCAAAGCAAATAACATGTTGCACATCGCTCAGTCTCATTAAGCAAAGCAAATAACATGCTGCACATTGCACAGCCTCACTAAGCAAAGCAAATAAAAATGTTAATAAATAACAGAAATGAGAATAGTATGGAATAGTATTGGCTACAGATTTATTTGGAACCATTTCTATGTGGCCAATGAAAGGAACTTATTGGGTGAATTCAATTACTACCTGCAGCCAAAGATTCAGTTAACTAGCAGGTGCATGCAGCAGCAGTGAGGTCTGCATGTGTCTACTCAGTGTGTAAAATACAGGTGCTACTCATCTGACTCTGTACACAATCTACTAATGGGAGGGGGGGACATCAAGAGCACATGGATGTCAAGTTTGGAGATAATGAGAATAGAGTCCTCATTCAGTGGACTGTCATCACTGTCACCTCACTGCAGCAGTGGGTGCAATGTCTGACCTTTGTGTCTCCTTGTATTATTCAGAACAATGATGGAGAGCAGTATCTCCACCTGGCGTAGGCATGAACAAACTGTGTGGCACACAATCCTATGCACCAACCCTGGCAGGTCACTGTGGGTGATAAAATCACTACTTCTGACACTGCTCCCAGACAGAACCACTGGTCTATCCTGTGGGGTAGTACTACCTGACGTCCCAAGTAGTGCAGGGGCAGCAAAGGGGCTGGTACTAGGGTGTTCCCTGATGTGCTGGATGTGGTGCCATAGCCAGTGGAGGGGGTGAAGGTGGCTCCCGTGGGGCAGGCCTACCCTGCTGTGCTGTGGGAAAAAACAGAAAAAAAGGAACATAATGTGTGGGGAGAGAGAAAAAAGGGAGAACATTAGTAGCATCATAAGTGACATGCAAAACAGTGTTACAGTTCTTATACTTCATTATGTTACCTTTACTAAAAGCAGTACAAACTGTAAAAAAAAAAGTTTTATAACATGTCTGAATATCCAGTTGATAACAAATGCAGACTATAGTACAGATGTCAGCCAGCAATCCTTGATGTGCACATATATAGCCCATGTGCAGGCTCCAATTCTACTAAGTACAGTTTCCAGCAGGCCATTTCTTCCATTGCTTGAGAAGTACACAATTATAGTACAATAATGATGTAAATATAGCAGTAGTTGCTCATTTGTTAATTGTGGTGCTTGAACCCACAACTGCTGACTACTCTCTACAACCATAGTGCACTGTATTCCCACAGACTACTGAATGCATACTTTCCTTTTTACAGCTGCAAGATGTATGGTCTAGTTTATAGTACTGTATTTATAGGCCTCAAACTCTTACAGCAATAAATGTGGACAAAGTCATATGGAATAGGGAGCCAAAGTCCAAAAGGTAGGGATGACTGTTACATACTTATTCTTAATAGTTTTGTGAGAATAAGTATGTAACGTAGGGATGACTATTACATACTTATTCTTACAAACCTAGTAAGCTGATACAGTAACAGGTTTTGCACTTGCACGACTTTTCTGAAGGATCTGGGATATGAATCTCACATGTCTGACATTAGTTAGTTATGACCGTCCTCAACCCTTATGCAATTATGTGATTGTAGACCACACCTATATCTGTAACTATACAAAGTCTGGACAATCTGTGAAAATCTGTACAGTGGCAGGCATTATTGCATTACATACCAACTAAGCCCATACCTCACAACTTCTTACAGCCAAAAATATGGACCAAGCAATAACTACTGGGGATACAAAGGTACACAAATAGCAACACATTTCACATATTATTCTACAAACTTAGAAAAGTGATACAATAACAAGATTTGCAGTAGTGCAGATGATCTGAAAGGTTTGAAGTATGAGACACAAATGTCATTTTCTGACTGCAGTCCTCAATGCTTTAGCTAAGATTTTCCAGACAAACACAACGTATGAGAAATAAACCAAAATGATGAGGCAACAATCTGAACATTCTGCAGAACCAGTACAGTCGAGAGGTATTACAAAGCAGTTTTTAACTTTTAATGCTACAATAACAGTACTGTTGCGATACATACATTTCACATGCTGATCCCATCCTTGCCAATTGACTTTCATGGACTCTTACATTCAGATCATGATCTGCCTCAGCTGTGGAAATGCAGAACAGAATAGCATAATGAATATCAAGCCTGACTATATGCAGCTTTAACCTATTATGATTATTGTCTGAAAGTCATACTTACACAACTGTGGGGTGCCATCAGTTTGACATTCCTCAATCCAATGGTTGTGGGTATCCCTCCTAATCATCCCGAGGTCTTGGTAGTGGTTCCTACACTGTTTACCAATGCAGGGAATGCCAGTAGCACTGGTCAGAGCTGGGCCCAGACTATTCCATGCCTCTGTCCTTGATTGTGAGTTATGATAGTGCCCCAACAAGAGCCTGGGGGCAATGTTCACTCACCAGGAGTCCAACAAACACTCTGCACTCCTGGACACTCCACCTTGGAGCCCTAAATCTTAAACCTTCACCAGAAATGCCTTCCATGTCTGTCACAGAGCAAGTCCAATGTAGAATGATATTTTCCTGCCAATTGCATGTATTTGCGTTTTCTCAGAGTTTGCACTTTCTGATTTGGAAACATTTGAAAAAGCTGTACATCACTTACCATTGCACAAACAGGATGCAAAGGGTGCAACATATTTGCATGATGGTAAGTGATGCAGAAGTTTGGTAACTAATGTAATTTATATGTTATTTCATATGCAGGCAATCCGGTGACTGTGTTGGTCCAATGAGAAGGGCATACCAAGCCACATAGCAGGAATATACTTGCCTGAACATAGTACACATTATACCCACACTCATACTTTTGCTATTAATTAGACAATACACAGATTAATAAATAATCAGATAACTGATGCAATATTACTTTGTCAGTTTTAACTCATATATAAATTATATAAGCTACACTAGATCACCTGCTATAAGTGAGAGTGACTATAATGTAAATTGGTACAACATTAAAATTAGATGCTATACTCTGTATTTGAACCCTGGACCATATGGATAGTAATTTGGTACTGACAGCTATTGCAACATGAAATTTAGGAACCCCTTTCTCTATATGTCAGTTCATAACTAAATACTGCAATGTCACAAGAGTAAAAAAAAGACTGTACACCTTGTACACTTCAGACCTAGACTTAGCACCTGCTGCCACAGAGCAAGTTACACAACATCCCCTAAATTAGTATTCATTGTGAAGTTCTCGCTGTTAACCACAGCTCAATTGTGCTTAGCAGGTTTGTACAATGCCCAATTACATTACTAGAGAGCATCCGGTTTCTATTTTTGGCTGTCTTGTTCTTTTCTGCTACCTTGGTGGTCCAGCCATATATTTTGCACAATGCGACTCTACAAGCAAAACTGATTACCATAACCAAACCTGTTTGTGCTTAGCAGCACATTGTGCAAACAATGCACCCCACAATTCACCCCCTTCAGCCAATAAAGTAAGACAGAAGGGGAAAGAAAAAAGGGAAAATATAGTTTGTTACTACACAGGAGGTATGTCTGCAGAGGTCTGGATTTCCAATCTCACTCCAATGCACCTTCAAAAAAACAGGATGGGTGCCTTATCCTTGGCAGCAAACAACTTTAAGTTATCCATCACACAGTGCTATTCCACAATATATTTTAACTGATATCAAGCCATCAGCTGTTATTTAAACGTGTATTATATGAAATAGATTTGGATGTACTGCACTTAGTGATCACACAACCTGTTAGGAATATTGCTTCAAATTATACTAATCTGTGTTGCTTGTCCATTCAACAGTTATCTAACCAGTACTCAGAGATATGTATTGTGAAAGTCAGTCTACATCATTTACCTTACATTGTGTATGTATATTAAATGAGAACAGTATGATGTGCTGTTGTCAGCAAATGAAGGCCAGGTTGGATGGCGCAATCATATGCTGCTCTTTTGGTGGTGGGAGCAAAGGTGAATTCCTGTTATGGTACATGCAATAGTACACTGTTTTTATGAGGGAGTGGGCCAAGCTATGGTCTTGTTAGGGCACCTCTTCTCTATTTAAAGATATTCCATTACAAACGTATGGCTAAACTGAGGCCATGAATTGATCAGCACTACTTTGGAGAGCTATGGATATGTGGATCTTGCATGGCTAAAGACTACCTCTTTCTAATGGACACATACAAGTGAAATAACACTCGGCTGCCACATGTTCCTTGACTTTCTGTACACATCTCCTATCTTTTACTTGCTTACTGTACCATATGAGGAAATACAAGTACATGCCAAAATAGTATTATGCATTGCAGTACATGTTCAGGACTTACCTTGTAAATGCTGTGCCTGTACTCCACACTTTGTGACATCACTATGAAAAAACAGCATGGAATATGCATGGATGCTTTATATCTTGCTGAATAGCCTCTCAAGATTGGTTGATTGGCATGCAATTCACCTGTTTATGCAGTACTTAGCATCTCTGTAGTACAGACTAAGACAGATGCACTCCATTAATAATGTACTCCATTATAAAAAGTCAAATGTATAGCTAGCTAGACCTATGTTGAGTAGAGTTAGTACATTGTTTATCTCAGTAAGACAGCTGTATTTCTTCAGAGTATTTCTCTACAGAGTAGTGTTGCACTCCAGCAGGTATGTTCCCATATTGTTACCCCCCAAGATGCATATGCTGGAATGTAGTAAGAATAAATGTGAAGTAATGGCTTTCACATTTTAATCTGTATGCATTACTTAGAAGTGGAATGATGGCATGGCCTTCATTGGCAAGCCATTTCACAGGTACACAGCAATGAAAATACCTGAAAAGGGAATGCTGTGTTATAAATGTGTACACGTTACATGGACCAGTCCTTTAATAGCACTTTTAGCATCTCAAAGATGTTTTGTTAGCACAATAGGTCATCTTGTTTTGGGGGAACAAAGACGAGTTAGTGCTAGGGCACCCACTAGACTGCATTGTTATTTTGGGTGGGCGAGCATATTATACTTACTGCTGTGGCACATACAAGGATATGTTTCTCTTGTTAGTAACCTTGTTTTGTATCCTCCATCTTGTTATTTTTTTGAAATATACAGCCTCTTTCATGTTTATCCAGGGAGGAATACTAACATTATTCCTTTACTACTTTATCTGTAAACAGTTAATTTGTAGTTATGTGATCTTATGTATTACCATTCATTTGTCTTGTAGGACACAATATGTCTGCGCATTCTAGGCCCCCATTTACAGATGCAGAGAATAATCTGATAATTGATGCCTTAAGGCAACATGCTGCAGTGCCACTGTCCAAGGGGTGGGCCAATATGACTGAGCATACATCCCTCTGGGATGAACTAGTGTCCAATATTAACACCAGTGGGCAACGCAATCGCACATATCAGCAGGTCTGGCACAGAGCAATAGACATGGTTACAGTTGCATATAGCCATGCAGCTGCAGTGGCACACAATCATCAAGTCACAGGTGAAGGTCTTCCTGTAGAACCCCCCTCTCACTGTCAGTGAGGAATTCCTGGTGAATATTGACACCCAGAGCAGCTCCCAGCAATCCATAGCACATTATATTCTGGATGTGGGCACAACTCTTGCATCCCAGGAGGAGCTTCCAGTTTTGATTCCTTAGATGATAATTAGAATACTGTGGCACAGTGCACTTACTTCAGTAATGTATATGTCTGTGTCAGTTGTTTGTTGGGTGGGTGGATTTAGGAATGCTACAGTTAGAAGCCTAATCTGAAGTTGTCAGTCACATTCCTGTTGACATTTGAAGTAATGCAGATATAGAGTTGTAAATGTATTATCCCCTATATTACTGTTAAATATGATGCTGTTGCCATTACCTCTTGCTTTACTTATTTCAGGACTGTCAGGAATACAGAGACACAAACTTCCTGCAGATGGTAAGCTGAATACATTTATGTCAGTAATGTAGATAAATCACAAGATATCTCATAATGTGTCCTCTCAGGCCTGTTATATGTATTGCTGTACTGTCTGTAATAGTGACAGCAATGTACTTTTTTAGCATATATTGCAGCATAGTAGTGCAGGCATTAATGTATTCCTGTGTTTCTCCCTTTTTATCACAGGTAAGCATGACAGTGGGACTATGGGCACTCTGACACCTGATGTCAGTGTCTGCACAAACACTGAAGATGATGGTGGCCAAACTGAGGCACAGTTGGGGGTTCAGAGGTTGAATTTGGGACACAGGTTCACATCCAGTAACCCCCCATCTTCCCTGGACACAGATAGTAAGCCTGTGCCTACCCAGTCCACTGAGGCCAGAGATATTGAACAGGGTTGAGGTTGAGGACATTGATTGGGGGAGTGTGGCTACTGCAGCTTCAGTGCCTGTTGAATCTGTCCATAGCCAAAATGTTGATGAAGTGTCACACAGGAGGGTCGATAGGA
This sequence comes from Protopterus annectens, assembly GCF_019279795.1. Taxonomy (NCBI): domain Eukaryota; kingdom Metazoa; phylum Chordata; order Ceratodontiformes; family Protopteridae; genus Protopterus; species Protopterus annectens. The sequence continues at coordinate 1,130,733,850 of NC_056727.1, read as the reverse complement.
GTGCTTGAAGGAGGCCTGCTGTCCCTCCTCCACCTGGTGCAGGTGTCTCTTCCCACGTCACTCAATGGATATTTAGGGTCATCATAGAGGCACAGGCATGTTCTAAAAGGTGCTCCAGACAAATACTCAGGGTTCTAGATGTGGCACAGTCTGACATCTGGGATTGCCTCCACCATGTAGCCAGTTCAATAGATCGAGTGAATGATATGTTGGAACACAGAGTGTCTGTAATGAAACAAGGGGTTTATATCATGGACAGTGCAGTGCATGTGATGACATATCTGCTGGGATGGGGACATTGTCTATGTGGGCATAGGTCAGCCACACCTTCTGTTTCTAGCCAACATGGCCATGCCCTTTCATGCCCCCTGTAGCTGCAGTACGTCACTAGTCCCATCAGGGAATGGGCTGTCAACACCCAGATGTGGGAGACCATGAGATCATGGCCCTGGGTGATCCTGTGAAGGCAGCATGTCCAGCAGATAACAGTCACAGTCAGATAATAGCACTGCATCTGACCTTGGGTTTGGAGGTGCAAGTGCAATTCCTGGCAGAGCCAGGTCTCATGGTTGGGGGCAATAATGCTGAACTGATAACTGTACAATGTACAGCTCATACCTGTCTAACATACCAAGACATAAAGCTAGCATTAAGCTTGGCTGTGTTCCTGCACACTGTCACATACCACTTTAACAAGGAGGACCCCTACAGACACACACAAAACAGTTACATGGCTCAATCTGCCTACTTCCCCATTCTTACACCCACACACACACACACACACACACACACACACACACACACACACACACACACCCTCAACAAACCTAGGCCTCCAGTCCCTCCCCCCACAACACACTGTGCAAGTGAGGATAACTGTGCCATATCCCTGATTTATCTCTTTTGGATTCAGGGAAACTAAAACTTTATGTCTGATGCACAGGGTGCTTAGCTTCATTATCGCTTAGTATATCTACATTTCTGTTGTTTAAATGTTAATTTGTACTTGTGAATTATATTTGCCTTGCCAATATGTACAATGGATAGCATCATCATTGCACTACTTTATAGTGTATTCTTGTGTAAGGGTTGTGAAGTCAACAACTGCAAGATGCCACATTACTTTCTAACTGTTCTCTTTAATGATTATCCAGTACAACCATATGATACACATCATAAGTCAGACCATCACATTCAGATATCTGGATTGCATGACAGCACTGTAGTGTAATCTCATCAGAACAGTACCGTATCATGCTCTCTGTTGCATGTAGCTCACCAGAAACATGCATCTGCAGGACAACCTACAGGTCTTTCTCATCAAGCTAACACAGAGCCTACAAACCATGCCATGATGCATAATGTGTGTGTACAGATTAAAACACATCACAACATGATGTGATTTCTGCCAGATATCTAGGACACTGTCTAACCATGACCTAGTAAGATGCATGCATATACAATAATCTGATATAGCTGATGACATCAGCATTGTCTGCTGAGCATATGGGAATAACAGTGTCCCACCTGCTGGTACAAAATGCTCAATGTAATATCAGGTTATAGCTGACTCTCTCACACACACACACACACACACACACACACACACACACACACACACACACACACACACACTTGATTGCAGTGAGACTAGAACCCCTACCTATTGAACTACACAGACTATAGATCACTGAACATAACACATGTGCAATGGCACAGGACTAATTTGCCATCTGTCTAACAACCCTTTATCTGACGCCATTAGCAGTGTCTGTTGAGAAGAATATAACAGTGTCCCACCTGCTGGTGTATAATACTCTCTGTAATATCAAGTTATAGCTGACTCAAACACACAGACACACACACACACACACACACACACACACACACACACACACACTTGATTGCAATGCGAATAGAAACCCTACCTATTTCATTCTCTCTAAAGGAGCTCAGGAAGTTTGCACTGTAGCTTCCAATGGGCGGAGCCTAAGCCTTTTAATAGAATTAAATTATGTCCTCACATTTCAAGCAAATGTTCATATCTCTGTAACCATAGGGGTTATGAAAGAAGTATAAATGGTAAACACTTCAGCATAAACTATTTTTGTAGTGGTTGCATTCTTTAGTGTCTAGGTCTTAAACTATACTTTATAAGTCACAGTAAACACACTAACTATTGCATTTGTAATATTTTGTAAACAACTTACAATATCTCAGCTACCACTCAAGTTATACACATACTGTGAGTAGCATTTTAATCATCTAGCTGAGAGCTTTCATATGAGCTAAGGAGTTCTGTCTGTGTTACTTTATTGTTGAGATATTTAGAAAAATGTGGCAATTATATCTCTATAAATTAATGCAATAAAAACAACAGTTAATATCTATTTACCTACACAAGACAAAGGTTGAATATTAATGCAGCTGAGTTTTCCATTATGTAAGCTTTAAGATGAAATCATTTAAAAAGTAGTACACAGCATGGCTTGGGAATTACTGATGCAAATGTGAACAATATTCCATGCCTAGGAGCATAAGTGGGAGTTAACTGCAGATACACCTGGGGGTATCACCCAGGTGTAATGAGCTATCTAATTAGACAGACTACAGAGTCCAGGACTTTACACAAGCACCATAGCACAGGGTTGACTTGGAGTGTGTCAGACAGCATTTTATAGTTGATGACATCAGCAGTGTCTGTTGAGGAGAATAAAACAGTATCTCACCTGCTGGTGTAAAATGCTCTCTCTAATATCAAGTTACAGCTTACTTACACACACACACACACACACACACACACACATACATATATAGATATATATATATATATATATATATATATATATATATATATATATATACACACACACACACACACACACACACACACACATATATATATATATATATATATATATATATATATATATATATATATATACACACACACACACACACACACACACACACACACACACACACACACACACACACACACACACACACACACACACACACACACACACACACACACACACACACTTGACTACAGTGAGAATAAAACACCTACCTATCTAAGTGCACACACTACAGAACATGATACTTAATGCATGTGCAACAGAACATGACTGACTTACACAGGAGTGCAAGTGGACTTATAGTAGATTACATCAGTAGGCCCTGTGGGGGACAACAGTTTGGAAGGCTAGTATGGAATGACTGTGCATGGATGAGCAGCTATCAAAAAAATGGCCAGCAATACTATTGGAGAGATAACTGGGGAAACCACTTAAACTCTGCTGCCTAGAATCACACACACCCAGTTGACTGCTGTGAGATTAGAACCTCTACCTATCTAAGTGCACAGACTACAGAACACAGTACTTAACACACATGCCACAGAACAAGTCTGACTTATACATGAGTGTAGGTAAACTTATAGCAGATCACATCAGCAAGCTCTGTTGGAGACAACAGCTTTGGAGGCCAGTATGGGATGGTTGTATAGGGATAAGCAGCTATCCAAAGAGACACACATATTCATTACTGCAGTGAGAACAGATCCCCTACATATTTAAGTAAACAGACAACAGAATACAGTATTTAATACATGCACCATGGAATAAGTCTGACTTATACAGGAGTTCAGATGACATCAGCATGCCCTGTGGGAGACAACAGCTTGGGAGGGCATCATGAAATGACTGTGTAGGGATGAGCACCTATCCAAACAATGGCCAACCATGCTCCTGGAAACATAACTGCAGGAAGCACTTCTAGTCTGCTGACTAGAGACACAGACACAGTCAACTGCAGTGAGACCAGAACCCCTTCTTATCTAAGTGCACAGACTATGGAACACAGTACTTAATGCACACACCACAGAACAAGTCTAACTTATACAGCAGTGCAGTTGAACTTATAGTAAATGCCATCAGCAGGCCCTGTGGGAGGCAACAGCTTGGGAAGCCATTATGGAATGACTGTGTAGGGCTGAGCAGCTATCCAAAAAATAACAAGCCGTTCCTTTGGAAGTAACTGCGGGATAGCACTTCTGTTCTGTTGACTACAGTCAACTGTAGTGAGAACAGAATCCCTACTTATCTAAGTGCACAGACTACAGAACATACTACTTATCACATGCACCACAGAACAAGTCTGACTTATACAGGACTGCAAATGAACTTATAGACGATGACATCAGCAGGCCATGTTGGAGATATCAGGTTGGGAGGCCGGCATAGGCACATAGGGTCATGGCATCATATGAGGCTAATAGCCTAATACCATAAGGCTGCTTAGAAGGCTAGATGTACAAAAACATAAGTATGCTTACTGAGCATATTTGGATGTTTGAGTTTAGCAGAGCATGGTTCTGATCACCACCAACTGCCACTCTCCATGAGGGAGCACACAATATTATAAATTACACTTTGTCATATGGTTGATGTATATATCAAAAAATATGAACTGAGAACCCTGGGTTGTAATGCTTGTGGCTGTATGGCCAGCACATGGACTTAAATCAGACAGCATCATGTATACATTTCCATGGAACAGTGTGCCATACTTATCAACCTGTTATAACAGGGAATCTGGACAAAGCCATACATATTGTGTTGAAAAAGGATAAAACATAGGGACACTTTTTACATATTGCTCTTACAAACTTATACAGCTGATAGACTAACATGTTTTGTTTTAGTGTGAATTGTCTAAAGGGTAGGAGTTTTGAAATTCAAATGTCTATCATTGTTTTCTGGCTTAAATACTCAAGCATTTTCAAATGATTTGCCAGAAAACAAATTGTTTATGAGCATCAAGTCAAAATTGTGATGCCAAAATCAGGACATTCTACAAAAATCTATACAGTTGAAAGGTGTGCATTTGGCAGCAGATTTGTACTATAGTCAATTAAGTGTACACACATGCGAGATACAGCTGTTTGCATGTAGGTAAGCAGTGCACAAACATGAGTCACATTGGTCATATGTGACAGTTACTCCACATCTGGTTTTTGAGCTGGGCAAAAGCATTTATTGAATGTATCTGGTTTCTATGTTTACCTGTCTGCTTTTTAGGTGGTCCAGCTTTAACAATGCCATGCTCGTACAAGCAACGTAAGCACAGCCAAACCTGGAGTTCTTTGCTTGCGCTATGTGGTGTATTGCGAAAACAGTGGTGAAATAAAAAGTAGGAAAATAAATGGAAAGGGAGACACACATTAACTGAGCAAAAGAAAGGTATGACATACACACTACAAAATGATACTACACATCAGATATTTATCCATAGTTCAGTATCTGAACTCTCACAACACTGCAGATTCAGCAAACAGGATGGATGCCTCAGCCCTCTTTGCCACACAAACAGCTTTGTAACAAAGAACCAAAGTCATTGTTCAGACAAACAAAGGCATCAAAATGTAGACTGTCGTAAGATCTTCAGTCATGACTTGTACTTTTAACCCTCTTTAATACATTTGGATGTACGGCATGTACTGATCACACAACCTGTTAGGATTCTGTTGTCAAATATATAACGTTGTCTTACTTGTCTGTGTTTCTTGGTACTTCATCAGATATCTGAGCAGTACTGTCAGACGTTCAAATGTGTAAGACATTTAGACATTCAAGTGTGTAAGGCATTCAATATCCTCGGCCTTAAAAAATGTGCAGCTATTAACTGGGAGATATATGATAAGCATTTGCCAGCAAGTGATGGTCAGGTGGGATGGCACAACGATCCACGTACTGTTCATTTGCGGGGACCATTGATGAGTTACTGTTAAAGCATAAGGAAGGCAGCATTGCTGTTGGGGGGGTATGTACTGTTATGTCACAGAGAAGCATAGCCTGTACTTTTGTGGATAAGCAAAGTTGATATTGCTATAACACAAACAAGGATATAATGCTCCTGTTACTCTTCTTGTTCTGCTTCCTGCCTATTGTTTGATCTTGGGAAAGGTTGTTAAGTCAGAAACTGCAATGTGTATCAGTACTGTCTAACTTCTCTCTCTTTATGGATTTTCCAGTACAAAGGTATGGTGCAAAATAAGGCCATGTAGTGATTATCAGTATACTTCAGAGTTAGGACTGTGTCAATCTTTCACTCCTGAGGCCTACTGTTTACTAGTGGACACATATGAGTAAAGTAAAGGTCTCTATGCTGTCATATGTTAAAGTACTTTTTGCATAAATCCATGGTATTATTTACTTAATTACTGTTCCAACCTACTAACTACCAGGGTGTGCCATAATAGGTTCATAGGTTCATAGGTGTTTATTAGGCTAATGACCACAAGGGCTTTTTTAAGCCTAACCATGCATCCCAAATCTTTAACAAGTTCTGATAACCTTGATAAGTGTAAGCATAGATTTGGGAGATGAAACATTTATAAGCAGGGGCCTGGAAGATGACCCATTTACAGTATAACTATGCCCATTAGAGACATAGGTGCCAAACTGGGATGAATTTCCTGTTCCTCATCCAATTGTTCAAGTTTCACTTGAATTGGATTAGCTAGGATCTCTGCTTTCCAAAGATGGGGAGCCTGTTCCATAGACAGGGTAGTATCTGGGATACATACTGGTCTCGCCAACAGGTCCTGTTTATATCACAGGCAAGGTTTAAGTCTTTAGAATGAGTAATTCTTGTGCTGTTTGTTTTGCGGATATACAGGAGGTCCATCATAGTGGGGTCTGACAATGTCCTGTATGCCAGGGATAGATCTTCCCTCAAAAGCTAGTAGGAGACAGAATACAGGGATAGGGCCTTTTTATGGTATGCATAGGACATTTTACTTACAGTCTTTATTCTTTTACTGAGGAACCTCTGTAGATGTTCCAGTTGCTGGATATGGCTGGTTAGGTACACATCAAAGGGGGGCATTGTATTCAATGATAGGTCTGATGAATGCCAAATACAGCAGAACAATGATTTCCTTGGACTTAGATGCTATACCTTTATTTATAACTTGCGCATCATAGAATTATTTCCTCACTACTGTAGACACATGATGGTCAAAGGCTAGATTACTATCTATCATTCAAACACTACATTCTAGGATCAGGACTTATCTTGCAAATGCAGCAGTGGACACATTTTGAGTTAAGGGCTGACTCTTTGTGATGCAAGAAGTATACAACCAGTACATGGTGAAGTAGAGGTTGAATAAGTTGCCTGACATCAATTTTACTATGTGTGAGAGTAGGAGAAAGGTATTAGGCACCTAGGTGGTCAGTGAATGTGCTATGTATTGCCTTTTAGTCAAATCAGGGGCATGCTGAGCATGCCAATGTCTGCTTGCAGGCACAGATGCTGATGGTTCCTCCTCTGAGCCCTCATCTAACTGTGGCTGTGATGACCTAGGTGTTGGTGGGGGGATGTGTGTCACTTCCCCTAGCTAATCCTGCTGCAGCTATTTCTGAAAGATCAGATTGTGTAGCATAGCACATACTGTGAAGACTTGTGCACATTTCTTTGGATTATACTGCAGGCCTCCACCAAATGTATCTAAGCACCAGAACTGTGACTTCAACAGCCCAAAGACATGCTCTATGGTGCTTCTGGTTTGGGTGTGTGCCTCATTATGGCATTCTTCTGTGGGTGTATGTGATGGGTATGATCATCCACAGTTCCAGTGCATAGTTAGCATCCCCCAGTAAATGGCCCTGTGGGATGTCCCTCCTAGCAAACATCTGATACAGCTATGATGTGTGCCAGATATGGGAATCATGATAACTGCCAGGGTTAGCAGCACACACATTCAAGATTATTCATGGGCATTGCACACAACATGGCAGTTGATGGAGTGGTATCTTTTGCGGTAATGTAGATTCTACCCTGCTCACCAGGTGGTGCCTTGATGTGAACATGAGTGCAGTCTATGGCACCCAGTACTTCAGGGTAGTGTGCTTGAGGTTAGAACTGTTGCATATTGCTAGTCCTCTGCTCAGAACTACAGGGAAAACTTATGTGCTCACTGGCATGTATGAGCATAGCATCCAGAAACTGGTGGAGGATTCCGGATGCTGATGCTTGTGACACACCCACCATGTCCCCAGTTGGTCTTTGAAAAGTACCTGTAGCTAATATTGTAAGGGATACACATACCTGAGTTTCCACTGGGATGTGTTCCCCTCAATTGGTTCTGGCTTTGGGTTGAGGGTGGCAGAGCTCACAGAGTTCTTGTAAGGTGTCCCTATCCAGCATGTAGCAGTGTACAATCTCCAGATCATTTAGCTTCTGATAATTTACCCTAGGCCTGAACACTCTTCTCCTTCTTGGCCTAGGCCTATTGTCATCAGCACCAGCAGCTTTGACTTCAGCCTCTAGCACATGCAGATGTAGAATAGCTAAACCAGCCCCTAGCATTATGCCACATAAAATTTCCTTGTCTGTACTCCAATGGTATTGAAGTATTTATGAAAACAAGACTGGAGGTTACATTGATGCCTCATAGCATGTAGAATAGCTGCACAATGTTTGACTGGTTCATGAAAATGGAGTTCACCTGTTTATACTGTAATTAGCATCTATTACACACACCCACTGCTTGCTCATCATTGTGCTAGGTACACCTCTGCACATCCCCACGCACCCCTGTGCAGTTTTTTATAAATAAAACAAGGATGGCAAATTTGTAATTACCTTTCGCTATTCCCATGATGTAGTGCAAACATTCAGTATAACAAGGAAAGCTTACCTACCCTGTACTCATACCCAGGACCTTCTGCACTCTAGCCCTACACATATACCCGGTGCCACAGGATTATATTCAAGACAAGCACAGCAAATGCTACCATCCAATCATTCATCCATTCTGTGATGGTGTGCACACTATTGTGCAATTTTGGAGATTAAAAATGTATGAAAATTATTCAAAATGAACAGTGAAGACACATTTTACAATGAATTTCTGAGGATGACATACGACCTGTGATTTGCACATAGTTTACATGCACCTTCACCCTCCACAGACCGACATGTACAACTTTGAAAGTGTAACTTGACACTCCCCCCTGGTGTTATCACTCACTGTTGACATCCATTGAAAACAAAAATGCTGTGGAAGGGCCTACACTGAGCGAACATCCCTACAGAGTTACTCTTTTTTGGGATTCAGCAATGCCAATGAGTTTTTACCTAATTTGCATATTCACCATTCTGACAGGCTGGGATCTACATGGTTAATAGCCACGTCAGCAGAAAAACTGCATGGGAGCTTAATGCTGTAAACACAAGAAAACCTATTCCTTTGGCCATATATTTGCTACATACTACATATGCTTACAGTAAAATATAATACTCTATTTCAAGATGTTCAGACATTGTAGTAGCCTACATTATGTACACTTATATTTTCTTTTGGGGGTGGAGGAACAAAGGTGCATTTATGTCATGGCCCTTATAAATGTATTTTTTTATTTTGTAAATGTGATAGTCTAGCATCCATTTTGTGTAATTAGGTCATAATATGTGTGGGTTTACATATTAAGGTCAGGTCTGTACAAAATTTAAGAGCTTTTACTTGTTCTTGCTTCCATGTAGATGCCTTTCCATGGTTGTGTTTGGAAAGTTTTCGAATACACAGCCAACATGAACACAGAGTCTACATAGTTACTTTAGAGGTTGTTGACTCACTCCACCATGTCAATTTGCTTCATTAGAATGAAAAGAATAACATTTATCTACTTATACTCTAATTTGCATGCCACAGAAATTTACATATTTGCGTGTTAGTGTGCGCTGCCACGCAGAATTTAATCTAAACATGTGCACACTGTAAAAATTATCATGTAGGCTTTCCTGAATCTCCCCCTATATATATTGCGGGGACATTTAATAAACTTAAGATATGGTGTGCTTAATCATTTTAAAATGTGAACAGGAGTTATGTGAACCTTATACTTAATGAAGTAATTTAGCATTTTATTACAATGCAAGTATTTCAAAATAGCAAATGACTACAGACTCATTAATGTTATGAAATGATAGGCATTGTGTATTTCAATAACTTGAAACAATATATTCACTTTGATTTCATTATTTGGTTTACCTCATGACTGCTAAATGCAAATGCTATACAATGAATTATTTTTTGCCCAAGTATGAATAGCCCCAAAAAGTGTCACACCCCAGCCCTCTAGGGTTATAATTTAAAATTTAGTTTGCTGAATTTTCTTTAAGTTGAGCATAAGCATGACCAGAAAGTGCTGAACATGTATCAGTTTGAAAGTGGAGAACCTTGAATCACACGCTCCAAATATTTGTCTACTTTCATTATCAAGATATAAGGAGTATTAAATAATCATGTTGATTCCCAGTGCAAGTGATACAGCGAAAACCCATGGCCGCACTTACAAAAAAGAAAAAAAAACATGTTTGCAGAAGGAAGACATGTAGACTCCGCTCAGATGGCAGCGCAGCCAGGAGCCAGAGCAGAGAAATAAGAGCTCAAGGCAGTAATATTAACCAATGCACTGCACAGCACCCTAAATAGAAGAAATATGAAATAAATTAAATTTTCCACGGACAGAAAACATCTGTTTAAGGAACCATCCGTCTGACTTAAGCCTGCAAGTTGTTACAAAAGGTAAAGGTTCAGAAAGGCAGTATTTCTCAAGATAGCAGCCTTGAAATAGGTTACAGTGCAAATTTAACATAGTAATTACGTCCCTTTTGGTTTGCAAATCTCTGTATTGTTTGAACAAAAGTTCTTTTTAAGGAAAAGCATTTGCAATGACAAGTGTTACAAAATTAGTTGTCAAATAACTGATCTGTTATACTATTACTGTGATAAGGAGATTTTTAACCATGAACAGACCCTGAACTATGGCCAAGCCTTCTAGTCTTCTACAAGAGACTGAAAACTGTCCTCTTAAAGTCAAACTTAAGCACTGTATAGCTTAAGTCCATAAATATTAAGTGGCTACAGAACAAACCTATGTAACTAGTGCATCGATAGTCTGTAACTTCCCATCTAGTGGATTGTGGGTCAGGAAGTGTAGCTTCACTTTAACCAAAGACAAGCCCTAAAATGGGTGTTTGAAATTTTTTCCTGACTTCCTCAGACATCATATAAATCTGGCTTATATTTGGTTGATGCCACTTGCCCTCACATATCATGAGAGAAAGGTGTATATGCTTGTGTGTGCATGTGTGTCTGAGTGTGCATGTGTGTGCGTGTGTGTGTGTGTGTGTGTGTGTGTGTGTGTGTGTGTGTGTGTGTGTGTGTGCGTTATATTTCTGGAAGACACTCAAGAGGTGGGTGATCAAACTTTTTGAGATACTCTCCCCCCAATTCTAGATCCACTGTTTTTCTCTGTTTCTCCTTTACACAAACACTTCTACTTCTTCTTTCGGATTTTCCCAGTTAGGGGTTGCCACAGCAGATCACCTTGTCCGCTCATGATTGGCAGTGGAGTTTTACAGTGTCAACTTGCCAGCCCGGTGCCCAACCTTCCATAGAAGGCACACACATGCATGCACGCACACCTAGGGCCAATTTAGAGTGTCTGATCGACCTACCCCATGTCTTTGGGATGTGGGAGGAAACCTATGTGACTGCATTTTTGTTGAATTAGTGCTTGTTTACCCCTAAACTACATCAGATAAGCTCTACATTTAAAACCAATGATGCTGTTCTTGACATGACGTCTTTGTTGATGACTATGTTGTTACTTCAATATGGGATTTAGCTATCACTGTGTAATCTGTTTGGGGATTTTCAGGGACTATCATAGGTAGTCTCGCAAAGGTATTTGTCAGGAATGTGAAACTGTGGCCACTGAAGCTCTGCTGCTACTTCTAAATGAAGTATAAAGCTAGCATTAATGCAGACCCCTGAGCCAGTTCTGCAGTTTGTAACAATGATCTCTCAAACAGCATAAGTTATGGTTTCAGTGAATTCACTGCAAAGCATAAAACATATGGTACTAACTGTGTATCAACAGCTAGTGTCCATGCAATGGAATAATGAATGAGTGATGTTGATGGTTCCATTGTGACCAGTGGTGATTTGGACTTTGGATTATAGTTATCTATAGATTCCTATATTTTAGCAGGTGTAGATAAGTCCACCACTAAGCATTTCTGATTACCTATAAGGGCAGTCACTTTACGCTAAACTGAAATGACTTTAATCTAGTCATGCTTAAAGTAGTAGCAACTTAAGTATTCTCTCTTTCACATGCACCTCAAAAATGGTGAGGTGCAGAAGTGGAAAGATAAAACTTTTGGTTTTGAAAATTTGCCAAGAGATTTCTCTACTATCTTCTACTTCTCTTTGCATTTCTGCTTTTAAATTTTCTATTTTTTCCAACTTTTATCAAGGGTGTTTTTTTTTACCTCTTTCACATAAAACTTGACAGCATCAGTAGGTATATTTGCTTTACTGTTGAACTCCTTAAACTTAAAAGTAGAATCAGGCTTACACTACCCAATGTTATCAATTAAAACAATATATATTTTTTAATGTTTGGTTCACCCCTGCCTTTTCTAGGATTTAAGTTAGAAAGGACAAAGGATTTGGATAGTACCATAAAAGCATCAGACTTGGGGAGATTAAAGTATCCTAAATAATAATTTCTGTATGAACAAAGGTAGGTATATAGTAATATGGATGCCATAATGATATGTTCTAACCCATTGCCACCAATTTATATGTGATGGACAGAGGCTCTGATCTCTTGATCCATCGCCCTACTAATAAATAATATATAAGGTGCAATAATCTTTAAAAAATTTGGTTAACTGCTCCAGGTAGATGGTTTAATCCTCCTATTAATGATTGCACATCAAGCCTCTTTTAAATTATTTATCCTGAAATACTTTAAATTCTGTGTATGAAATCTTCTCCAAGCTTAATCAATACTATTTCTTTTACTACCCAAGATGTGGCAGGGCTAGCCACCTGATGGTGTAAACCTTAGCTCTAGATGATTGCTACTGTTGAGGTGACACTTTGATCTCATGCACAAAATGGGAAAAAGGGATTGTGAATGGATGGATGGATGGATGGATGGATGGATGGATGGATGTCATCCTCATCTACACAAAATAGTCTGCCATATTTGTACAAAAAAGCAGTTGAAATCACAGAATAATAAATCCCCTGAGGATTTCCTTTTAGTAGTGATATGCAATTTTATAATCACTGAGGGACGAACAATGAGTCTTTGCTTGTACAGCTCTAGCACATGGAAAGATGAAGAATACTAATGAAACCAGGTTGTTGCCATGCATAGGAATATTAGATTCAGTAAAGGATCTACCTCCTCTCTAATGTGGCCTCATAACAGCTTTGCATATTTACATCACCAGAACTTACATCTCCTGTGTGAGTAAGTATCCCCAAAGAACTTGCATCTTATCCCTGATATATAGCCATGCTACTTACGTTTAAAGGGTGACCAGTAGCCTTCATGAGTAAATTTTAGTCAGGATTGAATTAATACCAGAGTTGGGTGTAATGGTTGTAATGCTCTAATATTTTATTGATAGTGACGCCTCAGGCACCTCTTCTCCCTGATATCAAGGTAGTATTTTGGTCAAAAGCGCACTGTAGATATGGATGCTGTGTTACTCTTTATCTGCCAGGTGGAACCCCAGGGCAACATTTATAGCTGGTGGACAAGTTTTAATTATGCAGCTAAAGACAGTGGTGTTAATTGCACGTCTAATATAGAAACCCTTTCATCTTTGCATGCAGTCCGAGTCATAAACATTAACTTATTGTTCAAAAGAAAGAACAGCTGCTGTTCCCTCTACTATCTATATTAAGTGGCACACTAATATTATTACTAGTATTATTATTATTATTATTATTATTATTATTATTAGTAGTAGTAGTATCATTATAGATGTCACGTTCCTCCTGTGGGGGTCTTCCTTCTATCTTTACCAAGAAATTACCCTGCGGGATGCCTTCCAGGAATATAAATCATGGATGCCCATGGCCCTACTATCAGTGTAACAGTCCTATGGGTCACTGTAAGAAAGTGCCGACATGTGATATGTTTAGATAGGTGAGAGAAAAAACAAAATGCAGTATATGGTAAGAAGCTAGCTAAAAGTTTAGCCTCCTGCCTAAGTCATAAGTATTAATTAAGCATTAATTTTTGTGTAATGTGAATGCCTGAGCAAAACTTAAGATACTGTATAGCCCCCCCCCCCAGCACAACATGGGAGTTTAGCTCTTTTTCATTCTTGTACATAATCAAGGATCTACTGTTGTAGTTTCCTTGCAATGGGTTAGATGTGGAGATTGGAAAATGCTGAAGTAAATAACAAATCCTGAAGTAGGCCATCATTTTTATATAATTAATTCTACTAATTAATGACAGTCTTAGTCTCCTCCAGATGTGAAATTCCACAGACTGATTATCCCACAATGATTTCAGATTCATTTCTATCATTCTTTTAAAGAAATGTGGAGAAGAATCTCTAGGGCTAGGTAGTGAGGGTGTTTCAACTGCCATCCAGAGAGGCGTGTGTGACATGTACTTTTAGCCATGAGACTTCATTGAATCAGTTTAATATATCTAAACTGGAACAAATATAAGTCAGGATATGTTCAGTCAGAAGCAGATAGTCATCTGTGAAAAGTTTCACCATTACTTCTTCTTCCATTACATTTTATTATGAAGATAAGGCCCTTAGATAATGTGTTGAGTGAGGAGTTCCTTTGGTGGTAAGAAGAAGGAGGGGAATAATGGACAACCTTGACTTGTGCCTTTGTGCATGCTTAGAGGTGGTGATAAGGTTAAACCAGGCAGAACTATAGCTCATAGGTCTTTGGGTGTGTGCTGTAGGAATGTTTATTCTGCTCATTACTACACTCATATGAGACAATCTGACTGAGTCAAATGCTTTTTTCAAAGTAAACAGATTGGGTACTCTGTGAGCTGACAATGTTCTGTACACCTTGTATAATAATCATAACTACTTGGTAATTGAGCATACATGTTTGACCTCCCACAGAGCCATTCTGCGTTGTTTGAGCTAATCAGCATATATGACTTTGTAGACAGTTTGCAAACACTTTGACATATACATTGGCCTTTGTGCTAATGAGGAAGATTGTCCAGTAGTTGGGCACTTTCTTAGCATTCTTTTCAGGTTTTAGGATGACTAGAATTCTGAACTCATACCAAGACAAGAGTCAGTGTCCACTGGAAAACATCTCATTAAACAAGTCCTGATGGGGGTGTAAGGGTATCATTCATAAATTTATAGACCCACAGTAATGAGATTGTCTGAGCCAGAAGATATGTTGGAAGGAGTTGCATCCAGTGCTACCATTAGTTCCTTGGGAAGGATGTATGATCACAATTCTTGGTGTTACAGCAGGTCCATCACAGAGAAGAACTTCTCTATCCTATCCACTTGGGTATGTATGAATGCAGGGTCCACATATAAAGCAGCATAATATTTTGCAAATTCTCCTGAAATCTCTTTCTGGGATGTCTATTTGCCTTTACTTGTTATTTTGACCTGAATACATGTACTGAATTTCTGCTTCTATGGCCTATATGCTAAAAGTTTCCCAGGCATGTCTTGACTGGTCCATGATTACAGAGCTGCTTACAACAAATCATAACTATTCGCTCCCTCATTCATTAATTTGGCTAAGACACTCTTCACTCTCCAGTACCAGCCAGTTCCTAAATGTAGATCTTTTACAGTCTTATCATTCAAGACCAGCCTCTCTACTCTGCAGTGTAGTTTTCCTAAACATTCATCCCATACAGTGTACTTTTGTTGTAACATATTAGTCTTTATTTTTCTTTCCTAAAGATTTCTTACCATGTGAAAATGTGTATACAGAGAGCAGGGTTGTACTTAAGGAATTCTCTTAATCACATTCCTTATAAATTGGATGTACTCTTTATTCTGGTTGATAATAGGGTCCATTGTCCAATGCTTAGAGTGAGAGATGGTAAAGGTACCAGCATAAGAGCCATACTATGATCTGATAGAGGATAGGTTAAAATATCTGTGGACCATATCTCTCCTACTACCTATCCTAAACCACCCAAACATGTATTCTGATTTGATACTTTGCTGAAGGAGAGGTCCATGTAAAGCCCGAGTTACACATCACACATTCACATCTTTTCATTCTTCATGTAAAATCATCCGATATTCAACATGGCTTTCTATTTTGGAATTAGAGTGGTACATTACGGGGTTAATGACTGTTTTTACACTCCCTTCCTAAAGTATATTTTCCTGTGTTAAACTATTTTAATTTCTAAAAATGATAGAAAAAAGGTTGGGGTCCATATATGCAACAAAGTATTAAAATATCTCTCAGAATTGAATTGAGGTTAGGACTGACATTATTTCCTTATTCTATCTGGAATTATGAACCTCCCAGCTTAACTTAAGGTTTCCATAAATATTGGTTCCTTGCTTAGAGGATTTTCACAGGCCAGATGCAGTAGTGTTGATTGATACTCCACAGAGAAACCTATTATTGTTTCTAGTGATTTTAACTTCCTTTAAAAGCAAGATGTCCAGATCCCCTGAAAGTACATATCTATTAAAGGCTTATCTTTTTGTTCTGGATTTGAGACATCTAACATTTAATAAAAATTTATTCAATAACATTTTAAAACAGAAAAAAATACATTTAACAACTAGTATTAATGATAAACACAAAGCAGACACTTCACTTTTGAATTGCAACAGAAAATCTAGTTCATACAATTAAGCATCAGTGAAACACTAGATCCAGTGATGAGTGTAGGTTCTATTGGGTGAATGATCAGGTAATAAGAACCATTATATTTCTCTATACATGGCCTACTCAATGAAAAAATCCTGCTTCAGGATATTGTTAGCAAAGAACTGCTGCGTAAGCATGAGGATGGGTTTCACAACTGTCCGTTGAAGGAAGGTTTCCTCTTCCAAGATTAAGTCTCTGCCTTACACAAGTATTAAGGCCACTGCTTTCTTCTCTGGTAAACACTAAAAGGTCTTGAATGTGAGCACCACAAACAGCTTGCTAACTGTCTTTCTTTGGATCTATTGTCAGACACTTGCACCTACTAACCATAAATGTTGGCATCTTCCTTCTTGTCAAAAAACAGATTTGATGCAAAGGGTGATCATACCACATATTCACTAGGGAGCATTAGCATTTTAGAGAAAGTGTTTATGCAATCACTTGAGACTGTAAGGTTAGAAGGTTTAGCTTACTTCCTCATTTAGTAAGGAATTTGGGAAGGCATCCTGATTATTTTCTCTCTAAAAGAAGAATAGTGCTGCATCTTGGGAGTGAAAGACAAGTCTTTCATTCTGCTACTATGTACATAAAGATGTAGAATATTTAAAGTATGTAGAAATGGCATTCTTGAACACAACATTCTGACACTAGCAGACTGTCCCCTTTGTACATCACTTCCTTGTAAAGTCCTGAAAAAGATTAGCCATATGGCCATCCTTTCAAAATTCTTTCCCATCTTCAGTCCTTAAAAATATCTCTTCCTTGTTTGAGAAACTAAGCAGCTTCAATATGATATGCCAAGATGGTTGTCCCTCTTTAGGGGAGGCCTGAGTTACCAGTGCAATGATTTTGGCAACATTGATTATAAATAGCATACCACCTTCGTTGACTCATTGACTTCTAGCATGCTGACCATTTGCAATTCATTGCAGTGCTGTTTTCCATTTCATCAGTCTTCTGTTGTATCCAGCCTGTGCAGTTACAGTGCTCTGGCTTGCAAATCCTGGGCATGCCAAGAATAAGCAGACACTGTCATTTCAAGAACTCCAACTTTTGAGAAAGAGATGAAATGTCTTCACTGTTTTTCTTGGAAATGTTTTTTAGCTCTTAAGTTTCTGCAAATACATGTATTATCAATGTTGTTTAAATCACTGCGATTCATTTCAGATTTTGTCGCTAGGGATATGCTGGTTAAATCTCACTTCTACAGCTTAGGCTCTGCAGATATTCCAGGATCAGTAGGATTAATTATTTGGACAGGATGTTGTGAAGATCCACTTAATATTATGATTAGGAACTGATTCAAAGGGCAAAAACGTGATTCTGTAAGATAAAATAGTTTTTCTTACATGCCAGAGCCATAGAGATACATGTTCAGACGTACATCTTTGGTTTGGTGAGCAATGCCCTCAAACTGCTGCCACAGGTAATAGTCAACACCTAACATACCCAAATAAGCTTTGCAGTGGCCAGCTGTAGAGCAGAGTTACAAACACTGGCTCTGAAGGATCATAATCCAGTTTATTATTTTCCACTGCTATCATGCCAGTTCCACCAACAGTAACCAAAATTTGTCAAAGGCTAGTTTGTACACACACACACACACACACACACACACACACACACACACACACACACACACACACACATTGTTGCTCCTGGATAGGGTTAATGATGTCTCTACTGCACCAAACCCCGTCTTTGCCTCCACATTCAATACAATAACAAGAATAACATGAAACATCAAAGTTATGATTACTGTTTACCTTTACAATAAGCTATCTGTTATATAATTGTATAGTAGCTAGAGTTTTATGCAGTTATTCTTCAAAAGGTGGATGCCAATATTTATGATGTAATCAGGTCCACACTCACAGCTTTAACAGCCAGCCACATGTTTTTGAAATTATATGAATAGAATCTTTTCATCCATCCATCCTCAACCCCTTTTCCCATTTTGCACATGGGGTCTGGGTGTCATTTCAACAGTGGCAATCATCTCAAACCAAGGTTTACACCGCTGGGTTGCTAGCCCTGCTGCAGTAGTTCATTCGTACCACTCACTCACACCTACAGCCAATTTAGAGTCTCCAATCCACCCATTGTATGTCTTTGGAATGTGGGAGGAAACCAGAGCACCCTGAGGAAACCCATGCAACCACAGGGAGGACATGCAGACTCAGCACAGATGGCACCTCAGCCAAGAATGGAACTGAAGAACCTCTTGCTGTGAGGCAACAGTGCTAACTGTTACACCACTGTGGCTTGAAGTAAATTATATTAAACAGTGTACTTTGTAAAATGAATTATATAAGCTGTTGTATGCTTGTACAATCAAATAAAAAGTGAGCATTATTTTATCTTCTCCAAGGATGATGCCACAATATGAAGAAACAATGGCTTTGTTTCTGTTGTCATTCTAATGGGGTGCAATGTTTATCAGCATGAAAGGAGATGGTAAAGAGACTATGGTGCTTAGCTAGGGATGGTCTGTACTTAACCCCTCTAGGCTTTTGAATATTAGCTAAATTATTGTCCACCTCATAGTGTCTTTTTTAGGCAATGCCAAACTGAAAGTACTTCTGATATAGCAAATCAAAACCAAGGAAAACTAAAGGTATTACTGCTCAATATTAGGAGATGAAACAAGAAACTCCACTCCATACAAGCTCTCCTCACCCAAGAGAATGCTGAGGCCTGTGCAGTCACTGAGACATGGTTTAAAACTGCAAAGAGTACACTGGGAGTGCAAGGTTATAATGCTTCCCACACATCTGCACCAGTTACAACACAGGGACTAAAGGTGGAGGTGTCTCAGTTTACATAAAAATAAATATACTTCAAGGCTGGTCAAACAGGATGATGCACGTGAGCTTCTCTACATGCAAACAACCATAGAAAAAATCCCATACCACTTTTTACCATGCTATAGGACCCCTGTATCACCCAGGAAACTCATAACATGAATTTAAGCTTACTGGAAATGCTCACCATCCACTCCAATAGCATATTCATTGGTGACTTTAATTTCCCCTCTATTAGGGGAATCATATACAACACCAAACATGCAGGTACAGAGAATCCTGACTTTTGTAAATATAAATCCCCTGGACCAGACTGTCAATATTCTGACAAGGGACACAAGCATACTGTATCTAGTCCTTACTAATATGGGGGAGTGATACACATCATTTAATAGGCATACTGTATCTAGTCCTTACTAATATGGGGGAGTGATACACATCATTTAATAGGCATACTGTATCTAGTCCTTACTAATATGGGGGAGTGATACACATCATTTAATAGGCATACTGTATCTAGTCCTTACTAATATGGGGGAGTGATAGACATCATTTAATAGCTGGAACTTGTGTTCTGAGAGACTGCCTTCCAGACTATCTGCAAATATACAGAGCTGAGTATATATTTTTTGGTTATAGAGTTTGTTAATTGTTGCTTAGATCTCTGTTGAAACTGTTATCTCACTGTTCTGAGAGACTGATCTGCAAATATACAGAGGTGAGTATATTTTTTGTTTTTAGAGTTTGTACTGTTAGTTGTTGCTTAGATATCTGTTGAAACTGTTTTGTCCCACCCTCCCTATTTTTGGTTTGTAGTTTAAATTTGGTGGCTTTTTCAGTTGCCCGCCCCACTGTAGATTTGATCTGGGACACTCCCCCAGTCCCATCTCTTTACCACATTCTACCTAATAAACTCTTTCTGCACTTGCTTTTAGTCCTTTTTAATTTAATTGCATTTTTTAAACTGCGTTTGTTCTAATATTGCTACATACTCAAGTGTGCTAGCTTGCACTGCATGTGAATTATTTTTACTACTGTTTTTGTTACTTTTCTGTAAAAAAAAAACAAAAAACTGTAAGCCTGTTTCCTACCTTTCCTGTAACTAGTGTTCCAGATACAGATTTTCTGTATCCAGGACTGTATGTAAGCTTCTGAGCCCCCCAAGCCTTTATGTGTTGGAGGGAAGCCTTCTAGCTTATCAGTGGGAGTGTAAGCACTAGGTAACCTGTCTAACACACAAGGAGTGGTTCTGGCCCAGAAATTGTAGTTATTGGCTGTTTGGGCAATCTCTTCCATCTCTCTCAACTTTCTGATTTGAAAGCCTGCATTTGCACTTGTTTCTGCCCTGTAACTCATCTAGTGCAGATACAGATTCTTAGTTTTAGCACATACATTTGCTTATTCATGCTCAGTACTTGTTCAGAACTTGTAAGCACTAAATAAGCTACTAATTACTATAGCACTCAATCTTCCTCATTACCTAGAAGAAAACAGTTTTTGTACTTACTTTTCTCACTTGCTTAGAGAAAAACAGCTCTTTTACTCACTTATCTAGATGAAAATATTTTTTTATTAGGCATGTCCAAGGGACAGCTCCCAGTGTTCTCTCCTGTCTATCTGATGAATCTGGGCATCTTCAGGCAATGTAGAAATTGCCTCATGTACACAGACAACCCTCTCCTCCTACCACCCAACACTACAACCTGTGAGAGATGCACTTATCTAGCCAACCTGGAGGTAAAGCTCTCTCCAACCAAGACTGAACTTGACAGTCATGAGGAGAAGGTAAACATTTGCACCACACCACACCCATCACATAGTCTCACTAAATCTATACCAGCAAAATCCACACATTGTAACATAAAAACATTCGCGGAGGCTCTCAATAATATTCTGTCTAAGCAACAGAGACCTCCAAAGCAGAAACACAAGCAACCTCAATCCCCTAACACAACCCAAATGACACATAGCCCACAGACTCAGTGTGCCACTCAACCACAGCCAATAAGGAAAAACAATGTACCCAACATACTAGTTATAGGTGACTCTATAGTCAGGAACACTGATGTCCCACTCACCAGGCTAAACAAGGAGAAGGTTACTGTCAGCTGCCTGTCGGGTGCCAGGATCTGCCACATAACCCACGCACTCAGATCACTCCACAACAAGTACAAATATGACTCTGTCATTGTCCATGTTGGTGTGAATGACCTGAGATGTACCTCCCTGGACTACATGAAAAGAGACATGGAAGAGCTCTCTGATCTTGTAGCCCAGGCAGGTATGACCCTAGCCCTGAGTAGCCATCTGCCATTGCCCAGAATGATACCACAGTACAAGGACAAAATGATTGATTTCAACAATTGGCTAAGCTTCTGGTGTCATTCTAAGGGGATCCAGTATCTGTCTGCTTGGGATGACATGATCGACAGACCACGATGCTTTGCCACAGATGGCCTGCACCTGTCGCCCCTGGGATTCAGAATACTGGCTAAGGCTCTTGCTGCCCCTATAGTGCCTTTTTTAGGTAAGGTTCAAATAACAAATTTACCACCATAACAGGAACAAACAAGCAAAAGCTGAGGGTAATGCTACTCAATGCTAGAAGTCTAAATCTCAAAATGCACTCACTCGAGGCACTCCTTAAAATGGAGAACATTGATATCTGTGCAGTGACTGAGACCTGGTTCAAGGCTCCAGAGAGCACCCCCGCACTACCAGGCTATAACTCATACCACACTTTTCGACCATGTAACCTGGACCGAAACACGAAAGGCAGAGGTGTGTCCATATTCATTAAGGATATCCACACCTCCAGGCTAGTTGCTCAGCATAATGCATCCGAGGTTATCCAAGTGCAACTAACTCTGGGCAAAACTGCAATCCAAATTGTAGCTTGCTACAGATCCCCTACCATGCCCCAGGATTCCCACTCCTCTTTTCTTGATGTACTGGAAAATATTAGGGTTAAACCAAACACCCTAATAATGGGTGACTTCAACCACCCCACCATTAACTGGGAAAACTACTCGTGTACCAGCTCCTTAGCTCAACACTTTCTGGAATTCATAAACTCTAATGCCCTGGATCAACTTATCCACACCCCCACCAGGGGCAACAATATCCTAGACCTAGTCATTAACAACATGAATGACCGGTGTTCCACGCCTGAAGTCAACTCCTCATTGGTTCGATCCGACAATAAGCTAATCACCCTTGATATCCACATCCTGACCCCCCCCCCCCATTAAGCAAACCACAGTAAAAAAATTCTACAAAGCCAACTTCATGCTTCTTAAGACAGAAGTGGTGAACAAGACAGAAGTGGTGAACTTCATGACACCCATGCAGATGGACAATACAGTTGCAACTGCTGAATCCTACACAAATGCACTCTATATGCACTTAGATGAGTACATGGATCATGCTATCCCAAACAGAACCAAGATGCTATCCTCCAAAAAAAGGAAGCCAATCTGGTGGTCCCCTGCCATAAACAAACTGTACAAGAGAAGGAAGAAACTGTTGCAAAAGACAGTAAAATCCCATGAGTGGAGGAGCTCCCTGGTTAGCCTCAGTAAGAAGCTGAGATCCCTTATAAGATCCTAAAAAGCTAGCTATGAAAACAAAATCGCCACTAATTCCAAGGACAACCACAAAGCATTCTATAGCTATGTCAAGAATCTCGATGGCAACACCCAGATCTTCTCTGAGTTACAGCACAAAGGCAAGAAAATTACAGAACCAACTGATATTGCCAACATCCTGGCAGATAGGTTCAGTGCTAACTTTACCCCCTCTCACCCCCTAAAGGGCCCATATTTATACGGGAAGAATGCAGAGTCCCTGTAATCAAGTATTAAGGCCACTGATTTCTTCTCAGGTTGGAATCACAACATCAATAGGCTCTATAAGCGAAGGAAGAAAATCATGGCAAAAATTAGGAGGTGTAGCACCCAGCAGGATAAAAGCACTCTCATCAAACAAAACAAACAACTCAGATGAAAAATAAAGTCCACCAAAGGTATATCTGTAGTAAATTTGGCCTCCCAGGCCAAGGACAACAACAAGACATTCTTTAGGTATGTCCGCAACCTTAAATGCAATACACAATTGTGTTTAGAGCTCAGTGTTAATGGAACCACCAATACTGAGCCTGAAGATATAGCAAAAATTACTAGCAGACAAATTCAGCTCTAACTTTACCCCTTTCTCTCCCTCAACCTCCCTTCAGGATATAATATCAAATATAACTCCCTCTTCTATCACTATGGAACAGGTTCTCAATGCTCTCACAAAAGCCAAGAGCACTGCATCGATGGGTCCAGAAAATATCCCAGGTTGCCTTCTAAACAGTATAAAACATGGCATATCAGGACCTCTAGAATAATTGTTTCACTATAGCCTCTAAGCAGGCTTCATGCCTAATGACTGGATAACAACAACAGTCAACACTCTACACAAACGGTGGGCAGCTATAGGCTCTGGAAACTATGGGAGACTCATAAGTCTCACTAGTTCCATATGCAAAACCATGGAAAGAATTATCATGAAAATGATCAGTAATAACATAGGAAACCACCAGGCACTGACCCAACCCAAACTGGTTTTATCAAGGGCAGGTCATGCCTACTCAACCTGGTGGACTTTTTAGAGAAGGTCACTAAAGCAATGGATGAGGGAAAAACAGTTCACACTGCCTACCTTGACCTGGCCAAGACATTTGACACAATACCCCACTTGTGCATTGTTGACTAAATCAAGAGGTTAGGTATAAACTCTTATGTTACCAAGCTGATAGTCAGCTGGCTCACAAACAGGACTCAGAAAGTTAGAATTGGGGAGTCCACTTCTACAAAGAGGCCAGTTACAAGTGGAATACATCAGGGGTCAGTTCTGGGACCACTCCTTTTTGACATTTACTTCTCTGAAGTCAAGGCCAATGTCAAGGGCTTCTGGCTGACCAAATTTGTAGGAGCAGTTCTAGATTTCCCCACTAACACTACACTTCTCCTGGAAGGGCTGACACAGATAGTTAACTGGTGTAATAGCCATGGACTAAAAATAAATGCCAAGAAATCCATAATTGTGCCCTTTGGGTAGTCAGCCACCACTGGTAATTATGATAAAGACAACACACTCCTAACAGTTGACCCAGTAGCCAGGGATTTGTGGACACACATAGAAAGTAATCTAGCCTTTGGCCATCATGTGTCTATAGTAGTGAGGAAATCATGCTATGATGTGCAACTTGTAAACAGAGGTATGGCATCTAGGTCCAAGGTGGTCATTGTTCCACTTTTTGCAGCATTCACCAGACCTATAACTGAGTACAGTACCCCCCTTTGTATACACCTGACCAGGCACATACTACAATTGGAGCATCCAGAAAGATTCCTCACTAAAAGATTACATGACCAAAATAGCATGTCATATGCAGACCACCTCAAAACCCGATCCCTGTATTCTACCTCCTACAGGATGATGAGGGGAGATATAGGCCTGACATTCAAGGCATTGTCAGACCCCACCCCGATGGGCCTCCTGCATATCATCAAAATAAGCAGCACAAGAGTTACTCATTCTAAAGTCTTAAACCTTACCTGTGATATAAATAGGACCTGATGGAGAGACAGGTATGTATCCTAGAGACTCCCCGTTCTCTGGAACAAGCTTCCCATCCATGTAAAGCAGAGTTTCTCCCTAGCCCAATTCAAGTGTAACCCTGACAATTGTATGGAAAACAGGAAATTCATCCCTAGTTTGGCACACATGTCTCTAATTGACACAGGCAGTTAGTAAATGATTCATCTCCCTGGCCACTGCTAGTAAATGTTTCATCTGGCAGCCCCCTGCTTGGACTTATCAGGGGTACCAGAACTTGTCAGAGATTTGAGATATATGTCTAAGTTTAAAAAGGCTCTAGTGGTCATTAGTTTAGTACATACCTATGAACCTATGACCATGTGCATTCTAGTTAGACAATGCAACCTAGTACTGAGGAAGTATAGTTTCCCAGCCTAAAGGGTAGTACTGGTTAAAACACCAAGAATATATTGCATTCCATTAAGCTGCATCTGACCAAGCTTGTGTTTTTATCTCCTTCTTCCAGTCTTCTCACACTATTGCCATCATTATTATGATAAACTTCCTTAGAACTAGGATGCTCATGCACAATATTTGAACCCCAGGCACACCAAGGTTTACCCATAGTAGTTCACCATGGACAGAATATTCTTTTATGGAGGAAATGGTATAGTTTCACTGTCATCTGTTTTATTATATACTATATTTGTGTAACAAAAATGTTGGAATAGATGCTTACATTATTATTTGGTGCAATACCTAGCACACTGTTCAACAGTGAGATACACAATTCATTTTTACTTAGTTAAGGAGTAAAAAGCACCAATCACAATAAAAGATACAAACTATGTATGTGCCAGTGCTCCAGTCACTGACACTGAATGTGATTTGTTTAATACTGTTGGATTAAAGACATTTCCATAATTTATATGACTTTCAATATGGAAAATATAAGTTTATATTTCTAGTGACTGCTATGTATAACTTAGATATGATGAAGTTCTGACAAGAGCAAAGCACTCATCTCTTGTTTTAAATTGATAAACCATGTTTTAAACAAACAATATCAGCTTAAATCCTGTGTTTCTAATTTTTAATATGAATACCAAGTGATACTTGATCTGGATCTTACATGAGAAGTTTTAACAACAATCTATTTTAATCATTCATATGCCAGTACCAAGGGTAATCATTCTTGAAGAATCAGTTTTCCCTTTTTTTGCTTTGACTATAATTGGGAAGAAATAAAACAGGGCATCCACTCAAGGGTTCCCTGAGTTTCTGGAAAGCCTGTTCAAAATTTAGTGTCCAAATTACCTTATCTGGTATGTTTTGGTCTGCTTAGTTCTGTAAGAGGAATGGCTGTGGTACTGTAATTAGAAACAAACATTCTGTAATACTTAACTTCCCTGAGGAATTCTTTCACCTGCCTTTAGTCAATACAGATAGGTTATGCCTGAATAGCCACCAGTTTGGCAATTACTAGCCATCTTTTACTACCACCCACCTAATGACAAATATAACTTACTTCTGCCATTTCTACCAGACATTTGTTTGCTTTATTAGCCAACCTAGCTTTTTTAGTCTGCGTATCTCCTCTCTCAGGCACTGTACATGTTTCTACCATAATTTACAAAAGATTGCAATATCATCTATGCAAGCTAAACCGTAGAGTGCATTTCCTGGTACAGTGTAATCTACCAGCATCAGTGAAGTTGCTGGGGTATTTTTCATCCATAATGGCATTTTCATAAATTCATATAATGCAAACAGCATGACAAAACGTGACCTTTCCCTTGCGTAAGGAGGCCAGGGTACCTGTCAGTAATCCTTAATCAGGTCACTGGTTGTGCGATACTTAGCCACACCTGGCTGCCCTATTACCTCACTTATACTATGCATGGGTATGCATCTGCTTATGTGCAATGATTTAGCTTCCTATAATCTACACAAAACCTGATGGTCTCATGCTTTTTCACAATACATACTACCATTGGGAACAATGGAAACCGGAATACTCCCAGATTCAAATTCTTCTGGAGTTTTTCTCATATGGTTTGCTACACATGCTAAGACATCCTGTACAGAGATGATTTGATTGGACATTGGCTTTCTGTGTCCACATGGTGCTCTGCTAGAAGGATACATCCTGATTTCGTGCTGATCATTTCTTCAAAGTCTCATAACACTGCTCAGATTTCTAGAACATGTGCAGGGAATAGCTAATATGACAGTACTACCTCATCCACTAAGGCGTTACTTCAAGAATTTTGTAAGTCAGTTACTAAACAGATACTCCTGCTACTCACTGAAAATGCTATGTACTAGTGTCTGTGTACCAAAGTAGAACTTCATCATAATAACATGGTCGATTTTATGTATCTGCTTTCCACTGGGCGACTTCTCCACATAACTGCCACCACTCATAACAGTGAAAGTAGCCATCCTTGATGCCTTCAGTATATGTCAAGCAGGAATGATCACTATTACATTTGGTCTGTCCAGATACATTTACTCCAGCTGAATGGTCATATCTGAACATGTGCTGTGGCTTTGGTTGTACCAAGTGCCCTTATATTACCAGCATGAGCTCCCTAAACTTAATTCTGAAATACAAGACACAGTATTCTGCTTCAGACCTTTTTGTACAAATTATTCTCACCCTTCAACCCATCAATAATCAGGCCTAGTGGCCCCCTCAGTCTGTTACCATAAAGTAGCTCAAATGGTGGAAAAGCTTGGACTCCTGAGGCATCTTCCTGCATGCAGGGGTGAGGATTGACATGTATTTGTTCCATTCCAATTGACTGGAAATGCTCTCAGTGTGGCCTAGAGATCAGAATTAAATGTCTCTATCAAGCCATTTATTTTATATATATGGTAGTGACAGCATTTAAGTGCTCTACCCATGGCATTTCCATAAGCATGTCAGCAGGTCTGACATGAATTTAGCCCCTGTGTCCATCAGTATTTTCTGTAAAAAAATCCATCTTTCTGAACATTTCTAAAAGACCGTGAGACATGTTTTCTGGTTCAATAAACAACAAAGCAACTGCCTTGAGATTCCTAGTAGAATAATCAACCACTATCAAAGTATGTCATTTGCCACTAATAACTTGTATGCTAAAAGGCTCCATAATATCTAGAACTGGCATTTGGAATGATTTCACAATAACAGACAAAGACAGAAAAGCAGCCTTGGTTTTGTTTCCTACCTTCATACTGCTCACACATTTTTCTGTAATCATTCACATATTTTCAAATGTCTTGCTAAGAAAATTTTTGCATGAGCCTCCATCTATATGCTTTGTGCCCAAATGACTTGAAAAATTAGAGCTATGAAATGCAGCCATTACTACCTGATAGCAGGGTCTTGTGATTACCAACTGATGCATCACTTCTTTGTCTAACCTCATCCATCAGGTGTCTAGTGTCTTTACAGAAACTCCTTGTCTCAATATAAAGACTCCTTCTGCCCTTGCTTATCAGCAGCATCACTGGTTACCTCCTTCAAGGTCTCACAGGTGAGATCTGAGAGATGCACCTGTCTCAGCCATGCATATGTGATTCTACCCAGTTCCCCTATCTAGTGGGATCTGAATATTTTTCAACAACTGTGTCTCAGATTCCAGCTTGTTATTACCAAATACTTCAGGAGACCAACATTTTTAGCATCTATTTTCAACTTTAGGCTTGTAGGCACAGTCCAGCTCCTTCACTGAAACAGCTACTTCATCAGCCTGTGCTGGACATGTTGGTACTGGCTAAGTCTCTCTCTCTCTCTAATATCTTTACCACTTGATTGTCTACATATCTGAGGGCAGATACTTTCCAGTACATGAGGTACTATGCCATCAAAGTCATTGCTGCATAGAACATACGCTGAGATATCATTAGTAACTGCCAGCTGCATGACTCCCTATCCTTTTTTTTATAATAGATAAACTCTCACCAATAGTGCCTGAAACAGCATCCTTCTTGTGACTGTAACTGGAGTGGACTGGGACAAGTAATGTCCTATGCTAAATACTGCACTCCTAGCAAAAGTTATGACTGATGGAGTATCCCTTTTAGGACAATGGTTTACTTAACACTCTAGCTAACTATGGTATGTGCCCTTCTGACAATCTGGAGCAGGAGAAATTTACAGACAACCCACCATTTCTGCAATGTTTCTTCTATTAGCTCCATTATGAGCCTTTTTTCTCTCTGTCATGTCACTTTGAATATTTGAAACATAAATATTCAAGCTGTTTAGACTACAAACATCTAACTCCATATTCATGGCATGTACTGGAACCAGAGGTTTCCCCATTTCCCTGTGGAACCTGCTATGATATTCCCACCGTGGGATCCTTTATATCCCCTTTGTGTTTTACTAGTTAAATCCCTGTTATTCACTTGCAATGTGAACACCAGATAGAAGTTCCTACCATTGCTCACTTCTTCAGCAGTGTTACATTCCCATCAGTTAAACAAAGTCTTATATCCTCAGGGGCAGTATTGAGTCATTGCTCTATAATCATAATGTATCCCAATATCTCAAAAATAGTTCCTTGACATCACTCATTAGCCTATTAAAGTAAATGCTTACTAATTCGATGAAGTCACTGGAACTGTCATCTGGTTTGCTTCTAGATTCTCTAAAGTTTTTTTTCTTGAAGCTTCAGGAATACACTTAAAGCATTTGAAAGCATTGTTTCACTTTTAACTTATCAAAAGAATCACAAGCAGACATTTTGTTAATCATGCACTCATGTTCAAAGTTCCAGTGAAAGTATCAAAGTAAAATGCCTTTTTACACTGAGAAATCAATGTAGTATACACTGAGAAATCAATGTAGTACTCACCTTAGCTTCTGGGGCTTTATTTTTACTCATGCTTCTTCTGTGTCTTTGGTGGATGGTATGAAGTCCATGCAGATGCTCCTTCTCTCTTTCTTCAGCTTTAGCATCTCTATCTCTGTTCTTTTTCTTTGCAAATGGCTTTGTTTCATCCTTTTGGTTTTCTTTGAGGCTTCTTGTTTCCAGCTTCAGACCTACCCTTTTCAGTTCAAGAGGCATCCTCAGGTCTTCCAAGTATGAATTGAGTTGTTCTGCTGCACTCACAAAAACTGCAAACCTGTATCCACATTCAGTGAACTAAACCTTAGCTGCACCCAAAGCAATCATCTTCTCACCCTTGGTGTTGCAGACGTATTGGATTCATTTTGATTTGTGTTTTTAGTCAGCTATAAGACAGACTTTTTCATGCATTGCACAGTTCATTTTTGTCTGTTTCCTACCTACTATAACTAACAAAAAGTAACTATTATATAAGGTATACTGCTGTACATTTGCTTTGTGGCTGTGAGAGCACACACCCTTTTAGATGACAAAACTGTTTTGGAGTTTCCAATATATTCTTACCTCTGTGAACTAATTAATATGTGATGACTTTCATGTATAATCCCCCCATTGTCATCCATTAGTATGCCATGGACAGGGTCTATTGTATCACAATTCACATCACTGCCACCAATTAATCTTCAAGGGATGGTTGGTCTTAAGAGCATAAGGTAAATGCACATCATTGCCTTTGGTAATAGTCAGATCCTGACACACCCAAAAAAGCTTTACACTGGCCAGCTGCAGAGCAGAATTATATTCAATGACTGTCAATGTGCCTCCACCCTGATGCTTTCCAGTGTCACAATATTAAATACAGTGTTTGAACCATAAATACACTGGTGGTATGTGACCCAGAATGACCCCAGAATGATAAACAAAAAACAAAAATGAGTGACTTCAACAATTGCTCTGGTGTCATTCTAAGGGGGGGAGGATATATTTGTTTGGCTTGGGGGATGATGATTGAGACTTGATGATTTTTTTCAAGAGGGCCTGCATCTCTGTCACCCTGGGTTTTCGGGACTGGCTAAGGCTCTGCCACCCCTATAGTGCCTTTTTTAGGTGGATTTCCAAAGGTGATGGTGTCTCCATATTCATAAAGGATATGCACACCTCCAGACTAGTAGCCCAACATAATGCATCTGAGATACTTCAGGTAAAACTAACATTGGGTAAGACTGCGATCCAGGTCATAGCCTGCTATAGGTCCCCAACCATGTCCCTATACTCTCACTCTAAGCTCCTAAGCACCGTGGAATCTATCAAGGTCCAACCCAACACTCTTATACTAGGAGACTTCAACTACCTCTCCATCAACTGGGAAAACTACTCAAGCACCAATGCACTGGCCCAACACTTCCTGGAATTCATCAGTTCCATTGCCCTGTACTTGCTCATTCTTACCCCCACTAGAGGAAGTGACATCCTTGACCTGGTTATTGCTAACATGGGCAACCATTGTTCTACATCAATAGTCAATTCGTCCCTGGTTAGATTCCACCACAAACTAATCACCATGGAAATCCACATCTCACCTACACCCCCCCCATAAAGGTATCCACCATAAAAAACTTTTCCAAAGCTGACTTTGGACTCCTAAAAACAGAGGTGGCTAACTTCACGGCACCCATGCCAATGGAAAATAGATGCATGACCGCTGAATCATACACCAATGCACTGTACAAACACATACATAAATGCATAGATCTTGCCTTACCCAACAGAACCAAGACACTCTCCTCCAATAAAAGGATGCCAGTCTGGTGGTCCCCTGCCATTAATAAACTCTACAACAGAAGGAAGAAACTGTTGTAGAAAAAGGTGAAGTCCTATGACTGAAAAAATCCCCTTATTAGCCTCATCAAAAAGTTGAGATCCCTCATCAAAACCTCTAAAGCCAGCTATGAAGGCAGAATTGTGGCAGACACTAAAAACATCCACAAAGCCTTCTTTAGTTATATCAAGAATTTCCATGGCAATACCCATATTTGCTCTGAATTACTGCACAATGGGGGTCTACTTTATTCCTGCAAAAGCCGAATCAGTGGAATACAATTTGCGTGACACAAGTGAAATGTGAGTACGTCGAATGCACTAAACCAGGAAAGTGGAAATATCGAATTTGCATAGTTGGCCCATCTTCAGAATAGCTCCGTAAGGTAAGTGTGCAAGAGTTACGGACCTTAGGGTTAGGGTGCGGGTTAAGGTAAGTGCATAGATAGGTAATGTATGTAAGGATTACTGTAGGGTTTTGTTAAATGTATGTGTATAGAATATTATGTTTGTTTGGGTTTAGCTCAGTAGGGTAAGTGTGCAGTAGTTTCGGACCTTAGGGTTTGGGATAGTGCATAGATAGTTGTGTATGTAGGGTTTAGTATAGGGTTAGAAGTAGGTTTTTGGTGCTTTACTTTAGGGTAAGAAGTAGGGCTTTGGTTCATGTGTGTATGTGTGTTTTTTTTACTGTGTTTCGCTAGGTGGTATGCTGCGGGCGGTGGGGTTGGCCAACTATGAGAGATCGAGATTTTGAATTTTGCGGTTTAGTGCGTTCAACATATTCATGTTTTGCTCATTATGGTTCACGCGAATTGTATTTGAGCAATTCGGCTTTCGTGGGAATAAAGTAGACCTCACAATGGTACCTCCTATAATGAACAAACAGATATTGCCAACACACTGGCTGACAGATTCAATGCAAACTTTACCTCTCTCACCGCCCCCCTTAAGAACCAATCTCAATACCAGACAAATGCCAGGCACCCTGCATTACTGCAGTACAAGTTAAAGCTGCATTGTCTAAGGCCAAGAATACAGCTTCCTTGGGACCCAACAATATCCCTGGCTGTGTTCTACATGAATTACAAAGTGAACTAGCACCACATCTGTGTGCTCTGTTCACTCACAGCCTCACCTCGGGCTTTGTCCCTACCAAATGGCAAACTGCTACAGTCATCTCTCTCCATAAAGAAGGAGTGATGACAGACCCTGGAAATTATTGCCCTATTAGCCTGATGAGTCTGATATGTAAGGCTATGGAGTGCATCATCATGGACCTAATTAACAAGGGTATGGGAATCTCCAAACCCTAGATACCATGCAATTTGGTTATGTGAAAGGTAGATCATGCCTGCTGAACCTGGTTGACTTCTATGAGTCAGTCACCAGAGTGGTGGATGAAGGTAAGACAGTTCATACAGTCTACCTCGATCTGGCCAAGACCTTTGATACCATTCCTCACTCAGGAATTATTGATAAACTCACCAAACTAAGCATCAACCCCTATATTGTTAGGTGGGTTTCAACTTGGTTCACAGATAGAACACACAGTGTGAAAGTAGCAGACTCCAAGTCAGACTGTCGACCAGTCATGAGTGGAGTCCAGCAGGGATCTGTCCTGGGTACTCTTCTGTTTGGCATCTACTGCTCAGAAGTCCAGGCCAACACGGAGGAACTCTGGCTGACCAAATTCACAGACGACAGCAAGCTGCAAGCCATTATTAACTCCCCAAGTGATGCAGACATCCTACAGAATGGCCTCACTGAGACCAATGACTGATGTCAAAACTATGGCCTTAAGCTTAATGCCATAAAATGTGTCGTCATCCACTTTGGGAAAAACTCAGTTCCCACTAATTACCATATTGATGGGAGCCCACTGAACACTGAAGGCATTATTAGAGTTCTGGGGACACAGGTTGACATCAACCTCTCCTTCAACCACCACATTGCCATTGTGGTCAGAAAGTCCTTCTATGTGGCACATCTCATTACCAAGGGTTTTGCATCCAGGAAGAAAGACGTCATATTTTCTCTCTACTCTTCCCTCATTAGACCAATCATCAAGTATAATGCCCCATTTGGCATGTACCTCGCTAGACACCTGAACAGCTGGAGAGGCCACAGAAGTATCTCACAAAGAGGATCCTAGGCCTTAAACACATGTCCTACATGGACATACTCAAACAACTCCAGCTATTCTCTGTCTCATATCATCTACTAAGAGGTGATCTCTGCTTGACTTACAAAGCCATGTCTGATGCGGCTGCGTTAGAAATGCTACATCTAAAGAAATCCTAATCCCTCTGCACCACACACTCCAGAGACCTCAACCTCATTACCACAATCAACAGAACATGCTGGAGGGACAGATTCATAACCCAGAGACTGCCCATGCTCTGGAATAGACTTCCCATACATGTCAAGCAAAACACCTCATTAGCCCTCTTCAAGAGAAATTTTGATGAGTGGATGGGAAATAGAAATTTCACCCTGGGGATCACTCCAGTGGCTCTACTTGATAGTAGCAATGGGCACTAAAGATGGTTGGTGCAATGCCAGGGCACGTCTATGGGCTAGGCTTGTAAAGGCCCCAGGGCCATTAGCCTAGTACACACCTATGAACACACCTATGAACCTATAGTAAAATAGTCACTGCAAAGCAAACTATTTTTATTCTGAAGGAGTTTAATTATTTAATGTTTGCACTCCTGAAATGTGCAGGTTCAGTCGATTGTCCTCTGGTTAGGAAATAAGGGCACAGGTCCATCTGTGAAGATACTCACAATGTTTTCAGTCTGGTTAATCATGCAGTGCCATGCCAGTAATAATTTAGATTTAGTCTTTCTATTTCCTATGCAATCTTCTACAAAGTCAACTTTGTATGTAGTATTTAAAGTGGAATTGTACTTCCAATACCTCCTGAAAGATCTTGTAATGAATCTGCATGCTTGATTAAAGACTGCTTTGTAGGTCTGTATGTAATAGACAGTTAAAATGCTACTATTAACACCTGCTGAGAAGACAATTCCTATAGGTTAAACAAAGACTTTCTCTTTTAGAGTTTTACTTTTGAGTACACTTAAAAACAATGCTATGTACATTTCAGCTGGTCTAGCAATTCACAGAAGAAACAATTTTATTTTTTGATAAAAGAGCTGTAGTGGTAACATTTCTGCTTCAGAGTACCAGGAGCCAGGGCTTATTTCTTACCTTGTCTGTATTGTTGGTTTTTTTTAATGGTCCTGTAGTTTCCTTCAAGAAACATGGTAGCTGATTCATCAATATCAATTTCATAAGGCCTTTTTGATGGAGGAAAGGGGTATGAGAAAGTCCAGTTTACTTAGATGGATAATAAATACATCAAAAGGTCATCAGGAGTTAAGTTATTATCATAAAATATTACCACCTTGAAGTTAAGGATCACATTTATGTGAAAATCGAATCCAAGTTGAGGAGAATAAGCAGGACTTTCAAAATTGTATACCAGCTTCCGGAGTATAATAGTAGTCTGCCATTCCCACACAGTGCATGTTTCTAGACAACATTAAAAAAAAATCACCAATGAGACATTCTAAAAAATGAAATCAGTTTAACAAAATATGTAATCATGCACCATATATATATATATATATATATATATATATATATATTTATTTATACACATATGTGTGAGACATCTCATTGTACAAAATATATTATTTTTAAATGCATATGCCATGATGCACCACCTATACATGTACAAGTTGGCACATAGAACATTCAAGTCCTGTACATTATCACACTCAGTTGCTTTATCTGGGGACACATATATCTAAATTCAGATCTGTACGCATTTACCATTAAGATTCACAGTGCTTCATCAACTGTCATGCATGTTTATAATCTAATAATGTAATCACTTTATACAAATGTCTTTTCTACAACAAAAGCAGGAGCAAACATCAGAAGACAACACATCTCTTGTGCAACCTTAACTACAAGCCCCACTCTTCATGATTTTGAGGCACTGAGCTCAGTAAATGTCATTGTGATGCATAATGTATTGTTAAACAGGGGGTGTTGTTTTGTGCTCAGACTCCTGCATGATGACCATGTCTGTATTTTATACAGTGATGATGAAGTGATTAAACTTTGGTTTGAATGTAAACTCTTCCATACTTTTTACATGAGCTTGGCCAATAAATCAGTGTTCTTCTGCCCTCTGGATTACATCCAGCATTTAATTATGTTGACAATATATATGACAGCAATATCACTGTATTTCACACCCTATTGCTTTCACACAGAAAAATCTCCCTAGGTCAATATGTTTTCCATCACCATTTTAAGAACACAGGCTTGATCTATCTGAAGTATTAAAATCAGCTGTATTTACATTTCTTGCCTTTAGGATCTTCATTTTGATTCCCCAATTAAATCGCATGCATCTTGTATCAGTGGTCAGCAGTTATCTGTGCAAAGTGTTGATTATGTACATTGCATTTCAATGACATTGAGCATAAATATGACAGAGTGCAGATGTTGTTTTCTGTGTTGATTTTTCTGGAGGTATACTTTAATTGAGGATAGATTTTGCATTGTGAGTTTATGTAATATCTTATACAACATGCAGTTTCTCTTTCTCTCTTTCTCTATCTTTCTATCTCTTTCCTTTTCTCTCATTTATTAACTTTTAATGAACGTCTGATGTTAAGTTGTCTATCTCACCTTCATTCTTGCTGGTTGGGTTCGGAGCCGATCCTCGGCTCCAACTAGGCAATCTTCAAAGGCTCGAGAGCTGCTTACTGGCTCGAGGCCACCCCCTATCCCATGATGCCTGGCTGTGAGGTTGTTCTGTTGGCTCAGGTCGTATAAAACTTATTATTACTAGTTTTTCTATCATAAAAACTGTTAGTTTAGTGTAGAATTTCCTTTTTAGTGTTTTCTATCTGAATCCCTTCTCTTTTGCAGAAACTCGTTTTAATTAGAGAGTTTCCCCTCCCCCTTTTCTAGCCCTTTCCTTACCTCAGAAGGTTTCCGTTTAAGTTAGAGGATAACCTTTTCTGTCTTTCTCTCTAAAAAAAAAAAAATAATAAAATAATTAATAGTTTTTGTTTATAGTATCTGTTAGCTAGTTTAGTATAGACTGGTAGTAGTAGTTATCGTGTTTGTGGTATTATAACCTTAACTTTTGTGTCTGTGTTTTTTCTTGGTTTCCTTTCAGGATCTCAAAGGATCCCAAGCCTTCCAGATTCAAGAAGTGTGACTCATGCTGTCAGAAGATGTCTCTGACAGATGGGCACACTTCTTGTGTTTATTGTTTGGACGCCGTGCACCTTCAGGACTCTTGCTCAATTTGCCACGCATTTAGTCCAAGAATCCTGCAGGAGCGCAAAAATAAGTTGATCCTGAGGGGTTTACTTAAGCCCCAAGATTCACCGGTTAAGGCTCAGCCAGTGAAATCTTCTAATACACCTAAACCTTTGGCTCCCAGTTCGGAGCCGACACTGGGTGAAACTGTACCAGCTATCTCGGTTCTGGCTGGAACCGAGGTTTCTCCCTCCCATTCGGCTCCGACACGTTCCTCAGAGCCATCTGGGAGTCGAAAAAGATCCAGGTCCCCTTCTCTGGAGTCGGTACGTTCGGCTCCAAGATCACCTTTGCTCCAATCGGAGCGTAGTCACCACTCATCCCACTCTTCTCAGTCCTTGAGACTTTCAGACCATGACGTGGAACGAGTGGTCAGTAGACTGTTAAAATCGCAAGCCCTAGCAAAAATGTTGTCCAGCCCCCCTTATCAGGGGTCAGCTCCACCCACGTCTACAGATATTCCTCCTCTGACTCTTTTGAGCTCGGAGCCGGAGTCCGTTGAGGTTTGAGTCATGGAACCATCAGCTACGATATCTTGTCCTTCGGTTCCATCATTGGCTCCGATCCCTTCCATGGTACCGTCCCTGGAGGGATCTGGGTGCCGAGACTCCCTCGTCGGCTCCAAGGAGGTGAGTGGCATCTGACCCTTGTCTGACCCCATTCTCCCCCTCGGGGCTTCAGCTCAGTTGAGCTCGGCTCCAAGGTCAGCCTCGGAGCCGTTCCTCTCAGTGTGGGGAGGAATTCCGATTTCTTTGGAACCAGAGTTCTCTCTGCATCCAGGCAGGGACACCTTCAAGGTGATGAGAAGTGTGCTGGCCCCAGAGTCAGCCCCATGATAGACCCCATTGGCTCCTCCCCCTATGGTGCCTGCGTCAGCCTCTGCCCCTCTTCCAGATCCCAAGCGTGGGGATCCAGCGCTCCAGGACACCCCTTTGGGTGTATCGTCCTCTTCCGAGGCCACCCTGATCATTCAGAGGAGCCACCTTGCAAGAGAAAATGCAAGAAGAAGCATATTGACTCCCCTGAGTCTGTCACC
The DNA here is from genome assembly GCF_019279795.1 of Protopterus annectens. Lineage (NCBI taxonomy): Eukaryota > Metazoa > Chordata > Ceratodontiformes > Protopteridae > Protopterus > Protopterus annectens. The sequence continues at coordinate 1,130,695,672 of NC_056727.1, read as the reverse complement.
TCAGATAACGACTTGGAGGATTCGGAAGGGTCCCCTAGATCCCCCTCTGAAGATGTCTCCTTTTCAGACATCCTTGAGATGCTTAGGCAGAGGGGGAACTGGAATACCCCTAGCCCCTTCTGAGGATGAGTCAGTATTCCTGGATGCATTTGGCTCCCAACCTTCCACCTCCTGGGTATCTCCACCCTTTGACTCACTGATGTCTGTTGTGACTCGAAAGGCGTGGTCGGCCCCAGATTCCATGGAACCAACCCCTAGGAGACCTGCTAAATTCATAACAGTTCCAGAGGACAAACAATTTTTGAAGAAGGGCGTCCCTGTTGAAGCCATGGTGGTAGCAGCAGCCATGAAAAAGGAGTTGGCTGAAACTTCTTCATCTGTTCATCCTCCTAATAAGGAGTCTAGGACGATGGACAGATACGGGAAGCCGATGTTCCCTTCAGCGACCTTCTCCATGAGGTCCCTGAATTATTTGTGCCACTTCACCCATCTTCAGAGGGTTCTCCTTAAAGAGCTTGGAGTTACCCCGCAAGATCCATCAGCTGAAGGGGCTCAGGCTAAGATGGCTTCCCAGCTGGTGGCTCTAAATTCAGTGGTGAACTCCTCCATGAGGCTCATATCTTATGCGGCCGATGGTGCGAGTAGAGCCGCAGGCACAGGCGTTGCCTTGAGGAGGCACGCTTGGATGCGGCTACGTAACTTTGCGGAACCTTTCAGAGTGTCTTTCACTAATACCCCCTTTGATGGATCTGCTCTTTTTGGATCACAGGTGAAGGATACCCTTACCAGGTGTGAGCAGGAAGGTAAGACTCTCTGTGCCATGGGAGTCCATTTTTTCACCCCTTCCAGACCCTATCCCAGAAGAGTGGAAAGATGTGGTTCCAGAAATCTCAGGGAGCCTTGCCAGACACACGTGGTGAGTTCCCATCCAAGGGCAGAGGAGGGAACAATAACAGACGCCGCCCCCATGGCAGAGGGGGTCCACAAAACCAGGGCAGCAGAGAATCCTTCTCTATCAAGCCCTTTCAGCATCCCTGAAGGGTTGCCCGGCTGCCCACCTCTGGTGGCAGTCAGGCGAAGATTATCACTGTACCCAAAAGCCTGGCAAGAGATAACTCGAGACAAGTGGGTACAGTCCCTTATATCCGGAGGCTACAAAATTCCTTTCCTGCACCCTCCCTTACTGTCAAACAAGTCCCTTCCAGATGTTCCACCCAGTCTAAGGGATCAAACAGTCCAAGAAATTTCAAAACTGCTAAGAAAGAGAGTCATCCAGGAAGTCCCAGCAGACCAGCTAGGATCCAAAACTTACTCAAGGTTCTTTTTGGTACCAAAAAAGACAGGGGACTGGAGACCCATTCTGGATCTCAGCAGACTAAACAAGTCTGTTCAAGGAACCAAGTTTCGGATGGTCACGCTACAGTCTATTCTACCCTTTCTGGGTCAGGACAATTGGATGTGCTCTATAGATCTTCAGGATGCATATAACCACATCAAAATGGACAAGCGCTCCAGAAGATTCCTCCGCTTCTGGCTGGGAGACAGTCATTATCAATTCAGAGCTCTGCCCTTTTGTCTCACCACAGCCCCCAGGGTGTTTACCAAATGTATGGCAGTAGTTACCGCTCATCTCAGATGATTAGGATTCCAGGTGTTTCCATATCTAGATGATTGGCTCCTCACTGCTTCCACCAGGCATCAACTTCTGCTAGCCAGAGACTACACTATCCAGACTTGCTCCAAGCTAGGTATCACAATAAATTTCAAAAAATCTGCATTTTCACCCTGTCAGTCAATCACCTTTATAGGTGCAAATTTAAATACAAAAGACATGTTGGTGAGTCTTCCACCAGACAGAATACAACTGATTCGCCAACATGTGCAGGTCTTATTAGCATGCAGAAGAATTCAAGCCAGGTTCATCCTCCAAACTCTAGGTCTCATGGCAGCAGCAATTGTGCTCATTCCTCTAGCTCATTTTCACATGAGGATTCTCTAGTGGCTTCTTTTCACCCAATGGTCCTTCCAGCAGCTTCCTATGTCTCACATGATTATGATCTCAGAAGCACGCAAAAAGCACCTTGCATGGTGGATGGTCTCCACATCTCTGCCTCAAGGCAGACCCTTTGTCCCATCACTTCCAGTTGCTACAGTAACCATGGATGCCTCCCTGATCGGGTGGGGGGGCATTATCAGGGCAGGACAGTCCAAGGCATCTGACAACCTCACAAGTACCATCTGCATATAAACATCTTGGAGATGAGGGCCGTGTTTCTAGCGTTGCAAGCTCTACAGAATTCTCTTCCTACCAGGACCATTGCAATTCAAACGGACAACATATCGGTAGTATGGTACATCAACAAGCAGGGAGGAACCAGGTCCTACCCCCTATGTCAAGAAGCACTCAGACTCTGGCAATGGGTAATCTGTTCCCAATGGTTTCTGATCGCAACGCACATCCCTGGGAGGTCCAATGTCATAGCAGACAGGCTCAGCAGAACAATTCTCATGCCTCATGAGTAGTCTCTGAATCAGGTAGTTGTGGACCAAATCTTCCGCAAATGGGGTCAACCTTGCTGCGACCTTTTTGCCACTCCCTTCAACAGCAAGTGCAGCAATTTCTTCTCTCTCCTTCCACTTCCCGGACATTCCCCCAGAGACGCTCTAGTCCACGATTGGCCTCAGGGACTTCTTTATGCATTCCCTCCATTTCCCTTAATTCCCAAGCTAATACAGAAAGTTACCGCATTGGGTTGCAAAATGATCCTCATTGCTGCGTACTGGCCTCGACAGATATGTTTTTTGTTCCTGCATCATCATCTTCTCAAGCAGCCTTGGACTCTGGACCTAATTCCAGACCTCCTGATCCATCAATCAGGCGGGCTGCATCAATCCCTGCAATCTCACCAGCTCACTGCTTGGTTGCTCCACTTCCGACATTAGCCAGGCTTCCTGATATCTTCCCCTCTGTGCGCGACATTATCTTATCATCGCACAAGTCTATGACTAGAAAAACTTATGCTAGTAAGTGGAAACGTTTTTCTTCCTGGGCAGAGGCCAAGAGTATAGACCCTTTTTCAGCCTATGTACACCATATTTTGGAATTTCTTGTGGAACTCTTTCATGCTGGTTCCGCTTCCGCTACAATTAGAGTTCAGTTAGCTGCTATTTCAAATTTTCACATTGGCCTATCGGAAAATAATATCATGTCTCATAAGTTATGTAAAGCCTTTCTCAGAGGGACCACCCTGCTCAGGCCCCCAGTGAGTGATCCTCCTCCTCCGTGGGATCTAAATTTGATTTTAGCTTCTCTAATTTTTCCCCCCTTCAAAGCTGCAGCATCCTGCTCCTTGAAGTTTTTATCTTGGAAAACCCTTTTTCTGGTAGCTATTACTTCAGCCAGAAGAGTTTTGGAACTTCAGGCTCTTTGTATCCATCCTCCGTACCTAGTGTTCCACAATGACAGGGTTACTCTCAGGACTAACCCTTTCTTCCTTCCTAAGGTTTCTTCAGAAAATAACTTGAATCAGTCCATAGACATTCCTGTGTTTTTTTCCCAACCACTCCAACAGGACGGAATATAAATTGCATCAATTAGATGTTCATAGGCAACTACACTTTTATTTGCACAGAACTAAGGACATCAGGAAGTCGGACCAACTTTTTCTCTCTTATGCTCAGGGTAAACAAGGTCTTCCAGTCTCAAAAGTAACCTTATCTAGGTGGTTATCTATGATTATCACATTTATCTATCAACTGAGGAATAAAGAGTTGCCTGTCAAACCAAAAGGTCATTCCACCAGAGCTTTAGCCACTTCTGTGGCCTTTCAGGCTAGGTTGCCCATGGAATCTATTTGTGCAGCTGCTACGTGGGCCAACCCACATACTTTCATTTCACATTATAAAGTGGATGTGGTCTCCAGGAGCAGAGCTGATTTTGGTTCCATGGCTCTGAAGAATTTGTTCTGATGAGCCACCCAGGATTTTAGGTGCTAGGGATGCTGTCCCAAACAGCAAGAATGAAGTTGAGATAGACAACTTAACTTAAAGAAGTTATGTACCTACCATAACGTTCTATGTTAGTTGTCTTATTCTCGCCTTCTTTCTTGCATCCCACCCTCCATCCCCCTATCCTAGTGGACTGAGAAGAGTTCTATATGGTGTTTCACTGGCTGAGTCTTCTCTGTCTGTTCCTCTCTGCCTAGTAGCCTCACTGGTAGGCTTTATTTATTATAGGATAGGATTCTTTCCTTTTTATATTGGCAGTTAGACTTATCAAATGGGATCTGGGTGTCTAGCGCCAGGCATCATGGGATAGCGGGTGGCCTCGAGCCAGTAAGCAGCTCTCGAGCTTTTGAAGATGGCCAAGTCAGAGCCGAGGATCGGCTCCGAACCCAACCAGCAAGAAAGAAGGTGAGAAGAAGACAACTAACATGAAACGTTATGGTAGGTACATAACTTCTTTTTCTACTTACAATTTTTTTTTTTATTCTAGTAATAAGATCCTGTACAATAGAACCATTCCATTAAAGATGCAGAAATATATATTTAATTGGTTTTCATGGCAGAATTTTTCCCTTCATAATAGAATTATTATTTTGTGATTGTCGAGGTGAATGGTGGAAAAAAAACAAGAAAAAATGGTGATGTTAGCAACACTGCATAGAATAATATGAATTTATCACAATTTCTGAAAAGCACATCAGTGTGAAGTTTTACCATGAGGTATAGACTGACTGCTTGTAACATTGGACATCTGCAATTCAAAGAAAAACTGCCTACACCACACAAAGAAATGCTCACAACTGAAACAAGAAACTCTGCTCTGCACTTAAAATTTTATATTGAACTAGGAGCTATTTTCCTTTATAGAATGGGACATGTTTGCTGAAGTGCATAAGAAACTTTTAATTGTGCTATACAGCTTAGACAGTGATTAATGTTCTAGTACATTTAGATTTTGTTTTAATTAAAATGTTTCTTATTACAAGTGAGCACAGAGCTGTTTTAAAGAAGAGACCTAGAATATTATCAGTTCTAACTGGGGAACATTTGGTTGAGTACTGTAGGAAACTATATTGCTATTAAGTAAGTGATGGCCAATGGCTAGGTGATGGCATGCTTTAGTTCCAGTTGATAATGGAGGATGAACACATAGCTGCTGAGAGCAATAAATTCAAACCAGTCCTGAAATTCATGCCTCTGAGTGATTTTTCTAGTGAATGTTTGTCTTTTTGTCTTTTCCTGGTTAGGGGTCACCATAGCAGAACTCCGGTCTGCTAATGATTGGCAGTCGATTTTTATGGTGACAAGTTGCCAGCCCAATGACCAACCTTCAGCAAAGGCATGCCCATTCACACATGTCTTTCAGAGGCCACTTGACCATGGGGAGGAAATGCAGACTCCACACAGAAGGCACTCCAGCCGAGAATCGAACAAGAGAACCTCTTGCTGTGAGGCAACAATGCTACCGCTGTACCATGAAGTGTCTAAATCAGCAAAGAAGAGGAAAAGTTGTACTGATGATGGTGATGATGGTATTTGAACAACGCCCTGATGGTAATTTACCATTCTGGAGATGTGCAGATTTGGAGGTGGATAGAAAATCATAGATTGATGCAGAAAGCAGCAGACTGCAAGCAAAGAGGCTAAATGCCAGAGTGGACAAGAAAGATGGTTAGTAACCAGAAGAAACATGATCCAAAAGGCAGGGTGGACCAAAAGATGACTGGCTGGAGTGTACTCAGGTACAATGAATCTTGAGAAAAGTAGAAAGAAGTGAAGAATGAAGCCAGTGCAAGCACCAACAATTCTGGTGCATTAAGGGCAAATTATTTCAATAAACAAAAGCAACTGTCAGTCCCCAAATGAACGCAATACAGCTGCATTATATGGTTAATTTGGCAAATAGGACAAACAACAAAATGGTGGTAAAGGTAACTCTGTTAGGTGTGATGGAATTTACAAAATGTTAACTCTTCTTTTCAAGTGGGTCATACAGAAATGCTTAATTTTAGCTCACTGTTATAAGTGTTACTGGAGAAGATTTGGGAGATTATTTGTCATTTGAAAATTGTTAGTTTTGTAAGCTCACTGTTTGGTGAAAAAATTGCCATGAATTACAGCCTTACAGAACTGACAGAAGTGCTATTATAAGCATGGGAGGTGGGGTGGAGTTCTAGTCGTTAACTTGTACTTTACTTTTTCTCACTTTTTTTCACTAAACAATGTGTCAGTTATTAGTAGATCAGCAAAATACATAGTAACTACATATAGACAGATAGTAAAGATATAAAGAGATATATATGTGTGATTTTGTGTGTGTGTGTGTGTGTGTGTGTGTGTGTGTGTGTGTGTGTGTGTGTGTGTGTGTGTGTGTGTGTGTGTGTGTGTGTGTGTGTGTGTGTGTGTGTGTGTGTGTGTGTGTGTGTGTGTGTGTGTGTGTGTGTGTGTGTGTGTGTGTGTGGTTACTGACCATTTTATTGAATCATGTAATGTACAAAATTGAACTGATGTATGTTCTTTGAAGAAAGTATACGTGACTGAATGCCTGAAATATCAGCACTGGGGACATCAACTTTCCATGTGAGGTATAAAATTTGTTTATATGCAGGTAAGAGAGGTTGTTAGCTAATGCCAAAACTTTTGAATGCACTGAACATTTTGGGATTAGAGGTAGGTGTGTGTGTGTGTGTGTGTGTGTGTGTGTGTGTGTGTGTGTGTGTGTGTGTGTGTGTGTGTGTATGCGTGTGTGTCTGTGTCTGTCTGAGTGTGTTGTGCAGTTCTTTTCACAGGGAAAGGGTCTTTCATAAACTAAAGTATCGGACTGAAGTTAGTAGCAGTAGCAGGGTTAAATTTAGGGTTAGCACACATAGGTTATGTGGTACAGGCTTCACCCCATACATCTCCTTACTCATCTTTACTAAGCATAACCATAACGTGTCCCTAACCCAAACTTTGCATAGTATCTTAAAAAAAAAACCTTTGCCTAATGCATCATTCTAATCAGTATGTCTGAAGGTATAGTTAGCTAAATACATATATATATACATCTATATATATCTATATACATATAGATATATATATATATATATATATATATATATGTGTGTGTATATATACACATACACTAAATACATCTACATCTATATACACATGAATTTGTGGCATGCATAGATAAATTGCACATTTGGAAAGTGGGGTGCAGAAAAAATATGTTGGCAAGGCTAGAATAGCATTATATGAAAACTGTATCCTATGCCACTAGGGAAATATAAATAGAAGCTTTTTATGCTGGGAAACCTAAGCAGTTGCTTTTAGAGTGATAACTCCAAATACTTTAGTGTAGAACATGGAAAAGTACTGTATTTAACCTGTAGAGAGTGGAGCTATGAAGAAAGAAAAGCACATTTTTTGTTTGAATTTTGTTGAATGTTCTGGGACTTACATTGAGCTTTTGCTGTCTGAGAAAGAATAGAATTGTCACTCAAAAAGAAAGAAATATTAAAGAGAATGAAGTATTACCTGAAGAATTTGTGAACAGAGACAGGGAAGGAAGCTAAGAAACAGGTTAGTGCAACAAGGTTAAAGTAACACAAAGGACAGAATCAGACCAAGAACTAAGCCATTGCTAAAAAGAATGTTGACAATATGTGTGTGTGTGTGGGGGGGGGGGTGTCTGTGTTTGTGTGTATGTGTGTGTTTATATGAGTGTATGACATTTCGCCGAAAATTTCTGACATAGGGTCCATATCGCCAAAAATCCATTTCGCCGAAAATAGTACTGACAGTGTATCTGCCCTTTTCCCCCAGTGTAGAGAGATCTTAGAGGGAGAATATTAAAGTAGGGGGGTGGGGAGGCATAGCCTCCCACAACTGGGGGTGTGGGGGACATAGCCCCCCACCTACTCAAGTTATAAACTATTTACTAACCCTTTTAATAGGGACTGCTCAATAGACAACAATACTAGACAATATTAAATTGTACTGTGCCCCCCCACACCCCCCCTACTTTAATATTCTCACTCTGAGATCGCACTACAGTGGGGAAAAGGGCAGATACACTGTCAGTATTATTTTCGTCAAAATGGATTTTCGGCGATTTGGACCCTATGTCACAAATTTTCTGCGAAATTACACTGAGCCATTTATATACAGTCTCAGAATGGAAAATTCATTGTCATTAAATGTTTTAAGCTCTAGGATTAAAAGAGTTATAAGTGATGCAACACAGCAGAAAACATATGTGGATTTAATAGAAGCAGCACTTAAACCTGAAATCACAATAAATGATCAAAAAAGAGGGAGGGTTTGAATGAGCCATATAATGCTGGGTTGATTATAAGTGATCTATAATGTTTGCAACTACAGTTGTTTCAGTGGTGTCTGTGATGTATAATGTTTGCAGATAAACTGGTGTCATTTTGTTTGTTTTTCATTTATATAAATGTAAGGTTCCCTATGTCATATGTGAAAATTTAATAAAGAAGTTAGCTGAAAAAAAAATAAAGTTAAAAGGAATACTATGTTTAATATGCAAAAAGAAAGGAAAGGAAAGAAATGAATGTGTGAAGGAGCTTTTCCACTTACTAAGTGAAGCCTTAATCACAGCAGGAGGAAAGCAACATTGGTGCAGTCATATCCACCCACAACCCCTTTTTTGCACATGGGATCAAGGAGTTACTTGAACAGTGACAAACATCTAGAGACAGGATTTATACCATCAGGTGGCTATCCTTGCTTCAGAAGTTCATCCACACCATACACTTGCACCTATGGCCCATTTAGAGGGTACAATCCACCTACTGCATGTCTTTGGAATGTGAGTGGAAACTGGAGCGCCCACAGGGAATCCATGTGAACACAGGAAAGACATGCAGAATTCACACAGAAGGCACCCCAGCCAAAAATCAAACTGGCAAACTTCTTGCTGTGAGGCAACAATGCTATCTGTTGCCCTTGATGATAAAGAATGACATTAACACAAGAAACGCATGTTATGACTGGACATGAGGAGATGACGATGAAGATGAAATACGAGTTAAAACTACTTTTGTTTCTTTGCTGAATGGATATCTTGTAATTTTAGATATTCCAAACAAATTAGGGTGGGTTTGATGCAAGTTTTAACATTAAAGTAAGGTATTTTTTAAGTATTTGATTATTGATGGCACAAAAAAGAAACTTTGTTTAGTTAATGCTTATGGTGCAAATTGGTCATGTGACCCATGCTGAGCTACAGTTCTCCTTTATAAATGGTTCTAGGTCTCACATGTTTACAGAAGATTTCATAATGTGTTTTAAGTACTGTTACAGGAAGAAATACATATACTAATGCTATCAAATTAAATAATTTTATGGGAGGGGTATGTTTGCTAGTATAGTTAGGTGGCCTTAAAATGTATCTTTAAGTTATGCTTGATGAAGTTCTTTTAACATTCATAGTTTATGGTCATGTTGATTTGCTTTCATGGTTATTGTTCTGGATGCATTTCACAGGCCATTGAGGTTTAAAACTAATTATGTGAAGAAGGGGGTATTGAGAGGAGACAGAAGAAACTGTAGTTAACATAATCTTTTACTAAGAGATTGTTAAGTAGGAATTTAAGAATATTGGGGAATGGTGAGTTCATAGGAATGAAACAATTATATAAATGAATTACTTTTAATAAAAATGGGACAATGGACAAAGACATATTTATAAGAGAAAATGAGCTACAGATATACAAAAATGTGAAGATGTTCAAGGAAGAATTACTTCTATTACTTTGAATCAGAAAGAGATTATTAGTTTGCTTAAACTCGAATATGACTGCATAGAGGTATAAAGGTAGACGGCATTAATAAGCACTATGTAAGGTAGAGGACTGGATCTTACAGTGTGTGTGTGTGTGTGTGTGTGTGTGTGTGTGTGTGTGTGTGTGTGTGTGTGCTGCTGCTGGGTGTTTAGAGCACTTGATGTTGGTCACAAATTCGTAGAAATAGGGTCTAGTATAGGAGGCATCAGACATGTGGGAGTGTGCAATGCTGCCCGAGCATCATTTGCTGGCGCCACTACCCACAGACTAATGTTACAGAGCCCTTGTTGCATTCATGTCTAACACTGTATTAGCCAGGATGTTGTAGTCCTACAACAGACCATGGAAATTTGCCACTGTATGGTGTAAATCAACCCCATTATACTTAGTAGCTATAAGATATTATCCCCCATTACCTGCATGACCTCCTTGAGGCCACAGAGTCATAGGTTTTTATTAAGCTAGTGTCCCAGGGGCATTTCTAAGCCCAGCCAAGCTTTCCAGAAGCCACTGTAAATCAACCCCCAACCCCATTCTTATAGTAGCTATCAGATATTATCGGCCATTACCTGCATGACCTCCTTGAGGCCACAGAGTCATAGGTTTTTATTAAGCTAGTGTCCCAGGGGCATTTCTAAGCCCAGCCAAGCTTTCCAGAAAGAATAATGATGTCCTGTATCCAAACAGGACATTGAGTTCCAGGCACTTATAAGCTACCTCTGTCCATAAGGGACACAGGTACCAGGCCTTGCCTAAATTTCCTATTCCCCATCCACTGGTCTAGATTGCACTTAAACTGGGTAATAGATGAATGTACCTTCACGTGGATGGGAAGCCAGTTCCATAGGAGGGGCAGTCTCTTGGACACATGTCTGTCTCTCCAGCATGTTCTGTTTAAATCACAGACGCAGGTCCTTAGACATTATATTTCTGGCACTCTTTGACTTTCAGATATGCAAGAGATTCATAAGTGTGAGGTTTAAAGATGCCTTATAAAACAGGCATAGATCAGCCCTCAGAAATCTATAGGAGACTGAGTAGAGGGATAGGACATTAAGGCACTCTACATAAGATAGGTTTGTTATGCCTTGTATTTGTTTTGTAAGGAAGTTCTGACTTTGCTTTAGTTGCTGCATATGTCTGATCAGGTAATATGAAAGGAAGCATTGTACTCTGTGACTGGTCTGTTAAGGGTGGAGTACAGTGAGATACCTCTTTGGACCTAGATGCCATGTCCTTACTTATAAGTTGCACAACATAATTGATTTTCTCACCACTGTGGCCATGTGTTGGTCAAAAGTAAGGCTACTGTCTACATACATACCCAGATCCCTGACCATTGGGTCAAATCTTAGGGACATATTATCAACTTGGTAATTAGCCGAGGTGGTTGACTTCCCAAAGGATACAATTATGTATTAATTAGCATAGAGTTCAAGACCATGGCTTTGGCACAATTTGTTAGACAGAGATAGGCCTTCTTGAAAAATTTTTGTCTCTGCAGCGGAGAAGATGATAACACCAGCCTCTCCAAACCTAGTCAGCTATGAACATTCAGTATTTGCTTCCATTTCAGAAAAATAGATACCAAAAAGGAGTGAGCCCACTACTGAGCCCTGGAGGACTCCACTAGTGACTGGCCTGTTGGTGGAGGTAGTCACACCTATTTTGACCAACTGGGTCCTATTAGTGAGCCAGATGGTTATTCAGTGGATGTTAAAAGGGTTTATACCTAAATTAGTGAGCTTGTCTTTAATGCCTGAGTGGGATATTGTATCGAAAGCCTTGGCCAGGTTAAGGTCAGATGTGAGCACAGTCTTGCCTTCACCCAGTGCTTTGGTGACCCTATCAAAAAGTCCACCAGATTTAATAGGCATGACCTTCCTTTAACCAAACCAAGCTATGATGGCCCTGCATTTGCAAGTTACCTATGCCCTCATTTATCATGTCCATGATGATTCTTTCCATGGCTTTACATATGAGACTGGTCAGACTTATGGGCCTGTAGTTATCCGGATCAGTGATTGAACCTCTTTTCTGAAGGGGAATTACTGTAGCCATCTTCCATTCTTTGGGCAAAGAACCAGAGATGTTATTGTGGCCCATTGATGCAATGTTTTTGACTTTGGAAAGTACATTGATGACCTGTTCCCTTATAATGATTGGGGGAATTGTGGTGTACTGTATTTCCTCTGGACTATCTGGGGGAAGAAATTTGAGCTTCACCTGTCAGGCAAAAGGTTGGAAATGACCTCTGGTACATTGTGGGTGATGCCATTTACAAACATTTTCTGTGCATTGTTTACATATTTCCTCTGAGGTTATGGACATAGCTGTAGAATGCTTTTTGTTGTCCTTTGCCTAAGAAGCTATCTTTTATTCAAATTTAACATTTGAAGTATTAATTAACTGCTTAGATTGGTCAGGGGGCTTTTACTATGTATGACTCTGTTCCTCCTACACTTACCCAAGATTGTTTTTTCTTTTGTTGTATAACTGATTGACACTGTGATTCCACCAGGGTGGCTTGTCTTTTGAGTTTGCCCTATTCTTAATACAAGTGTGCCCAGCTTAGTCTATGCAGCTATCAATATGGCTGTACAGAGATATTGTAAATAGCTCAGCATATGCTATGGTGTTTACTGAGTTTGGGACTGCTTGTAATTTAACCAAAGTGTCCCTTAGTATAGAGCGAGAGAGAGTGAGTTTGGCACTGGCATAGTTCCTAAAGGTTTTTGGCTTTGCTGGATCCCCAGATTTAATTTTTATTTTAAGCAGTACTGCCTTATTTTCACATCTGATGAGTTAAGATGTAACATTGAGTGAGGATCATAACTCCTCCTCATGTTTGTGAATACAAGGTCAAGGATGTTTGTACCCCCTTGGTAGGAGAATGGACCAACTGTTCCAGGATGTTGGTATTAGCAAAGTTTTGGAATCATTGGGCTTGTGCTTTAGAAGTGGTGTAGGATTCCCAATCTATAAAAGGGTAGTTCATTTCCCCCATGAATATCAAATGGAGATGGACTCTGGTACATTGAGACAGGTATTATGGGTTTCCTGGGACATGGAAGGGAACTTATAGATTGCAAGGATAAGGTACAGAATTCTTTATGGTGAATCACACATGTATGAGTTCCATGGGTCATGCACTTTAACTAGTTTGAATGTAAGGTTAGTTTTAATATACACTGAGTCTCCTCACCTTTAGTTCCCTCCTGTGCAGTATCTGGTCTAAAGGTGTGAAAGGCATTATAACCTTGCATTCCTGGGTTGTTATCCATGAGTTTAAATCATGTCTGAACTACAAAGTTGGTCAAAGCTGTAGTTCAAACAGTCTCTTCGGCAAGAAAAACCATGTCAAGAACAAAGAAACAAGTTTTTTAAACCATGTCTCCCATTACTACACAGATGATTGCACTCTCCAAGGAGAGAAAGGCTTGCAGGGAGTGGAGTTTCTTGTTAAGACTTCTAGCATTGAGCAGTACCACCTTCAAATATTCACTTAAGTCAGGAGGTTTATCAGTTTGGCATTGCCTGAAAAAAGGCACTATGGGAGTGGAAAAGGTCTTTGAAAATATCTAAAAGCCTAAAGGGGACAAGTGCAGACCATCCCTGGCAAAGCAGCAGGGTCTGTCAACCATGTTTTCCCAGGCCATCAAATATTGTACCCATTTGGATTGACACCAGAAGCCAAGTCATTTGTTAAAATCAATTATTTTCTGTTGGTAAAGTGGCATCATCTTTGTAATGTAATATGCTGTTCAGTGCTAAGCAAGGCTCACACCTGCCTGAGACAAATAATCAGTGAACTCAATTATGCCTCACTTCATATAGTCAGTGGAGGTACATCTCATGTTATAAACACAGCACATGGTCTACGACAGAGCTATACTGGTACCTGTAGTTCAATAACCTGAATGCTTGTGTGACTTGATGGATCCTAGCCTCGAAAAGGCAGCTAACTGTGACTCTGCCTTTACTTAGTCTGGTGAGGGGGACATCAATGTGCCTCACTATAGAATCAACAATGACCAGGATATTTCACTGTGCACTAGTCTGCCTTAAGGGCTTAACAGCAGAGGCACTGGATACAGTGTTGCGATGTGTACCTGTGGGTGGAGTTTTAACAGTGTTTATGTGATGGCCAGAGGACTGTTTTTTGTTTTGATTGCGTTGTGCAGGAGATCTTAGTGCTTTAGAAAGGTTACCTCTAAGTGCCTCAGCATAAGTAGTTTATGTGTAGGGTCTTTACCCTATGCAGTAGACATGGTGCATATATCACTGACAACCTCTATAAGATTCGTTTTGGTTGTGAGAGAGTTTTGTCTACAGTGTTAAAGTGTATTTACAACTCTTCATACGTTATCTGTTTTATTAAGAATAAGGCTGTCAGTGTACATGAGGTAATTGCTACAATGCCTCAGAATACCCATCTCAACCAGAGTGGCCTCAGAGAGAGCCAGGAAGTGCATATCCATGGCTAGTGATCTTCTAGAGAGGAATAAGGAAATTTAGATACTGACTAGGTCAATAAGACAAGGAACTTGATGAGCAACACTCATCTATGGCAAACTAGATACTCTAGTAGTTAAAAAAATCTGTCTAGACAGTAAAGGTATGTTATGGGAAACTTCTACTGTGAGAGATCGGTATCTACACAGATTAAAAGGGGGGAATTACACTACGAGATATTGTTGACTATGCAGATCACTGCTAGATGCCACTGCGCAGAGAGCAGCAGTTCTAACAAAATACTGTAATAAAGTTCCAAAAGTACAGAGATTCCATTCAGAAACAGTCTTTTCAAGTAGTATGGTTGCCAAACATCAACAAATGCCCCAGGCACAGAGATTCAAATTTTTAAACAATCTGGCCCTCTATCCAGGCAAATAAAGGCACAGTAAGACTTACTGGTGTAGGCTATCCTTTCCTGCCACAAGACTGCAGACCACAAAGCTTCCTAATGTAAAGTAACTGGTCTGGCGTCCAAGTGCTTAAACCAGAACCAAGACATAAAGTAAAATAAAACACCAAAACCAGGAGACAATGAAATCAATCACAAGACTGCAGCTTAGCGCTTTCACTCACTTTAATGCAACTGAGCTTCTTCAGAAAAATTGCCTCACACACTCCATTCATTTAAATATAACGTGTCACAACATCACATGACTCAAACCTTAATTAATTAATGTAAAACTAAATGAATAATTAAATCAGTATAAGAATATAACTATATATATATATATATATATATATATATATATATATATATATAAATTTATACGCATAAATATCTATATTTTGTTATATAAAAACATTTCAGTAATGATAATTTCATACAAAGTTATAAAAATGATAATAACTATCTAAGCTTTGCTAATAACAAAATACACTTGATATTGAAAGTGTAGTTAAGGCCAGGTGTTTGATCAGCTATCAAAGATATTTGCCATAAACTTTCACAACATTCAAGTAACATCTTATAATCCCCTGTAAATAAATCAGAATTGACTTTTTCTACACAAAGAAGAAAAACTTCTTAAAAGAGGGACATATACTAGCATGAACTGCGAAAGCATTGGTGATGTCTTTCTTTCTTATAGCCAAACAATGCGCATAGATCCTTTTGTTAAGGGCTCTAATAGTCTTGCCGATATAAAAACAGTCACAAGTCACATTTGGCACAGTAAACAACATTTGTGGCAATACAGGTGTATCGGTCTCCGGCCCAAAAGATCTTACCAATGTATTTGAATTCAATACAGGAAACATTACTAATGAATCTACATTGTTTACATTGTCCACATGAAAAACTACCTAAAATGTTGGATCTTGTGACTGAAACTACACTTTTATTGTTTTCTAATATTGACTTGATATTAATACTCTTTTTGTAAGTAAAGAGTGGTTTGTCCCCTACAATTTTGACTAATTCTGTGTTCCCCATCATAACTTTCCAATAATCCAAAATAATACTTTTAATATGTGCCATCTGATTACAAATCGGAATAGGAAAGGCAAGGGAAAAATTACTAACATTTCTGTGTGGATCAGTCAAGTCAGTGTTCCTCTCTCTGTCTATAATTTTCAAAATAGGACAAGCTGAGGTGTCTCTGAGCCCTAAAACTTCCTTAGCTATTTTACTAAGCCAGCTAGAATCATAGCCCCTTTGTACAAAAAACTGCATGAGTTTCTGTACTTCAATGGCAAAAACTGATTGTTCACTGGTCAACCTACTAAGGTGTATGAACTGGCCTTTAACAACCCCACTTTTCATGTGACTGGGATGCAGAATTTCTTTATGTAAATACTGGTTTACAAAAGTAGTCTTTCTAAAAATCTGACTTACAAAACAGTGGGATAGAATATCATATGTCAAGTGTACGTCCAAAAAAATCAATGGACTTACCAAAATCTCCAACTGTAAATCTTAAAAAATCAGTAGTATGATTTAGGTGCTCAAAAAATACCAAGAAACTAGCCCGATCCCCCTTCCAAAGAAAGATCAAATCATCAATGTAACATCTATAAAACAGAATGTTGTCCAAATAAGGGGGAATGTATAAATGTTTTAATTCCCACTTGGTCATAACCAAATTGGAAAATAAAGTGGCTACCCTTGACCCCATTGCAACTCCAGATGTCTGTTGAAAAAAACAGTTACCAAATTTGAAAAAATTATTGGTTAGAATCAATTCCATCAAAGTACAAACTGTATTAGTGATGTTGTTTTCAAAAGACGTGTATTGTGTTAAATACTCCCTTAGATATTCTAACCCAATTTCTTGATTAATGCTGGTGTACAATGAAGTGACATCAAGACTAGCAAAACAGAAATCACCAAAAGTCTCAACTTCACTAAGTAATTCTAATAACTGCCAGGAGTAACGCAAGTACAATCTAGACTCTTGTACTACTGGATTAAGTAAACTATCCAACCAAAGAGAAATAGGCTCAGTCTTAGAGTAAGCAGCAGACACTATAGGTCTGAAAGGGGGGTTGATACGATCTTTATGTACCTTTGATATACCAAAAAGTACAGCCATCTTGGGATACTCGACTTGTAAATATTCATAAGTATCAAAATCAAAACATTCTTCACAAAACAAATCGAATAACATTGTATCAAGTTTCAAAAAACAGCTTTTGATAAAATCACTGTTAACAACCTTATAACAATCATCATTGTTTAATAAAGCCAAAATGGCTTCTTCATACTTAGTTGTTTTCATAACCACTATTGAACCCACCTTATCTGCTTTCATAACTCTAAGCTCATTATTTTTACTTAAATCACTAAGAGCCCTTCTTTCACCTTGGGATAAGTTGGAAACATAAATGTCTCCCCTTAGATGTCTTAACTGTTGTTCACAGAGTGTACCAAACACCTGTATAGTGGAATTTAAGGCTGGATTATACGTACTTTTTTTCTTAAAATTGACTGATTCCCTGCCAACAACTGAAGTATTGTCAAAAATAAATTTTAAGTTAAGTTTCCTTAAATACAACCTAAAATCTACAATCAATGTTGCAACATTAACAGTGTTGGATGGAATAAAAGATAAACCACGTTTCAAAACAGAAACTGCATCCTCACTTAATTCTTCACCACTTAGATTCAAAACATTAATGTCAAATGCTAGTTCTTTTTCCGACCCTTCCCTCCGTTCTTGGTCTGCACTTGTTGTGACCACTTCGGAGTCTTTTTGTTGCCAGAGGAATCAATTAGAAAAGGGCTGGCTGCATTGACTGCAACAAGTGGGTCAGCAGACCCATGACCCTCCTGATGAACCATAACTCTATTGTTTTGGACCATGTCATTTTGATTTTGATTTCCCAAAGTATTTGAACCACTGCATGTATTATTTTGATCTTGATTGACACCCAAATTAGTTACAGTGGCATAGGACAATCTCTTCCCCTGTTTCAAAGTCTTGAAGTTTAGTGTGTAAGCTGAACCTGTAGAATATGAAATTAAATCTCTCTTCAGCTTACCTCGTTTTCTCACAATAACAGACACCCTGTGTCTGTCCACTTTTGCTGTGATACCAAAATATAAGGTATGAAAGGAAGAAAAACAGGGTGACTGTTTGATACTATTATCAAGTGCTTCCAATTCACTCTTAATGGAAATAATGGGCAGGATTCACGAAGCCTCCGTGTAAGAGTTATAACTCATACACGGAGGCTGCAGTTAAACGGAGTGATGTCAGCATGCTCTGCATATTCATGAGAGCATGCTAAATCACACCTAAGGCTAACACGGTCCGTGTAAGACAGTAGGGGGCGTGTCCGTAGGCTGAGCCCTGCAAGCGGACATGCCCCCAGAAGAGTAAAAGTGCCCAAAGTAAACACCCATGACAGAGTCCATGGAAATGTGAATAAACACAACACAACACATGCCTCCACAGACTACGAACATAAAATGTACAAATTAACATCTTATAATTTTTTTTAAATTGTAAAGATGTTTGCCCATGAGTGCACTCATTTGCACGGGCGTGCCCATAGCGCAGCCACAGTTAGCAGTCAGTGGGAAAGCATATAAGAACTAAATATGCAAAGTAAGCCAAGAACCAATAGTGTAGCGGTAGAGACGTCGGCTGAAGAGCAGGCATCCATGGTTTTATCCCCCACAACATCATTTTTTTTTTTTTTTAGTAAAATAAGCACGAAACAAGTCCCTGAAAAATATGTACACATATAAAATCACAATTTATGTAAAATGTAATGAAATAGTCCATTTATTTTGAAGAAATGTGAGGTAACAAAACAATAGAAAATGACAGATGTGCCTATAGCTGAGCTACAGTTTAACAAGGTGAGTGCATCTGCCCGTAGCTGAGCAGTGGTTTAACAGGTGGAAAATGAGTGCCCATAGCTGAGCAGTGGTTTAACAGGTGCAAAATGAGTGCCCGTGGCTGAGCAGTGGTTTCACATGCTGAAACTGTGTGAACCTAGCTGAGCTGAGCGTAATATGCATGCTGACAGCCAAATGAGGCGTGAACCAGTGCACCCCGTTTGCGCAGAGCTGCACACCACGCCAACAAGCTAACCGACGGGCAACGTTGAGCAAGCCGTATCAAAACTGCCTTTACACAGACACACCCCTCAGCCAGTCTAGACAGTCATAAAAATTAGAAAGCAGTGGCCAGGTTTGAACCCAGGATACCATGCACCATAGTCAAGGTACTGAACCACTAAGCCACAACAGCTGCACTCAAAAATGCAGTAATAGCAAATATATAGGAATGAATAGAAAGTGGAGCATGACAAAGCAGCTTTTGTGAAGTGGATACAATCCCAAAATGGCCAATCACAGATAAGTGCGGGAAAAAAGGCATATATAAGCCCCATAGGCGGGAATACACAGCATAAACGATTGTAGAACTGACTTGCAGCCAGAATGTCAGGTGTAGGTGAGGGTAGTTGCTTTCAAGCACAGAGGTGGGGTGTTGAGGAGTCCAGATACATGGTCTGGCTCCTAGTCCACAATCATGAGGCCCAAGTCATGCAGGGCCAGGTCCTGTGGGGAGCATATAGGGCTGAGGCGTGGGACTGGTTGGCTCATGATATCACCAGTGCCACAGGGATTCCAAGGACTGGTGAGGAGGTCCGTCACCACCATGCAGACCTGAAGAGACGCAAGCAGGACCGATTGAAACTTTGGATACAGGAGGCCCGGCAAATGCCCAACGCCCCACTACTGAGTAAGTTACATTTAATTATGTACGTAAGAAATTAAATTAGCTGATATTATGGAGATGTGTATTCCAATATTACTTCATTTATAGTACAGCTACAGGTGTCCGTTCTGCGAACTGCAGAGCCTATGGTGATAGGCTGGTGCGGTTGCGCCACAAGGCAGGTCAGTAATCCACTCACAGTAACTGTAAAGAAATATCAAAATATGACAGTTAGCAAAAGAGTGCAGTGTAGTCACTAAGTAATAAAATGTGCAAGTAACTGTGTAAAAGTGTTTGCAAGTATTGCTTGATTAGAAAAGTGTGTTGCAGTCTGTAATCCAAACAGAAAAATGAAAATGCTTGAAGAACACACAACGAACCAAATAACCAAGTAACTTGCAAATCCACGAATTGAGTCCCAAAACAGCAGCACAATTATGAGACACACCAAGTTGTTTAAGCGCTTTCATTCACATTTAATGGCCAGTGAACTTCTTGAGAAACAACTTTGCCATCCATTTCACTTATTAAATACCAAACAAATTTACATAATTAATCAATCAATTAATCAAAATTTAAAGACATATGAACACCAATGATAAACACTAACAAAAAAAGCTCATAAAATTCTACATCAAATGACATAAATGTAAATACAAACTTTTAAATGATCTAAAAAACTGTATAATAACATAACTATGAATTCATTTCTAAAAAAACATTTCATATTGATAGTTTCATTTAGGCCAGGAAATCTATCTGCACCTAAATAGATTTGCCAAAATGATTCCTTGCATTCTAACAACAGTTTAAAATTTCCACCAAACATATAAATATCTACACTGTCTATTACTGCAAAAGTGAACTTTTTGAATTCACTACAACATACAGAGTGCTTTGCTAGTGCGTTGTTAAAATCTTTCTTTTTAATAGCTAAAAGATGTTCACTAATTCTAATTTTCAGAGTCCTTGTGGTCATTCCTACATAATAACTCGGACATGTCTGACACTGAGCTAAATAGACAACCATAGAACTGTAACAAGTGTAATATTGTTTTAACCAATAAGTAGTACGCAAATGCTGAAAATATACAGAAGATGAATTTATAATGTATCTGCATTGTTTGCAACAGTGACATGAAAAGGTGCCTTTAGTCTTAGTGACATCCAAATGTATATATGTATATATATTCTACCAATGTTTTCCTTTCTTTCCAGTATAGTTTTTAAACTAACAACC
The DNA here is from genome assembly GCF_019279795.1 of Protopterus annectens. Taxonomy (NCBI): domain Eukaryota; kingdom Metazoa; phylum Chordata; order Ceratodontiformes; family Protopteridae; genus Protopterus; species Protopterus annectens. The sequence continues at coordinate 1,130,674,946 of NC_056727.1, read as the reverse complement.
TTTTTGAAGGTAAACTTTGGTTTTGTACCTATAATTTTGACTAAATCCTGGTTACCTAGTATAATCTTCCAGTTGTTTTCTATAATTTCTTTGATTAGCCACATTTCATTACATATAGGCAACACAAATGCCCCAATAAAATTTTTATTTTTAGAACTGTCACAATTGACTGGAGGTAAACCAAATGTCAGCATGGGTCCTGCTTTACCATCACGAAGTACCATAACCTCTTGTTCTGTTTTTTTTGAGCCATGATAATTTATAACCCCTATTTAGAAAAAACTTCTTAAAAGACTCATTTCACTAAGAAAAACTTCTGTATCAGAAGTTAACCTACTCAAACGGATGTATTGACCTTTCACAACTCCTTTTTTCATATGGAGAGGGTGTATACTGTTCTTGTGCAAGTATTGGTTAGCAAAGGTGGATTTTCTGAAAATAGAACTGTTAAATTTGTTTGATACACAATTGTAATTCAATTGCAAGTCTAAAAAGTTGATTTTAGTTCCAAATTCACCAAAAGACAATTTTAAACAGTCAATAGTGCCATTCAAATATTGAACAAAATTTTGAAATTCGTCTATGAAGATGTGCAAAGGGCAGGGGACATACAGCAACTATCAGTGAAGGCTGTACATACATTTGTATGTGAGAGCATCTATGTGCACATATCAATGTAGGTTGAATGTAGGTTGTAGTGCAATGTACAAAGTAGGTTTCACAGTTATGTATGTTTAGCAGTATGTTAGTGTGTGTATACAGTATGGTAGACAAACATGTTGATATACCTGTCTATCATATGGATACGTATGTATGTCAAAATATGTATGTATGTATATATATATCTATATATATATATATATATATATATATATATATATATAATATGCATATATGTATACATACATAGAGAGAGCTGTAGGAATACATAGACAGATGTAGATAGATAGAATATGTACAAACATATATATGTAATACACACAAACAGATATAGATATATGTAGATACATATACATAGACAGACTGATCTGACTATCTACAGGTATGACTGTATATGATGACCTCAACACCCCCTGTCACACCCCCTCTGTCACTCTCACCCCCTCTGTGTCACACCCCCCCATATCTATAGCAATATATGTACATCAATATATATATGTGTATATGTATACAGACATATATATATATATATATATATATATATATATATATATACATATAGATATATATCTATATACATATATACATACACAAATTATATATGTATATATATATATATATATATATATATATATATATATATATATATATATATAAATATGGAGAGAGAGAGAGAGAGAGATGTATATATATTCTGAGTGAGGCACATGTGTACAGATGTATTGCAACAGGTGCCTGGTGACAAAGGCATGGAGTGAACACCAGTGTCAAAACTGAATACCATACCCATTTCAAATCACCTACACCAGTAACCACCAGATATGTGATTGGCTGCCCACCACTGCATGTGTCATGGGTGAATAGGGTCATAAATGTGTACAATAGTCCGCCCAATGATATTCACCTTTGCACACTATTCCTGGAATACCTGCACATGTTATGTGTCAGCAGACATGGTGTGTCAGCTATGGACATGTAGGTCAGTGTACCCCTGCACACCACATAATGGCTGCCATGGTATGTACCTCACATGACAGCTACAGATATGGAGAAGGACACAGTGACATGTACAACACTGTGACAATGCACTCAAACACATTACCAATGCACAGTGACTGACAACACCACAGAGTACACACATACTACCCACATAGAGGTTACCACTCCTGGATTTACATACGTAAGTCACACCCATGACAGATGTCCAACAACCATAGTAACACCTCACACCATCCACAACCTAAATGACTGTTGTGTGTCGTCCATGCCACTGCAATAGAGAGCACATGTGGAGGTAAAGGTTCCTATCCACAGATAAGACATATCCTGCAATAAACCACACAGTGTTAAGAAGCAAGACTCCCCCATGAGTACATGTCACACATACCCTGCTGAATGTTAGTCAGATAGGTAATATGCCATATGAGTCACCCTGTGTAACTGTGTGACAGCAGCAGTACCACCACACCACATGTGTCACAATGGTCAGGGTAGCAGAACAGTATGCTGCTGTAGACCCAGGGGCAATAGCATATTGTATAGTATTGTATTGCAATGTATTGTATTGTGTTGTATTGTATTGGTATGTTGAGGTGCCTCTTTCGTGGAGTGGAACCACTGCTGCTGTGCGCCAGTGTACAGGTACATATCCTGTAGTCAGGCTAGTGTTACATAGCACTTCTATATGTGTGTTTAGCTCCTGTCAGAGTTCATGTAGCATGCAACCAGGGATACCATCAGGTCCCAGTCATGTTGTGTATTCTGCTTTCCTGAGGGCGGCTCTCACCTGGACATCTGTGATGACAGGGAGGTTGATCAGCTGGGATAACTATGTCATATTTTGGGGGAGAGGGAGGAGTGACACCTGCACTGAACCTGTCTGCCACAATGTTGTAAATATCTGTGGTTTCAGTGAATTATTTGTTGTTGTGTACTAACTATGAGCATAGAGGAGGGATTCTGACCAGGTTGCTAACATAAATGAAGAAGGCCTTCTGGTTATCTGTAGTGTCCCTCTTGATTTCCCTCTCAAAGCTGCCCATGAATGTTTGTATGAGGGAAAATAGATCCTTACTAGTTCTGCTCAGACATGCCTTCCCTTTATGGAATTATGCTCTGTCTTGCAGTAGCTTCCATCTTTTGTAATACAATCTGTCTATGGCTGGGGTCCACCAGACAGGATGCTGTCCCTTTGTGGAGAGTTTCTTGGTCATATATGGGATTGCATGATCCATGCATTCTCGGAGATGTCCATAGAAAGCATTTGTGTAGGGGTCAGCATTGTGGGTTGTGCCCAGTGGGCTGAAAGGATGCCATGTTACTGTTACAAAGTGTAAAGTTTGCATCTGCAATGTTATTCACTATAGTCGTTTGTGCTGGTGGTGGAGGTGGGATATGTATATCCATGGCAATTAGTTTGTGGTCAGCTCACAGTAGTTGATGATGTAGGCCATACAGTACCTAGATACAAAACCCCCAGGAGTGAGGATGCTCTGGACCTGAATCAGTGTTCTGACTGCTGGGGTTTCCAGTAGTATGTCATATGGAGTGCTGCCAGGCACTTGTTGCACAGTTGCTGGCTGAGCACTGGATATTACCTGGCCATTTAACGTATATCCACCCAATAGACAGACAGATGCTATATATGTGAGATATGTTGTGTATCATAACAGTCGAGTAACATGTAGTATGTGTGCCAAATTCG